>NC_056730.1:158951107-159276107 GCF_019279795.1 Protopterus annectens | reverse complement strand
GACATTCCCTCAACCCCCTTCCATCTTGTTTAACTTTTAATTGGGTTTCTTTGTACGGTCTGCATTTCTCTGGAGTCATTTTCTCCACCTTAGACTTACCCAAAACTGCATACCATACACTATCTGTGATCATACAAGGACCAATAATGCATTAGAGGAAGAGAACACTCTTTATCCCTAGAAACAGCAACCCTAGATGTAATCCCCAACATCAGCTTTGTCATTATGCTATCATCGCTTGTGAGCTTGACAAACCCGGCTTTTTTATAATAATCATCCCCAAGTTCTAGTCCTTCTCCAGCCTCTTTACTCCAACTCTCCAAGTGCACCACCATGCATTTAGAAGGATTAGAATTGCTCTCTCTCATATTATTTCCCATAATCTTTTTAGTTCCATAGTAAAGCTACCCCTTATTAGACACCACACTCAAATTTGCTATTATCTATAAAGTTTAAGTCAGCTTTTCATATCTTATTTGACATCAGAGGTAAGCACATTAAATGGACCTTAAACCAGCCCTTAGTCTCGCCGCTTCTTATACTTGTTCCTATAGGAGCTCTGTTCCGACAGCACCATCTGCCTTCTAACAATTTCTTTGCTGCCCACTCCTAACCCCCTAACTTTAGAAGAAACCTGCAGTGTGAGAAAAGCTTTTCTAAAAACTAGATAATTGCATCCACATGATTGGGTTACTCAGAAGTGGGCAAGACCAGTCATAAAACTGGGCCGTACCAGTCTGATTGTACTTCCTAGCATGAATCCATGCTAAAATCCACCAAGCAGACCACTTTGTTTCAGGAAGTGTTCAACAATAAACTTAAAGAGTGCCTTTATCATTTTAACCCCCAGTGAATTAAGGCTCATTGTTCTATATTTTCCTCCACTGCTCCCTGTGCTTCTTTGAAGACAGTTATCACCATTTCTTGATTCCAGCTGACTGTGACTTTCCATTCTTTAAAAGCCTGTTAAAGATCTCTGCTAAAAGAGCATTCCAGCAACAGTTTGGGTGAACCTGAGAGCTTCCCATCAGATGTTTCTGCATTATTCTCCCTTGGTGATCAAATCAACAGTTCACCTCTGCTGCCATGATTAGCTTATCTCACCCATCTCTCTCACATGTCCTGTAAACTCAGTCTGGTAATATGCTCTCCCTTTCCTTGGTAAATTCCAGTGGGCAGCATTAATATAATATTCTTTGCCTAATTCCTTGTTCTCCTTAAATTTTGGAACTTTCTATAACACTTCATCTATTTTAACTCCCAGATTTTTCTGTCTAATATTCCTGAAGAATGCCTCCTTATTTTCTTACTTTATGCCTACTACCAGCCTCTTTTCCATTTTTTCCTTGATCATCCCTCTACATTTTGCTAATTTGTTGCTGGTGTCTGCATAAGTGATCCATTGTTTCGCCTGTTTGTTCCTCCAATTCTTTGTATTTTTCCCCTTGCTCACAACAGCTGTCTTCTTTTCTCACACCAACCACACTGCCTTTCTCTTTTTCTTTACCACTGCAGCCCACTTCAGTCCATTTTCCATTCCCCAACATAGTTGTCATTATATTCATAGGTTCATAGGTTCATACTAGGCTATCTGCCTTGGGGCAATTATAAGCCTAGCCCGATTCTGTATGGCTTACGCCACCCCTTGATTTGAGTATACTGTGCCATTTTTTAAGGTTTAGTTTACTGTGCCTCTGTCTAATAGTGACACGGGAGTAATCCCTGGGACAAGCCTACGATCCCCCATCCACTTATTGAGATTCTTCTTGAAGAGATTCAGTGAGGTGCTCTGCCTCACATGAACTGGAATTCTATTCCAGAGCGAAGGGAGCCTCTGGGTTATGAACCTGTCCCTCCAGCAAGTTCTATTTATTTCTGTGCTGAGGTTCAAGTCCCTCGGCGTGTGGCTCTAAGGGATTTAGATTTACTGAGGTGGAGCATGTCCATTAATTCTGGATTTGACATAGCTTTGTATGTCAGGCATAGATCACCTCGAAGTAGGCGGTATGCAACTGAGTAGAGCTTGAGTTTTTAACCGAGCAGTATATGGCATCTGTTTGAGACCCTTGATCCTCTTGGTGAGATACTTTTGGGGTCTTTCTAATTGCTGCAGGTGTCGGGTAAGGTACATCCCAAAAGGGGCATTGTATTCTATGATGGGCCTGATGAGGGATGAATAAAGGGCACGATTACCTCTCTTGATCTAGATGTGAAACCCTTCGTGATGAGGTGGGCTATGTAGAAGGTCTTTCTAACCACTTTGGCAATGTGGTTTTCAAAGGAGAGATTGCTATCAACTTGGGTCCCCAGGTCCCTAATAACTTTCTCTGTACTTAATGGGTTTCGCCTATGTGGTAATTTGTGGGCACATTGTTTTTGCCAAAGGGTATGACTATACATTTTTGGCATTTAGCTTTAAACCATGGCGCTGGCACCAGTTATCTGTCTCTGTGAGACCTTTTGAAGGATGTTTGTGTCAGCTGGAGAGTTGATTATGGTGCCCAGTTTGCAGTCGTCTGCGAACTTGGTGAGCCATAGTCCTCCCACGTTTGCCTGTTCCTCGGAAAAGTATATACCGAACAAGAGTGGTCCCAGGACAGAACCCTGTGGGATGCCACTTGTGACCGGTTTCGAGTCTGACATGGCTCCAGCAACTCTCACTCTGTGGGTTCTGTCTTTGAGCCAGTTTGCGACCCATCTTGTGACATAGGGGTTTATATTTAAGCTGGATAGCTTATCTATGATGCCCGAGTGGGGTATTGTGTCAAATGCCTTTGCAAGGTCCAGATAGGCTAAGTGGACTACCTTCCCTTCATCTATGGCTTTGGTGACTGTTTCAAAGAAGTCAACCAGGTTCAAAAGGCAGGATCTGCCCTTGACAAAGCCGAACTGGGTAGGATCTAGTGTCTGTAGGTCCCCAATGTCTTTGTTTATGAGCTCCATGATGATCCTCTCCATAGCCTTGCAGACTAAGCTAGTCAGGCTTATGGGGCGATAGTTTCCAGGGTCCGTAGATGCTCCACCTTTGTGGAGTGGGACCACTGTTGCTGTACGCCATTCTGTGGGCACATATCCTGTAGTGAGGCTGAGATTGTATAGCTGTTTTATTTGAGGGATTAGTTCCTCTTGTAGTTCATGTAGGCCGCAACCTGGGGCGCCATCTGGTCCCATGGTAGCAGTGTTTTTTGCTTTGGAGAGGGCAGCCTTCACCTGAGCATCTGAGATGTTTGGGAGGCAGCCCTCTGCCGAGATAGATATTTGCTCTTTTGGGGGGGAGGGGGTGGAGAAGTTTGCACTGAACCTGTCTGCCAGGATATTGGCGATGTCTGTGGGTTCAGTGTATTTTTTGTCGTTTAGAATCAACTCAGAACAAGTCTGGGAGTTGCATCCCAGGTTTCTAACATAACTGAAAAAAGCCTTATGATTGTCTTTGGTGTCCTGTGCAATTTTTCTCGAAGCTGGCCTTGGAGGATTTTATGAGGGATCGTAATTTTTTGCTAGTACTGATCAGAGATGCCTTCCCTATTAGGGATTTTAATCTATCATGTAGTAGCTTCCTCCTTCTGTTGTACAGTTTATTTATGGCAGGGGTCCACCAGACTGGATGCCTGCCTTTGGATGATTGGGTCTTGGTTTTGTTTGGGATAGCATGATCCATGCATTCCTGGAGATGTCCGTAGAATGCATTTATATAGGATTCTGCAGTTTGGGCTGTAGTTTCCACTGGCCCTGGGGCCTTGAAGGATTCCACTTCGGTTTTGAGAAGTGAGAAGTTCACTTTTGAGAAGTTTTTCACTGTGGTTTTCTGGGCTGGGGGTGGGGTCGGGATGTGGACATCCAGTGAAATTAATTTATGGTCTGATCTTACCAATGAGGGATATACTTCTGGTGTGGAGCATAGAGTCCCCATGTTGGTAATGATAAGGTCTAGTATGTTGTCCCCTCTTGTGGGAGTGGTGACTAGTTGTTCCATAGCATTTGAGTTTATAATTTCCAGGAATCTTTGGGCTAAGGTGCTGGGGCTTGAGTAGTGCTTCCAGTCAATGTTTGGGTAGTTGAAGTCGCCCAATATAATGGTGTTCGGAGAGATCTTCATGTTCTCCAATGTTTTCAGGAAAGCCGAATGGGATTCCTGACTTTGAGAGGGTGGTCTGTAGGATGCTATAAACTGAAAAGCAGTCTTGCCCACTGTTAGTTGCAGATGGATGGTCTCCGATGCCGTGCAATGCCACTAACCTGGAGGTGTGGATATCCTTGATAAATATGGAAACTCCCCTCCTTTTGTGGTTTGGTCCAGGTTTTGGGGCGAAAAGCATGATATGAGGTATAGCCTGGTAGTGCTGGGGTGCTCTCTGGAGCCTTGAACCAAGTTTCTGTCACTGCACAGATATCGATGTTCTCCATACTGAGGAGAGCTTCGAGTGCGTGCATCTTGAGGTTAAGACTTCTGGCGTTTAGCAGCATTACCCTTAGTTTCTTGTTCCTTGTGCTGTCTATGAGGGTGGTTTTGATTTTTGAGCCTTGCCTAAAAAGGCACTATGGGGGTGGCAAGAGCCTTTGCCAATATCCGAAAGCCCAGTGGTGACAGGTGCAAGCCGTCCCTAGCGAAGCAACGTGGCTTGTCGAGCATGTCATCCCAGGCTGACAGACACTGGATCCCCTTTGAATGACACCAAAATTTTAGCTAATTGTTAAAAATCGATCATTTTGTCTTTGTACTGTGGCATCATTCTAGGTGAGGGTAAGATGCTGCTCAAGGTCAGGGTCATACCAGCCTGGGCTACATGATCAGAGAGCTCCTCTATGTCTCTTTTCATGTAGTCCAGGGAGGTACGTCTCAGGTCATGCACACCAGCATGTACAATGACTGAGTCATATTTGTATTTGCTTTGGAGTGACCTGAGTGCTTGCGTTATGTGGCGGATCCTAGCGCCCGACAGGCAGCTCACTGTGACCTTCTCTTTATTCAGCCTGGTGAGCGGGGCGTCAGTGTGTCTGACAATAGAGTCACCTATAACAAGAGTATCAGGTGTGTTATTCAGCCTTAAGGGCTGTGGCTGCTTGGCACACTGACTTTGTGGGTTATGTGTTGTGTGTGTTTTGTTTTGAGGTAGCGTTTGCTTGGATGTCTGCTTTGGAGGTCTCTGTTGCTTAGGTAGATTTTTATTTAGAGCCTCCGAGTATGTTTTTGTGTATTTATGTGTTTGGTTCGCTGATGTGGTGGGACTATGTGATACTGGAATTGTGTTGTGTGAGGTTACCTTCTCCTTCTGACTGGTTACACCAGTTTTGAGATGAGAGAGCTCAGCCTCCAGTTTGGCTAAATAGTTGCATCTCTCACATATATTTGAACCTGTTTGGAGGAGGAGAGGGTTGTCCGTGTACATGGGACAGTTGTAACATTGCCTCAAAATTCCCAGATTCACCAGCTGGACTGGAGAGGAAACCATTGACTGACATTTGGACATGCTAGAGTAATAGGGAAACTGAATTTAAGACAGACCAATAGAGGACAGGGTAATCGTAGAGAGTATAAGAGTAAGTAGTGCTTATGGTTTAATAGTGCTAACTTGTAGGATTACAACTACAATTTTCTCACAATTAGGACACAACCACTCTATGCTTACACTATTTTTCCATTCACCAAGATCCTTGATTGTTAGCTTCTCAACATTCTCATGGTTGGTAGCCTCAATTCCAGATTATCAGCTTTGTGTTCCAGTTTGGTTACCACAGTTAGCAGTCAAATGGGAATGTTTTGCATTATGATACTTCTGATAGACAGAGGAAAACGGACAGTTTGCAGTTCAATGCTGCAAGTATACAAAGGGGACCCTTGTGTAAAAGTAATGATTCTTGTTCTAAAGGTTCCAATAAGCTGAACAGTTGATGCTGAATTTCAGAATCCTGTTAACTGCACTGTTAAAAAACTAGTATTTACTATTAATTAGCCTTTTTAAGCCTAACCACCCATGCTCCAATCACAGACTCAGAGGTTTTGTGTGTGTGTGTGTGTGTGTGTGTGTGTGTGTGTAGCAGTTAACTTTTATAAAAGAAAATTGTATTTTGTCTGTTCTTCAGTTTGCATTTGAATGTTTGTTGGTATCCCACAATTCCACTGGAGTGGACAGGGTTACATAATTATGTAAGCAAATTTTATCTTAACCAGCATACGATTTTTGGCCAGTTGTACACATTTTTCATGGGCCTCTGTCCAGATTTTTGATGTTTCCAGGTTGAGAGTTACAATGTGTATGTATATGTACATATTTGTATATATATCTATATATATATATATATATATATATATATATATATATATATATATGTGTGTGTGTGTGTGTGTGTGTGATTATGTATAGATTAGTGTATGTATATGTATATATTATTACCAGCCCTGTCCCCTTCCACCTTCATTATTCTAATGTTACAACTGGTACTGAGATCTTTTAAAATCCGATATTCATTGGAGGACAAGTTAAACAATTTTGACAGATTTTTCTGCCTCAGTAAATTCCTGATATCTCTCTTTCATACTTTAATGAAAACGTTAAGTGTGTTGTGTAAGACAGGATTGCATAAACTTTTCTTTCTAAGAACATCACATTCTACCACTTTATTTTGTGCAACCTCATGCAAAATATATTTCAGATATAATTTCCTAGCCAATAATCTGATATCTTATACAACACTGGGCAAATTGGCTTGCTGTGTTGGAATAAAAGAAAAACCTTTTTGAAGAACACTGAGATGGTCATCAGAAAATGTTTTACTAGTAAAATTAAACACAGAAAATTCTCTGTTATTAAAAATATTGCTACAAAAATGCTCTATGATGTCGATGCTGACTCCATCCTCTTCCTCTTAAAACCTGGTTGTTCCCTCTTCCTCTTTCCGATACAAAAATCACTGATCATTGCTTGATTAATTGAACTAGTAGATGTTACTGCAGTACCTGTGCTAACATCAAGTGCAATTCTGGGTCCAGGTGGTACATTACCAGAAGATACCTCGGAAATGTTTAATGGTTGAAAAAACATCAAGAGACGCTAATAAATTATTAGGTTCAGTGGAATTGGTAGTGCAAATAATACTCCGGTGATTACTTTTGAGGTTTCTACCTCCTTTTAAAATGTATGCAGTTTTGAAACTGTAGTAATCCATATCTCTAATCAATTTCTTTTTCTTTTTAACAATATCAGTGGAAACGTGCCTTTTGAGTTTGGCACGGATACTGTCCCAGGAATATTTAACACTACCCGAAAACAGGATGTTTTTGGATATCTTCATGTAAGGATTTAATTTCTTTATTTAAATTGTCTAATTTGTAATGGTTATACTCTACAAGCACTTTAAGCATTCTGAGCACTTCGATACCGGCATCATTGTAAATTTGAGAGAGAGTTAAAAACGTGCCTGTTCTCCTCTATTCCATTAGGAAAGTTTTATGTTTGTAATCCCATAGGGACACAATTTCATTCTGATTACATTGGGTCAAGTAAAAGATGTCATATTCAATATTTTAATGGTACATAATCTCTCAATTTTAAAAATCAAAGACTTGTATTTCACAACAGATGGTTCTGACAATTCACCAGTACCAGCAATCCCAGGCACCGAGTTACAGGAGGTAAGACTGACATCTACAAAAAGATTATGAGTAGGTTAGCCAGAGTGGATTCAAAAAAATCTGTACCATTTCTGGATGGGTTAGTTGAGGCAGTACTTGAATCTGTGGCACCAAAATTTAAACCATGAAGGTCTCTCTCAACTTGATATACCTTGTCAAAATCCTTTAGTAATCCCTGAGCTTTAGTAATGGCATCACTCAACAATTGGAATGTCCAGGCCAATTCACAGGGAAGACTATAAGTGGATAAATTGAAAATGTTCTGACTGACTGAACTGAACTCAGCTGATGTGTGTACACCTATCACATCAGACAGAAAAGACAATACAACCAAAGAACCAAACTGCCACTAGAAGAACTGAAAAATCTGCAAAAACAGGCAAACACTTTTAAATGAGCAGGTGGGCAAACACACAAGCTACTCAAAATTTAGCTCTTTTGTTCTTACTTTATTCACAAGAACTTCATCAGAAATAAAACAAACATGCCCAAGTTCAATACCATAAGGTAACCAATCCATTCAAACTAAACGAAATGGCACCACTTCCTAACACCACCACTTGAGTACACATTTGATATTCAAATTGTCATTCAGACCAGGAAATGCATTAGAATTTAACAGCAGATGACATCTCAACTCTCTGATTTCAAGGCAAGAATTCATATCGCCAATAAAACAAGTAACCTGCTCCAGAACCAGTAATTTGAAACCTGAAAAATTTAAACAAACAATAGCATGCCTAGCCACTGCATTTTTTACATCTTTGTTTTCCATGGCCAATTTATGTTCTTTAATCTGGTCAGCCAAACATCTGGTACACTTACCAATATAGAAACTGGAGCAGGTATCACATATCCCCAAATACACAACATATCCTCACTGACAGTTATAAAAACTGGTAATTTTGACCAAAAAATTATGATGCTCAATAAAAAACTGTTTGCAAATTAAAATATCATTGCAGCACTTACATCTGCCGCATTTCAACATACCAATGCATATATATATATATATATATATATATATATATATATATATATATATATGTAAAATACACACATGTATTACCATGAAACCACTGCCATCAGCTTTGACAACCTAACTGGGTACAGAACGTATGTGATAATTTCCTTCTATAGTGGTTGCAGCTGAATAAAAGTTATGGAAGCAGTTTCATTGCATGCGTGCATTCATTCAGGGTTGTGGCTATATATTTTTTTTCCAAATTGTACTCTAAAGTCCCACACTGTTGCCCCACTAGCCATATATAGTTATTCACGCTGCCCTGTTCCCAGATGAGGGCCCACCTTCAAATCAGTACATGGTCCGTCAGCATCAAATAAGTTATTGTGTGTCTGTAATCTAATTCATAACATGCACATTCTTGCTTGTTGTGTGATAACACAGCTCCATTCAAGTAAGACTTGAATTGTAAAAAACATTTATCCCAAGAAGATAGGGACACACACACACACAACTGGCATTTAGAAACAGTTTTACATTGACAAGCCAGTCCCACAGAGGTCAATTCACACACAACACAATTCACCTACAGACATATACATCCCCTTTGACTAGTACAGTGAGCTGTTTGGTGCATCAGCTTTAGTTCACTTAATGTTAACAACCTAAACCATTCAAAGCCAAAAGCAACCACCCAGCTAATCCAAGTGCGAGTACATGATGCAAGCATACTTTAAGTTGCAACACACAATTTTACTAGTGCTGACTAGATGACAGACTGGGTTATAACCAGTGCCACTAACTTAGTGCACCATACTTTTACCAGACATCAGACCACCATAGTAAAGTACCTCTCAGCACACCATACTTCCAAGCTTAAGTGTGATTACTGGGATGAGCTGTCTGGTGCTCTGGTTTTATTTCCTTTAACCATGTTAACAACCCAAATCTTTTGTGGCTAACTACCCCCAGCCATTCCAATTCAAACACAGCATACAAGCATGTTTTAAGTATGCTGTAATAAAAGTCTCCTGTAGACAGTAATACCCATTCTTCAAAATACAGCATATAAGCAGTACAAGAGAAGATTAGTTATCATCAATTTCTGGCCTCACATTCATGCTCACATCCTCAATATAACCCGCCTTAACACAATGAGTCAATTTTAGTTTATAACCAACTAGGGTTGCCATCTGTCCAACTGTCCAAAGTAGGATATTTCTGGCAGTGCAAATACTGGCTCAAGATGATTGTAACGGCTAAGTGACACGCTGAACCCATGTATAAAAATGGGAAAAAGGGGTTGTGGATGGATGAGGTTTTGCAGGACAAACCATGCCACATGTACTGTTTTGCCAAAATAAATCTCACTTTTTAGAATTAGGGTTGTTTATATTGTTTCATATAATATTAAGGTGTTTCAAACGCAAAAACAATTGTTGTATGCAACCGTTACATCAAATTTAGGAAATAATGTCTGTCCTAAATTCTAAGCACATTTGCCTTTCTTCATGTTTTTTTTCCCCCACAGGACACTGCTGTCCAAACAGGCATTGTCCTGTGCAAAAAGTGATTGGTGACAGCTCTAAATCCAACACATCAATCATCAGCAGTATCAGCACAAAAACTAACGTTTAATGAGAAAGGAGATTTTTCAAATTTATCAACTATCTCCCTTCTATCAAATAACTGCACGAGTGCTATAAGGCAGGAGTCATTCCAGATATTGAAGCGATATGCAACAGATATGGATTTTTTCTCACCTTACGTCACGACCAACTATATCACAGAATTATCAGTTGACTGGAATTTCACACACCCAGGTGAAGTCTTAATTGTGAGCATTTTATCATCTGTACAGAAACTCATGTTATATTTCTCTAAAACTAATGTGATCTGATTTCAAATAGTTCTCCCCCAATACTGGTCATTTTAAATTTGCAACAAAGAGGAAAAAAATGGTACCTGATCTGTTACTTGATAGTGCAGGATGGTACAAAATATTAAAACAGATGCTTTAATTATCTCAAGTAATTTTTGGCTGGCAGCATTTAAAAAGTTGTCGGGTAAAAGACACATCAAACAGAAAAGAATGCTACATTGTTACTTACTACATAAGAATGCATTACTCCCTTTAATTCACACTTTACTACATAAGAATGCATTATTCCCTTTTATTCACACTGTTACTACATAAGAATGCATTATGCCATTTAATTCACACTGTTGCTTACTACATAAGAATGCATTACTCCCTTTAATTCACACTGTTACTTAGTATATAAGAATGCATTACTCCATTTAATTCACACTGTTACTTACTACATAAGAATGCATTACTCCCTTTAATTCACACTGTTACTTACTACATGAGAATGCAGTACTCCTTTTAATTCACATTGTCACTTACTACATGAGAATGCATTACTTCCTTTAATTCACACTGTTACTTACTACATGAGAATGCATTACTCCATTTAATTCACACTGTTACTTACTACATAAGAATGCATTACTCCCTTTAATTCACACTGTTACTTACTACATGAGAATGCATTACTCCCTTTAATTGTTACTTACTACATAAGAATGCATTACTCCCTTTAATTCTACACACTCTGATGCATACTGAGAACACATCCAGACACTGGATATTACAACATATACCTCTGTTTTATAAATAAAAAAATATTTTTCTTCAAGTTACCAGCCAGAGGATGTGATGACAAGCCGGATCTGTATCCTGACTGATTCACATTAATCTTTGCCCATTTATAACAGTGATCAGCGTCCTGCTGCTGTGCTGTGACTGGACAGCAGAAAAACGGCAAGACACAGATTAAAATCAGATCACTCGGAGCCTGATGAGATGGAGCAGAGGTCAGCGGATGCAGACATAAAATTCATCATCCTATGAGCTGTTTGTCAGTGTCCAAAAGATAGCTGCAGAGCAAAAAATGTCATAAAACAATATGGATTGCTGGGTGGCCTCAAGAGCAGGAGCTAGGGCATTTATACTATAGGAGGACAACACACACACACACACACACACACACACACACACACACACACACACACACACACACTGTCCACTTTTAATATGTAGTTGCTAAGAGAAACAGTTATGAATAAATAGGAAGTGGAAATGACTGAAACAATAAATGACTTCATGGATAACTTTTGTATACTGGATGCTCAAGAAAACATTAGTACAAATATGGAGTAATAGTAACAAAATGTGGATACTCCGAAAAGTCATTATAAGACACTTCATATTGGAGACATGATTTTGTATTTTTTACTTAAAATTATTTGCAAATGCATCAAAACCAACCAAATCCGTTTCATAGAAACAGAATGATATCACACTGACCATTTGCTAATTCAACCTGGCCTCAACTTGTACTATTAGTAAATAAATGGAACAAAATCAGTTATCTTATGCTCTGCTTTCAGGCCTCCTTTAAAAGCTGGGCATCTAAAACATAAAATAGTAGCTTCATTTTCCTTGGCAGAACATTTTACCATTGTGTTAATGTATAGTTCGTAAGGCCAAGTACCTTTCACTGGTGATTTGATTACTGTGATATCCACAGTTTGCTCTTTACACAGTCAGTATAAGGAATACAGAAAATGAAGCAAAACTGGCAGCACTGATAACCTGGGACAACATCTGCTAGGCTACACTGATACTAGAAAGACTGAAAGCTTTTAATTGTAGATGTCTATTACATTTGACAGTAATCGTGGACATAACTGTGAGAATAAAATGAATAGCAATGACAACAACTAGAAGAAAATTCAGCACCTTGCACTACGCTTTGCACCTCCTTTCAAACCCTGGGCAGAGGAAAAGCCAAAGTAGCATCTTTAACATTACTTGACAAATGTTTCTCCTCTCTCAGACATGTTTAGCACAGAATGTATGCTGAAAGGGTGAGCACTGTTGCAATCCTCACAAGGCATACAAAACTGTTGGACATAATAATATATATTTCCAACACTGCTGGACATTAGGACCAGGAGCATTCCACGTCATAGGTTGGTACTAGGCTATCGGCCCTAGGGCCTGTATAAGCCTAGCCATAACAATTCCCTGGCTATTTCTTTCCACAATATTTACATCAGCAAAAAAAAAAAAAAAAAAAGTGCATCAAAAAATCAAAGCAGTAACGTACAAAATAATAACTAAATATAGGAGCAACTCAAAACCAACGTCAGTCTTCACATATAGCAATATTTACCTCTCTGCAATATGCTGGCAGAAATTAACACAGGATCCTTAAAGAGGAAACAAGAAAACTCATATCCCATTTGTTTTAGAGTAAGTATGGTATAACAAGAGGATGAGGTGGTAATTGAAATCTACATCTATCAGAAACTGGGATCTTTAGCATAAGACTCAACAAAAGTAGAGATGCAATTTATGAATTAGAATCACTTGAACTGCAGGAACGAAAAGTATGAAGAATGAAGGAAGTAGGATAACAACAAGCAAAAACAAGTAAGTAAATTTTTTACCATATCAAGAAGCGCTAAGAAAATAGAAGAGCAAACAGTTCATAAGAAGCAGAGTATACAAATACATAATCATACCAAAAATAGTTCATGATTAGGTTCATAGGTTAGTACTAAGCTAACTGCCCTTGCAAGCCATTTTAAGCATAGCCAATTATCCCTTGTGAGACTCAAACCGTGCACCTTGTGTTTGTAAGGCAAACACCTTAACCATTAGACTACCCTCCCAACCCATATCATTAATTATATTTGACTGCAAAAACAAGCTTTAGCACCCTAAACTGTAGTTCATCGGGGAATGCTCATATTAAATTATATAATCAGTTAAATGCCATAACCCAGTACTACATGCTAACATAACAGGACTGAGAAAGAAGTAGAGGTGGGAGAATCACATCAGAGATTCAAGAAACAATATTGGAATCAGGAAACAAAGTAAAACGTCTGACTGTATATACGTGAATGGCTGGCCATAGATGAACTGGTGTCATGGGATAAAAGGCATTCACAGCTATATGCTGCATTAGCTTTATACTCCCTCTAACCTGTCCTGTGATTGAAACTTCCTTTCATGAGGAAAAAAGGGAAGCCAAAACAAGATAGATAAAGTGAGCCCCCTTGGTGAAATCCAGAACATGTTACCCGATGAAGGAAACATCTCTTTAAAATAGATTACAATAAAGGATGTCTTCTTATAAATGAAGAAAATGTATTATAAGTGGGAAGAATATGTGCAAGAGAATGAGCAACAATGTTCAAGGCATTACTGTGGTGGGTTAGTGAACACTCAGATCTCCTGCAATCCCTTCTACTCCAGAACTAGGAACTTAAGGCAGGGTAAACAATACACAAGAACTTGAGGATTAATCACATACCTGAAGGAAAGGAGGCGAAAAGTTGTAAGGAATGTGTAAAAACTTGGCTTGTGGAGGTGACCCCCTTGAGATCAAGAGAGCTTCATTTTGAGAGGGCTCGTTGTATTGGTTAAGTTCACCAGAGAGATAGCAGGAGTAACCCTATAACTATATTGGTCCAACGTGCCACCTATGAACTGAAGGAAAAAATTCTGTCAATGAGTGTGGGACCAGGGCTGACTGTGAGGAGCTCTTGGTGTATTTTGATTTTGATTTTTCTGCATAGACTAGAAACAGGCAGTTTCATTTTGTTCTTCCATTTCAAAGGCTTTGCCGACTTTGAACCACCTCAGATTGCTTGTTCTTTGCCAGTGCGCTTTTCTGATGGCGGAGATGATCAAAGGTAAGCAGGCCATGCTAATACGGACATTGTGCCCCCTTCATGGAAGTGATCAATTTTTTATATAGTGTTTAATAGTTCAAGATGGTTTTTGTGGGGTTTTCATGTCAACAGTTGTTAAGTTACTACGGATGCAAGTCCTGAAAGAAAAGCAAATGCCACTTTCTAAACTGGAGGCCTTTATGAGGAAGATATGGTTATTTTAATGAGCCTCAGCTCATGAGATATCCCTGGCAGAGATACAGTGCTTTGTAAGAGTTTACAGTGGGACTAACTGTTTTACAATAAGTATTAGGTTTTTGTCTTGGGAAGTAATGGGTTAACTAACCCAGTAAAGAGGGACAGAGTTCTTAGAGAGGTTAAAAGAGTGCAGGCCAAGGTGGTGGCAGTTCAGAAAATGCCTTTAAATGCAGTGGAGCACCATAACCTGGCAGGAAGGATTTTAACCTTCTTGCTGACTCCTCCTATGGAGGAAACTGTAGGAGAGGTACAGTGAGTAAGGTAAGGACAGGGATTCGGCTTGAGATTCTCAAGTATCTCAGTGACCCACAAAGGTGTTATGTGGCCGTGAAGGTTGTATTTGGGGAACAGAAATTGACAATAGCCTCTGTATATATGCCTCCAAGGTCTAAACATGGCTGTATTCAACAGGTAATCTTGGATATCATCAGATTCTACAAAGATATTCTATTGGTTATCAAAGATTGGATCATTATCTCCACGCCACAGGATAGGAAACCCAGAGTCAATATAAGCAGGGTTGAAAAATGCTGAGAGGGGGGAAGTGTAACTTAGAGATCTTAGTCAAGATTAGACAAGGCCTTTTTCTTTCAGGAATACCAACACAAAATGACTAGTTTTAGCCTGAACCCAGTCAGAATTTCTGACCACACCTAAATCTACTTTGCTACTAATTTAGGCACCCACTACAGGGTTGTAAAGCACTGGTATTTCTCTACATACTGTCTAAGCAATACTAATTAAGGAAGCTGGCTAAAACAAACATTACAAGGTGAGTTAGACAAATTAAGGGAAGAAATAATAAAGACCTGGGGTCAGTTAAGGGTGGAAGGGTGGCTTAATGGCTAAGGTGTTTGCCTTACAAACGCAATGTGCAGGGTTTGAGTCTCACAAGGGATAATTGGCTAGGCTTAAAATGGCTCGCAAGGGCAGTTAGCTTAGTACTAAACTATGAACCTATGAACCTATGAACCTATAAGTTAATGGCTAACCTGAGGCAGTTCATTTAGGATAATTAAAGAGTTACCTTTCTAAAGGCTAGCAAACATCTGCAAGAGTCATAAAGCTTCACCTAGGGACCTATAACCTGAATGACACTGAAAGAGAGAAAGTGCAGGACTTGATTAGAAAGCTTCAGATTACTTCAACAAGTGGCACTGATGGATATGTTTGACCTTGATTCCCCTATGATACTGAAGGCATTAGCAGGGAGTTTACAACAAGTTGACAGAATTAGTCCCTGCTTAATGCCAGCAGCAACAGGAGACAATATCTCCTTGGGCCCAAGGGCCCATTATCAAATTTTGGAAGAATTTGAGCTTTTGTATAGCAAATTATACTCTATAGAATTTTCAGATCACACACATGGGGCAAACATGGATAGCTTCATTCAACATCATGAAATACCCTGCATGGAGAAAAGTCAAGCTAAGCAGCTGGTGGCCACAATTTCTCCTGAAGAGATTAAGAGGCTAGCAGTAAAGCAGGCAAGCAATAAAACTCCTGGATTGGATGAACCTACAGAATTGTAGAAACCAGTTGGAGACAAACTAATTCAAGTAGGGACAAAGTTAATGGACCAACTCTTCCAAACCAGGAAGCTCCACAGTTAAAAGGGAAGGGTTGTGAATATTCCCAGTGAAGGTTGGATTCCCCTGTAGCCTGATTCTTATAGAACAATCACAGTCCTGAAAAGTACAGTTGTGTACACTTACCATAAATATCGATGTTTGAGTGTATTCACTGTTGCAGTCATCAAATTTGGGTTATCCCTGCCAGGGTAGCCCTCGGCCGGCCCGGATACCTGAGACTTAGTATTTCTGCTTCGGTTGCTGTTGCGTGAGGGCTGACGTCAGGTCATCAGTAGTATAAAATAAGGCAGCCAATGCCATTACATCAGTTTTTCTTGCCCTAACCTGTCAGGAGTCCCCAAAGTGCGAGGCCAGGTTCTGGTGGAAGAACCCCACTAGTGGAAAATAAATACAAATATGTCCCTTGTAAGGAAAGGAGAACAACAAGGAAGAATGGTAATAAAAGGAGAAAGAGAATAAAGGGGGAAGGAGGGAGGAAAAGCACGACTGCAACAGTGAATAGTGAATAGATTGCCCATACATGTCAAGCAGAGTGCCTCTTTGGCCCTCTTCAAAAGGAACCTTGATGATTGGATGGGAGAAAGGAAATTCACCCCGGGGATCACGTCAGTCGCCCCTGCTAGACAGGGGTCCAGGGAATACAATAGTGTGGGAAGAAATAGCCAGGGAATTGTTATGGCTAGGCTTGTATAGGCCCTAGGGCTGATAGCCTAGTACCAGCCTATGAACCTATGAATACACTTGAACATCTACATTTATGGTAAGTGTACACAACTCTACTATGTTCTTTGTGTTTCACTGTTGCAGTCATCACATTTGGGTAGATTCCCAAAGCTAAGGAAATGGGTGGAGGCAGTCAAGGAAACTAGGGGCTGGCTAGGATGCCCTGCAAGACTGCAGAGGCAAAACCTGCCCAGGATTTGGAGTAGAGAGGCAGGTGGTAATGCTTGGTAAAAGTGTGAATAGATGTCCAGGTGGCAGCCTCCAGGATGTCCCTAGTGGGGACTCCTCTGAGGAAAGCTGCAGAGGTGTAGGCTGCTCTGGTGGAGTGTGTCCTGACTCCCTTGGGGGAGGCTTTCCATGCTGTTTGTAGCAGAAATGGATGCAGTGTGCTATCCATTTGGAAATTATTTGCTTGAAGATGGCTTTGCCTTCTGCCCCTGTAGCAAAGCTAACCAGAAATTGAACAGACTTTCTGAAGGATTTAGTCCTGTCCAGATAGCATCTGAGCAGTTTGTGCACACCTGGAGAGTAAAGAATCCTTTAGGATTTAGGAAAGAAGGTGAGCAAATGAATGGATTGGTTGAAATTCACACTGGATACCACCTTGGGCATGAAGGATGGGTTAGTTCTGAGGGATACCCTGTCTGCATGGAAGATGATGAAGGGTTCCACAGCCATGAGTGCTTGCAGCTCAGAGACTCTTCTGGCTGAAGTGATGGCCAGAAAGAATGCTGTCTTCCAGGAGAGCAATTTTAGGTCTGCAGAAGAAGCTGGTTTGAAAGGGGGCAGGGTGAGATTTTCCAAAACAAAGTTAAGGTCCTAAGCTGGTGTTGGTGCCCTCCTGGGGGCCTCAAGTTGCTAGCCACTCTGAGGAACTGTTTTATCAAAGGGAGAGAGAAAACGGGCTGCTCAGTAGGAAAATGAGCAGAAATAGCAGAGGCATGAATTTGTATAGAGGAGAAAGCGAGACCACCATGTAGTAGGTCAGCTAAGTAATCCAGGATGAGAGGGATGGATGCCTGTGCCATATTGGCTCCCTTAGCCTGGATCCAGGTGCAGAACCTTATCCATTTATCTGCATAAGACTTTTCTGGTGCTAGGACAACTGGCCTCATGGATAACATCCAGAGCCTGTTTACGGAGGATGGCAGATTGGTTATGGGTTAAGGAATAAGCCAAGCTGCCAAATTGAGTGTCTGCAATAGAGGATGCATGAATTCCCCTTCCCTCTGGGTCAGGTGGTTTGGAATCTGAGGAAGATGCCATGGAGGCAGCAGGGATAAGCTGCACAGCAAAAGGTACCAGTGTTGTCGGGGCCAGTCTGGAACTATAACAATAGTTCTTGGTTTTTCCACCCTTATTTTGAGCAGTACCCTGGGGATGAGGGGTAGGGGAGGAAAGGCATAGATCGATAGACTGACCCGCGGGAAGGACAAGGCATCCACTTTCCAAACCATGCAGAGATGCTCCCTGGTGCAGAATTTGCTGAGTTGATGGTTGGTGTGGGAGGCAAAGAGGTCGACCTTCGGGGTTCCCCATTTCTGAGTTATTAGGGTGATGGTACTTCTGTTGAGTTGCCACTCGTGTGGGTCCAGAAGGTTTCTGCTTAACTGGTCTGCCAGAGAATTGAGACAACCTGGTAGGAATTGTGCTAACAGGTGTAGTTGCATGGAAGAGGATGTGAGCCAAAGGGTCATGGCCAGCCTGCATAGAGGGTAGGGGTGAGTCCCTCCCTGCTTGCTGATGTACCACATCACAGTGGTGCTGTGTGTTTTGATCAGGAGAACCCCTGGAGAGAGAAGGGGTTTGAAGGCTATCAGGGCATGATGTGCAGAGGGATTTGCTGTGGGCTCTATAAGCCCTGTATGCACCTGCCGTCCAGGTGTGCACCCCAAGCGTAGTCTGATGCGTCTGTGGTGAGGGTCTGGGAGAAGAGGGGTGGGAAGAAGGGCAGTCCCTTGTTGTGGGAGTATGCTGTTGCTCACCAAAGAAATTCCTTTCTGAGGCAAGGAATTATAGGTAGAAGAGTTTCCAGGTCTTGAGAGTGTTGACACCAAAGGCTCTTTAGGTACCATTGAAGTTTCCTTATATGCAGTCTGGCATATGGAATGAGTAGTATGCAAGATGCCATGAACCCCAGAGCTTGCAGGATCTTCCATGCAGATAGCTGGGGCCTGGTGGCTAGTTGAGAGAAGTAGGCTGTCAGGAAAATTTTTTTCTCTGGTGTAAGGTATGCCATCTGGGATGCTGTGTCCAGACTTACCCCCAGGAAGATTATCCTTTGGGTGGTCACCTGTTTGGATTTCTTTTCGTTGATTGTATACCCTAGGGAGGTTAGTGAGGTCTTTACAAAGGCCAGGTGCTTGAGCAGCTTTTCCTGGCTGTCTGCCTGAATAATGCAGTCATCTAAGTATTGGTAAATTTTAATATTTCTTTGTCTACAAAAGGCAATGTTCAGAGCCAGACATTTTGTGAAAACTCTGGGAGCAGTAGATAAGCCAAAGGGAAGTGCAGAGAACTGAAAATGTTGAGATCCTGCCCTGAAGTGGAAATATTTCCTGCATGATTCCCTGATAGGAATGTGGAGGTAGGCCTCTTTTAGATTTAGGGTGGCTAGCCAAGCGTCCTTGGAGAGCATATGTAGCAGCTGGTGGAGGGTGAGCATTTTGAATTTTGGGATCACCAGGAAGGTCTTTAGAATGGATAGATTGAGGATGGGGCACCAGGTGCCCCTTTTCTGGGCACCAGAAAAAGTCTGGAGTAGAAGCCTGCAGAAATGTGCTCTACTGCCCTCATAGAGAGCAGGGAAAGGATTTGCTTTTGAGCCTCTGCCCACTGATTTGGTGGTAGATCTGGGAACCCTTTTGGGGTTGGAAGGGTGTGGAAGGAAAATTTGTATCCCTGAGAGACAATGTTCAGAACCCATTGGTCTTTGGTAATGGTGGCCCAGGTGCTTGAGTGAAAGGAGAGTTTTCCTCCTAGGGGTAAGTGAAGGTAGGCACGGGGGGTGGAGGAGGTGAGTCATTGTGAGTTCTTACCATAAGGGTGTGGCTTAGAACTCCCTGGTTTTGAAATGGAGGTAGTCCACTGCTTAGATATCTGCATTCCCTGGGGCTGCTGTCTGGGGGGTCTGTTTCCACGGGGCCGAGGCTGGGACGGTTTACTCAGAGCAGGAAAGGACCAGTGCTTGGAGGGACAATGCCTGCTGAACTTAGGGGGCTGGACCTGTAAGAAATCCTTAACTGTTTGCATAGATTTTGCTTTTTCTTCCATCTTTTTTAAGACCTCTTCTGCCTTAGTGCCAAATAAGTTATTTTTGTACAAGGGGGCATCCAACAATTTAGATGTGACATGGTCTGGCTGGGGTTGTTCCTTAAGCCATGTAATTCTTCTAATGACAGATCCAGTGACAGCTGCCCTGCAAGAAGCTTCTAGGGCATCAAAACCACAGTGCAAAGTGTGTTTAGTTACTTGACTTGCAGAATGCATTAAGTCTTGTAAATCTTTAGATTCTGCCCAAGCAGGAAAGGAAAACTTTTTTTTAAGGAGTTCCAAGGTATGTTGCTGAAATTTCAGCATATGGAACTGACAATTTAGTGCCCTGACAGCAAGAGTAGCTGAGGTGTATACTTTTTTACCCCATCTGTCCAATGCTCGGGAATCCCTGTCTGAGGGAGTGTGATTCTTAGCAGAGGTGCTTTAATCCCTTTTGGCCCTTGGGAAATGACCTCAGGGTCAGTTGTTGGATTTTTAAAAAGATATTTGTGAGAGTCAGGGACTCTATAGTACCTGTCTGATTTTCTGGGAGCAGGAGGTAGGGCGTCAGGAGTCAAGCCAGATTCAAGGAAAACATCCACAACATACAGGACTGGGGGGATGGCCAAGGGTCTGTGTTGCAGAAGATCTAGGAATTCCCGGAGTCTCTTTTTAGACTGAGGGTAATTCTGACTCTCCCATTGGAAATGCTCCCTTAAAGCATGCAGGGTTTCCCCAAAGGAAAAATCCTCTGAGGGAGAGGATGAAGGAATGGAGTCCTCTGCATTAGAATCCTCATAAGTGGAGAGGGGTTGCATGTCTTCATAGTCAGTTACATCAGATTCATCTGACTCTTGTTCAGACTACAGGGGACAGATCTCTTTTTTTTTTTTTTTTTTTGAGGGGGTAGCTTGGCTTCCCCTGATCAGCATGATAAGGTCTTCCGGCATTTTAAGCATTTGTGACTGAGGCAAGGTAGCAGGTGCCTGAGAGTGGGTCATTGGTTTCTTGGGTGTGGTTCGAACCCTGGGCCTAAGAAACTCTGTCATTTTGGAAAGAATGGTAGTCATGAAAGAAGATGTCAGTTTGTGTCGAGATTCGGTAGAGTGAAGGACTTCCTCGGAAGCTGGTACCTGCTCAGCGGCTTCGGACCCATCCAAGGTAGAGACAACCGCAGGATCCTTAGTCGAAGAAGAGTTTTGCAGCATACTGGACTCTGAAAGGGTCTCCGGTAGCGGCCTGCAAATCAAACGAAGTGGGCATCAGGGGCAGCAAAAGCATCTCACTGAGACTCGGAGGACTGATGACTAGCTTACTGGAAGCGTCATCGGTAGGTTTGGACCTGTGAGGTCTATCTCTATCTTTATCTTTACATTATTTTGGAAGATCTGCTGTCAGATGGCTTACCAAAGCCACATCAGAATTTGAGGACTGTAAACAAAAATATCTGGCTACAATAAGGGCCTGACGACGAATACTTCTGGAGTTGAACAAAGCACAGAAGCGACAATGGGGGATGTCGTGGTCTGGGCCTAAACAAGTGAAGCAGTAAGAGTGGAAGTCTCGGTGTGGTATTTGCTTTCCACAAGCGAGGCAATTATTAATTTTTTCTGACATCGGTTAGTGCAAGAAAAAAGTATCCCTGATGGGGTAATTAGCTTTAGAAGACTTCAACTTCAATTCGGAGATGAAAACTCCGGTAGCGGCTGACCAGCACTTGTGCGAACTGCTTCTGCTTCGGGCCCCATGGCAAGAAAGACTGATGTAATGGCATCAGCTGCCTTACTTTATACTACTGATGACCTGACGTCAGTCCTCAAGCGACAGCAACCAACGCAGAAATACTAAGTCTCTGGTATTCGTTGCGGCCGAGGGCTACCCTGGCAGGGATAACCCAAATGTGATGACAGCAACAGTGAAACAAGAAGAACATCCATTATTACAAGGTGTTTATGGGGATCCTGGCTGCCAGGTTGCAGGGGTGGTGGGACAGTTAGTTGATCACAACCAATGTGATTTTGTGGAAGGTAGGTGAACATTTGATAACATCTTGAAAATTTTGATGACAATCCAGGATGCACAACCAAAAGGTAGGAAATTAGTGGTAGTCTCCTTAGATGCAGAGAAGGCTTTCGACAGGGTGGAATGGCCTTACCTATTTTGTCTCTTGTCAATAATGGGCCTCAACCCTCAACTTGGTTCAGCTGCTAGAAGAAATCTATAGAGGGATGCAAACCAGAGTTAAAGTGGCAGCAGCTTTTTCTGGGTTGGTGCAGATCACTAGAGTCACAAGACAGGGTTGCCCTTTCTTTCCATTGTCTACTGCCATTAGATCTTTGAGACTGAAAATTTACAAGTGCAGTCAATCGGACCTTAAGATAGCCCCTTTTGTAGAATACTACTTTAACTGTCTCAGCCTGACAGGGATTTGAAACTGCTTTTTGATATTATTGCTAGATATGGTTATTTTTCAGGATATAGAGTAAACAGGCTAAAGAACAAAACTTTAGCTCCTAATGTGAACCACACTCAGAAGATGGTTAATGATAATTTATTTCTCGTCCACCCCAAATTTCCTGAGTATCTGGGAATCTGATCAAAGCTCACCTATGAAAGTTCTCAGCAGAAATCATATGATCAAAAGCTAAGGAAAGTTTAACAGAATTTACTAAAGTGGAAGTCGCTGGGGTTTGACTTATATCCAAGGGTCCAGGTGCTGCACTGGCACGAACTACCTGACATGCTATACATCGGCCAAGAATTTTGGACTATACCCCCTTGAGAGATGTTAACTAAAGTGGATGGCTTGGTAACAATTTTACTGAATTAGGAGAAAAACCTAGAGTGAGCTGGGACCCATGTAGGCCTGAGAGTCTCAGGTAGTCCTAATTACACTGCTGCAATCCAGTAGGAGTTTACACCTGTTGTCAAGTGACTGGCTATGATGCAGTGTGCAAATGGATGATTTGGATCAAAAATGCAGGGATGGAAAGGAAGAATTTATTAGAGGTGCTTAAGGAGGCCTTGGCACCTTCGATGGAGCAGTCAGTATATTTACATTAAGTATCACCTTGATTAAACTCTTCTTTTCTAAGGCCCTGAAAAGCTGGAGTGAGGAAATTCTCCCTATAGGGGCAATTCAGAGATTTTGAACTCCAGCATTTGGTTGGAGTTTACACCACACTAACTTTAAATGTTGGCATCAGCTGATTCTAGGTAATAATTTAGGCAAGAAGAGACACAGGGAATACTTCAAGTATTGCAGGTGCTCAGATTACAATTTGGAGCTTTAAGAAACACATTTACCTTTTTGAAAGGTTGGCAGATGGCTAAGGAAAAATGGCTCTAGTGGGCGAACTGGATATCTTTGGTCAGGGATACAAGGGTAGGAAAGCTCATGATCTCAGAAGTATATAAGATACTTCAGAGAGATCAAGGTGATAATCTCCCAATTGAGATCAAGTTGGGAGAGATACCTACACTTGATGTTACCCCAGGATCAATGTGTGGCACTTTGTAGCTTCCCAGGAAAAATAATAAAATCCAGGAAATTCCACATCTTTGCATGAAAGTGCCTTCACAAATATTTAAACACTCCACACAGATTAGGGAAGTTGTATGTTCAGACAGATGGGAGGAGTTGGAGGTGTATGATGAAACTACTGCCAGAATGGGGAGTCTTTTTCACCATTGATTTGGAGATCGTTTATTGGACCCTTTTCTTTGGCTGAGTGGTTCTTGGATTGCTGTTTGCTTAATTTTGTTGTTCCTGGTTACTGATGGCCGAAGGACAGGACTCTGATAAATTTATGGACACTCCTACCGTTTTTAGAGATAACAACAAAGTTATGGATAATTCTCCGGTAACAAGAAGCGAGTTTAACAAAGTAATGACTTTGTTAACTCAATTGACGGACAGTATCCGAGACAAGGGATTAGAAACTGCTTCTTGTTTCCCAGGTAACCAACAGCAACTTTCCGACGCTCTCAATATATGTAATGGACGAGTGACGACGTTTTCGCGGGTAGTCTCAGATGGTGAAACTCGCTCTGGTGTTTCCAGCAATGGCGAATTTGTTGTGAATTCTACAAGGGGGAACACTAACAACAACAGGAATTTATCGGATTGTGGAGGGGATGACTTTGGGAACAATGGAAATAATGTTAATTTTAATTTTGAGACCTGGACCACAAAAAGATTCAACTTTAACAAAGGTACTTTTTCACGTAGAACGAGTGTTTTTGATGATTATTTTAAAGGGTTTAGTGACAAACTACACATGTTTAAAGTTAATCAATTAGAAAGAGATCATTTAAGAGAGTGTGTGCAAGTTAATAGAGTCCCAAAGGGACTGTGGATATTTAAATTTCCAAATAACGTGAAACCGGACAGTAGTCTACATCAGCAGCTGTGTGAGGTTTTTAACAGGATGGGTATTGAAGTTATGACTTTAATGATACGGGACTATGAAGCCTGAAGTGAGGTTCTTTTAAAAGAATTGAACCACGTACATCAGAAGTTGTTAAATGATAAATTAATTGGGAGGGAGAAAATCAAATACGAGAATATGTTTAAAGAAGTTGACCATCATTATGAGAAAATTATTGAAAGGAAAGTAAGAAAACTGGAGAGAGATCTGTTAGAATACCGGGAAGGAAGGGCTTATCCATTAACTAACATACATTATTCTTCCATCAACAAAGACAGTGTTTATTAATGAGACGGAGGATGGTTATTCCAACAATGACCATATTAGTGACCCTTCCGGGGGGACCTCCTACACCAAGGAGGAGTGAAAGGTTAGCTGAAAAGGAAAGGAATCCTTCCACACAGGATTTTCAGTATCAGAAGGGGGGGAGGTTCAGAGCGAAAGGTTGGAATTATGGTCGGAATTAGACAATTTAATTTACCCTAAGCGAAAGGTTGGAATTATGGTCGGAATTAGACAATTTAATTTACCCTATGGTTGGAGAGTAAAATCTAAGTTCTCTGTGTACATCCACTGAATGCAGAATCCGTTTCCCCTTGTTCTGTGGATTGGGAAAGAAGGTTGGCAAATGAATGGTCTTGATTAAGAGCCACACTGGATACCACCTTAGGCATGAAGGATGGATTGGTCCTGAGAGACACCCTGTCCGCATGAAAAATAATGAAAGGCTCCACTGTCATAAGAGCCTGTAATTCGGAAATCCTTCTAGCTGAAGTGACTGCTAAAAGGAAAGCTGTTTTTCAGGAGAGAAATTTTAAGTATTCAGTAGTAGCTGGCTCGAAATGAGGGAGAGTGAGTTTTTCCAATACAAAACTGAGGTCCCAGGCAGGAGTGGGAGCCCTCCTCGGTGGTCTTAAGTTTTTGGCCCCTCTGAGATACTGCTTTAGTAGAGGATGAGAAAAGAGGGGAGGTTCTGTGTTGTAATGAGGTGAAATGGCTGAGGCATGGATCTGTATGGAAGAAAAGGACAGGCCCTTGTGAAGCATCTCAGTTAAATATTGTAAAATCTGAGGAATATTGGGCACTGTTGTGCTTATCCCTTGTGATTGATTCCAGGCACAGAATCTTTTCCATTTGTCAGCATAAGATTTTCTAGTACTAGGCCTTCTTACCTCCAAAATGACATCCATCACAGGTTTGCTGAGGGATGCCAAGGGTGAATTTAGGTGATTAGCCACGCTGCAAGATTCAAAGTTTGGAGCTGAGTGTGCAGAATTTGGTTGTTCTGCTGAGACGGTAAGTAAGGTGTCCGAGGCAAGTGCCAGGGTGGAAGGTGTAACACATTGCGCAGGATTAGGTCCGAGTGTTGGCGAGGCCAGTCTGGAGCAATCAAAATCATTTTTGGCTTGTCCTGTTTGACTTTTAGTAGAACTTTGGAGAGCAGAGGCAGAGGGGGAAAGGCATAGACTGATAGGTTTTTCCAGCTGAATGATAGAGCATCCATTTTCCAGGCTTTTTTGTGATGAGTTCTTGTGCAGAATTTGTCCAACTGAAAGTTCTGGGGTGAGGCAAAGAGATCTATGTCTGGACTCCCACACTTGCATGTCAACATGTTGAAAATCCGTGGTTCCAGTTTCCATTCATGTGGGTCCATGAGATTTCTACTTAAGTTCATCTGCCAGAGTATTCAGCTTTCCTGGCAGGAATTGAGCTTGTAGTTGAATTTGATAGGTCAAGGCCGTGTTCCACAATGCCATGGCTAGTCTGCAAAGGGGGTAGGAGTGTGTACCCCCCCTGCTTGTTTATGTACCACATAACTGTGGTGTTGTCTGTCTTTATCATTAATTGTCCTGGATGAAGGTAGTCCTTGAAGGCTGTCAGTGCATTCTGTACAGCTAGCATCTCTTTTTGATTGATATAAAGGTGCATTTGATTTGGGTTCCATTTGCCCTGAATGCACTTCCCTGCCAGATGAGCCCCCCAGGCATAGTCTGATGCACCTGTAGTTAGAGTTTGAGTGGCAGGGGGTGGAGTGAATGGCAGTCCCTTGTTTTGGTGGCAGGCCTCTGCCCACCACAGGAACTCTAGTTGCAGGCAAGGTATGATAGGAATCATTGTTTCCAGGCTGTGACAATGTTGACTCCATAAACTCTAAGTACCACTGAAGTTTCTTCATATTCAGTCTTGCATATGGAATTAGAAGAATGCAGGAGGCCATGAACTCCACGGCTTGCAGAATTTGTCTTGCAGATAGCAGGGTTTTTTTGGCCACCTGTTTGAAGTAAGTCATCAAATGAATTTGCTTTTATGGCGTAAGGTAAGCCATCTGGGCAGTTGTATTCAAGCTTGCACCCAGGAATGTGATTTTTTGAGAGGGTACCAATTGTGATTTCTTTTCGTTTATGGTGTACCCTAGACAAGTTAGAACCTTTTTACAAACGCCAGATGTTTTTGAAGAATGCCCCTGTTTTCTGCCTGAATTAGACAATCGTTCAGGTATGGATATATTTGAATATTTCTTTGCCTGCAAAATGCAATTACTGGAGCCAGGCACTTTGTGAAGACCCTGGACGCAGTAGTAGATAAGCCAAAGGGCAGTGCAGAGAACTGGTAATGCAAATAGCCTGCTTTGAAGCGGAGGTATCTTCTGCAAGATTCCCTGATTGGGATATGCAGGTAAGCCTCTTAACTCTAGAGTTACCAACCAGACATCTTTGCCTAGCATAGGAAGTAACTGTTGAAGAGTCAGCATCTTGAATTCTGGAATGTCCAGAAATGTGTTTAGAGTAGATAAGTCCAGAATTGGACGCCATGATTTGTCTTTTCTGGGTACCAGAAAAGACAAGAATAGAAACCTTGTCCCTTTTCCTCTTTTGGCACTGTATGAATAGCTCCCATGTTCATGAGAGACAGTACTTGTTTCTGGGCCTCTGCCCACTGATTTGGGGGCAGGTCTGGCCATCCGTTTGGGATTGGCAATGTGTGGAAATGAAATCCATATCCCTGGGATACTATATTTAAAACCCATATGTCCTGGCTTATAAGTTGCCAGTTTCTTACATGAAGTGCCAGTCCCCCCCCCCCAAAGGGGCGGCTGAAAGGTAAGTGCTTGGTAAGTGTAGAGGGAAGTCATTGAGACTGCTTACCATAGGATGGTGCCTTGTTGTTTCCTGATTTGGAGGAGGAGGCACCCCCCATTGTTATGATCTAAAAGTCTCTTGTGACTTGAAATCTGGAGCCTTTGGAATGTCTAGGTTTGACTTGAGTGGCTCTCGAAGGAACTGGAAAGGACCAATTCTTAGTAGGCCAGTGCCTACTAAATCTTGGAGGTTGTACTTGTAAGAAATCTTTCACAGTTTGCATAGATTTAGCTTTATCTTACATCTTTTTTAAAACGTCTTCAGCCTTATTACCAAAGAGACGATCCTGTTGCAAAGGAGCATCCAATAATTTTGCTTTAACATGATCAGGCAGAGTTTGCTCTTTGAGCCAAGCATGCCTTCTTAGCACAGAGCCAGTTACAGCAGCCCTGCAAGAGGCCTCCAAAGAATCAAAACCACATTGAAAGTATGTTTTCCAACTTGTTCAGCTGAATGCAATAAATCCTGTAAATCTTTATTTTCCACACAGTCAGAAATTAACATCATTTTCTGTTTAAGCAGTCACATGATGTGCTGCTGGTATTTAAGCATGTGAAATTGACAGTTTAAAGCTCTGATTGCCAAGGTTGCTGAAGTGTAAACCTTCTTAGCACCTGGGAATCTCTATCAGAAGGGGTAGGATTTTTAGCAGTAGAGGCCTTAATGCCCTTGGGACCCTGAGAAATGGTTTCAGGATCTGCAATAGGATTTTTGAAAAGGAATTTGTGGGAGTCAGGAACCCTGTAGTATCTGCCTGGCTTACAAGGAGCCGGAGGCAGAGAATCAGGATCCATACTAGATTCTGAAAAAACATCATCAACAATGTCTAGGACAGGAGGTACAGCCAAAGGCCTATGTTGAGGAAGAAGAAAAAAATCCCTAAGTCTCTTTTTAGATTCAGAGAAATCCAGACTTTCCCAGTGGAAATGTTCCCGTAAGGTATGTAAAGTTTCCCCAAAAGAAAAATCCTCAAGGGGAGAAGCAGAAGGAATGGAATCTTCTACATCAGAGTCCTCATAAGTAGGTATAGACAAATCCTGTTCATTAGAAGAGCCAGAAGAAATAGAATCCTGTTCAGAAGATTCATAATCAATACCTTGCCTAGGCCTCTTAGAGGGGGGGGGGTGGCTACCCCTGATCAGAGTAATTAAATCTTCAGCCATTTTGATAATTTATTTTTGAGGCATAAGGGCCTGCACATGTGGCCCAGGCGTTGTTTTTTTAGATATAGATTTAGATTTTGGCCTTAGTTTTGGAGATGGCGTCGGTCTAATATACAAATCCGTAGGCCTGAAAACACCATCGGAAGCCGGTGCCTGCACAGCAGCTCCGGACCCATCTAAGGTAGAGACATCCACGGGTTCCATAATTGAAGCATCTCGCGGCATACCAGACAACGGATGGGTCTCAGTAGAGGCCTGCGAATCAGAAGTAGCGGGTACCAGGGGCTGCGAAAGCACCTCACTGAGTACCGGCGAACTGGCTTAGGAGAAGCGTCGTCGTCAGTTTTGGATCTCGATGGTCTGCCTCTGTCTTTTTCTTTACGTTTTTTAGGAATTCTGGTAGTTGAATTGCTAACCGACGACATTTCTGGATAATTAAAGCGTGATCCAAAATATTTAGAAACAAAAATATACCAACGTTTAATAGTGAGTTGATTAATTTTAGCACAAAACCGACAACAAGGTACACTGTGGTCAGGGCCTAGGCAAGGAATACAGTACAAATGAAAATCCTTATGAGGTATTTGCTTCCCACAAGTAATGCAATTAACTTTTACTGACATCGGTAAGGAGCAAGAAAAAGTTTCCCCAACGGGGTACTTAGCTTTTTAGTTGAAGACTTCAGTTCTGAAACTTGAAAACGAAAATTTCAGGAGTCGGCCGACCGGCACTTGCAAACTGCTTCTGCTTCGGGCACTGTGCGGCAAGAAAGACTGATGTAATGGTATCAGCTGCATGTTTTATACCCCTGATGACCTGACGTCATGGAAGAAGGGACAGCAACTGACTTAGGACCCAAGACTTTATTAATCAGGCCGACTTAGGGCAACCTGCAAGCAGATTACCCAAATGTAATGACTGCAACAGTGAAATACGAAGAATATCCACATCTGGACTGACCTTGTCAAAGAATGACATTAGCTATGGTAATAATGGGGTATTGTCTTTACAGGACATAAAAAAAAAACATGATATTAAATAATACGTACTATAAACACTGTTAATGATGAATATAATTTTCTTAATTCATTTTTGATACTGATGTTCCCTTTACATTATACTATTTTGTGTAACAGTTTGTACTGCTCTGTCTCTGATGCTTGAATAAATATGTTCTGATATAAAAAAAGAGGGATACCACTTAACTTACAGCTCTTCACATGCTAGTCCTTGATCTCTGCCCAGAAATCTACAAGACAGTCCTTGATTTTCTTACATATGTATCATAAAAGGAAAACTCCTTTCAGGCACTTCTGTGACTATGAGCCAACATTTGAGCATTGTGAGGTCACATCTCTATTCGTGTGATGTCACATTTAAACACTTTGTCGTGTTAACTGGAACACCACCTTCCTACAGTTCCTGCTGTTTTGTGGGCATATTTTCTTTTAGTACATGTACTTCATTTTTTATAGCTAAGAAAAATTTCTCTAAAAATAACTAACTAAATAAATAAACAGGAAAACAGCATCCCTATAACTCTGCACCCCAAGTGGATGCCTAGTTCACCTATCGGTAAGGCTGGCCCTGTAAATGTATTATTTCTCAACTTCTTTACTTCCTGAAATCTGGACAAAGGGTCAAAAATCAGGATATTACTCTAATTCATTTAAAAATGTTAAAATATCAGAATTCAATTCCTGGTCAATAGTATGTACAAAATTCTAATAGCTGGGATTATTGACGGAATGTAATCTTCAGTAATTTACCAGAAAATCAAAAATTTTATGAGAGCCAGAACAAAAATATGAGGCAGGAGGTATGGGGCTGGTGCAAGATCAATTTCAGCCACAATCCAAGCCAAAGATGTAACATTATTATTTACCAACAAGTAAAGCCAACCACTGTCTGTTGAATAAACTGTGTCACGACTGGAAGAAGAAGAATGAAGATGTACCTAGATACCTTCTAGACTGGTCCACTCATGACCCACTCCATCCAACATAGTGGTTTCCTTTACTAGTTGTTTTGTGTGTTTCTAATTTAATAATAATCTAAAGTTCACAGTCAATTCACGCATACGGCAGACAGCTACACTGACACATTTTTCTTTTAAAACCAGTTATTTATACTGTACCTACAAATGCTGTTACACTGCTCTTACTCAGAATTTTAGCTTTCACTTTTTTCCAAGTGTGTATTTCAATGCTCAGTGCCTAGTCTTATTTATTCTACGAGCTGGTAATGCAGATTTGCTAAAACCTTTGTTACCTCAGATGTCCTGTCTTGGAAGGTTGTAGCTAAAACTGATCTTGCACCAGGTGACAATGTCTCTCAGCTATTGCTTCAATCCTTTTTTGAGATTGTCTCTGACTGATACTATGAGGAGGCACGAATGACTGGAACACTACACTGCTGCAGTTCACTTTTTTCTATTTGCTGTTTCTGATTTAAGGCAGGGATGCCACCTTTTCAAATGACTAATGTGGTACATGTGTTACAGAAATATGAGATTTTATAGAATAAATGATACCCAAAACCAGTATTCAAGAGTGGACTTCACTCTTTTTCCAAAAATAAAAACATTAATAAAATATTTCTCATGTTTCATGTCTACTTTTCTAAAGTAAAGGCCAATACCAAAGGGCTCTGGCTGACTAAGTTTGCAGATGACTGCAATCTAGGCACCAAAAAATGTATTACTGTATCTTTTGGGCAGTCATAAACACAGAGAACTCCTACTTTGACAATAAGCCCCAACAGTTGACCCAGTTGTTTAGGATTTGGGAAATTATGTGGACAGTGACCTCACTTTTGACCAGCATGTTTCCATTGTTGTAAAAAAAAAAGTCATTCTATACTGTACAGCTTACAAAGAAAAGGACTGTGTCTAAGGGATGTCACTGTCCCCCTTTACTCAACCCTCATTAGGTCAATCACTGAGTATAATGTCCCTTTTGCATGATCTGTTCAAACACATGCAGCAAATGGAATGCTCACAGAGATACCTTACCAAAAGGATGCAAGGTCTACACAACATGTCCTACATGGACCGACTCAAAGCCATGTCACTATACTCGGTATCCTATAGACTGCTAAGCAGTGACCTGTCTGTGGCATACAAGACATCCTCCAACCCAGTACCAATGGATTTACTGCATATCAACAAGTTAAATGGCATCAGAAATACTCTGCAATGGCTTGGAGGGTCAAGTATCTCTCACAAAGGATACCACTGCTCTGGAATAGACTTCCCATCCACATAAATAAAGTACACCTCATCCATATTATCTCTAACCAAATGGGATCACTTAATTCGAGCACAAAAAGGGAAACTAGTTAGGCTTAAAATGGCAAGCAAGGGTAGTTAGCCTAGTACTTACCCATGAACCTGTAAAAACAAAAGCTCACTGTTAGAAAATGTAAATAGTTTCTGTTGTTTTGTGTCATATTAAGGTGTTCTGCATACAAAATAATCATTTTATGCAAATACTGGGGGATAGTTACATAATATTTTTTTTGTTCAAAAATCTCAGGACAAATGTCTATTCTTGCCCGATACACTAATCATAGGTGACTCGATAGTGAGGCACACAAATGTACTACTCACCTTTTTTTTTTTTTTTTGCAGGACTCAAATCGTGGTATTTTTTATCAGTTCCTCAGTCCCCCTTCCCCAAGCTGTGTAGAATTTGATGTGATAATTACAATTCTGTTCAGCCAAGCAAGATGGAATTAACTGTAGTAAGTTCATAGGTTCATAGATTAGTACTAGTTCTAGAAAAAGCAATGCTGATAAGAATAGGTTATGGCACAGATCCTGCACTGTAGTTTTAAAAGAAATAAAATAATTCTACAATAGAAATAAACAACAAAAAAATGTATGAAAGACTACAATAAAAATCTGGCAAGGATGAAAGGAATAGTAACAAAGTGGCTATAGTGATGGAGGATGTTGTGTTCTACATCCCAAAACCAACAAAACTCACAGTATCTTAAAGAACAGCTATGTAGATCAAATGGATTTGTATTTGAAAGTTATCAGTTAAATCCTCAATGATGACTGTTTACCCACTTTGAACAACAAGCCCAAAGTTATAACTCAAAATCTGATCTCACATCTCCATGTGGTACCAGATGTTAGAAGGAACAATGTTATATTATGGCTCTGGTTTTAATCTTCTAAACTAGACATGTCCAACCTGCGACCCTCAGAGCTCTTCCATGCGGCCCTCAACCTCTAACTGCAACATCGATGTACGCATGCCCCAAAACACTTTTTTTGTTTTGTGTTTTTCGCTCCCGTGACTTATAACGCTCATGTCGGTGTGCGCATGCGCCAAAGCACCCTTCTAGTTTTGTTTTTGAGCCAAAAAAGGGTCAGTGTGTTTACGCCATTATTTTGCGCCGAACAATCAGTGTGTGTGTGTGTGTGTGTGTGTGTGTGTGTGTGTGTGTACTCACTGAAGAGGGACTCGTGTATGGATTTGCCGCTGTTGCCTTTGAAAGGGACAGCAATTACCTGTGTTAATAGGTAAGTACGGAGTGAGTGAGTGCATGCATGAAAGCAGAATTGTGTGCGTGAAAGTAGAAAAAGAGTGTGCATGACAAAGAGAGATGCATGCACAAAGAGGCTAACAATGATCAGTCTACCTACTGAACACAAACAAGTTAGCTCATAAATATATCATACATTAAAAGTACACTTTCATTAAATTGTGGCTTTCCTGACAGGGAGAGTGTTGTATTGAACATGAACTCATACCTCTTAACTGTATGGATTTTCAAAGAATGTCTGAATTTTTGCCTTATCTTCTAATTTGTGTCTTTTGCTTAGGAAATAAAAGTAGTCATCCAAAGTAATGTAGTTCCAGGGAGTAAGAATGAGACAGCAGCCTAGGGTTAATGGGTCAGTAGTGGACTGACTATGTGGGTCTGTAGCATATAAAGTTGTATTGTTTTTTCAGACAAACAAAAAAAGCACCTAGTACTGTTTTTTCATTGGTAGGGTCTAAGCAGTGATAGATTGGACAACAGTAAGCATAGCTTTGGCGGATCATCAATACTGGCAAATCAAGTGGGCACAATGTCATTTTTTAAATGTTGGGGATTTTAGTGTGCATGTGTGTGCTTATGTGTTGGGAGTGCTGTAACAGTAGATGATTATTAAAGACAGAGACTTACAGACTGTGGAGAATATGTTTCCTTGTTTCAAAACCTAATACTTGGGAACGCATGCCAGAATTAGATTTTTTAAGACATTGCTTCTTGCCATTTACAGTGGATGGATATTTACATTTAATGGACAGTGTATTAGTGTGGGCCTGTGGGGTTCTGAAGGATGCCAAATCTACCACTGCCAATGCCTTGTAAAGTGATCTGGAAATGGATATTGGGATGTTACTGAACAAATATAGTAAGTGGGCTTAGAAATTTAGTTTAATTAAACAGAGTGTACTTTCAATTTACAGGCCATAATTTAATTTATTTCAGGTAGTCCAGATACTGGTAGATTGTATACCATTAGATTTAATTAGGGAGAGCTGTCATTCTGGGGAAACAAGCAGCCCTAGTTTTAGTGAAAGCTCTGTGGTTGCTTGCAGGTAGGAAGTTGCAGGATGTTGATGCAATGTGTTTTATTTATTATTTTTAATGCATTTGTCATTTCAAAGCATGGTTTTCTTTGATGCAAAAGAAGTCAGGACTGATTGAGCCATATAATGTTTAACTGACAATAATGGGATAGAAAGATTATACGTGATGTATAATGTTTGCAGCTACAGTTGTTTCAATGGTGTTTGTGATGCATAACTATTTTTGAGCCTGTGTCCCACTTTTATTTTTAGCTTTGTCCAGATTTCTTGCTCTAAGGTTGAGAGGTATGGTTCCATACTAAATCAGAAGTTGTATTTACCTTGGAAGACTTTTCGTCATAATTATGAAAAACAGCCTTTTTAATATCTCTGCTTATTTCCAATATAAACTGCCATGTAACCTTGCATATAACCTTATTAAGCTACTTTACTTCATTTTGAATTGACAGGTATGATTCATCTGTTCGGACATAAGCACAGAGTGCTAATGTGACTGATTTCTTGCAGCAGTCTGTGGTTTACATAATCACAATAACTTTTTTGTGTTTCTGGGTTTGTAATCAAATTAACAGTTTTAAAGATGTTTTCCAAAAATAAATAAATATATAATAAATAAATAATCCTCCCTACACTTTGAGCTATTGACAAAGTCTGGGAATTTGTTTTTTTTTCAAAAGCAAAGGTCAGCATTACAGCTCAGTAAACTGTCAGTCTGTGAGTAACTTCTGCACAAATTAAAATGTCTGAATGTCAAATGGCTTTAGATTGGAGGGAAGTTTATTTTTATTTATTTTACATTTGTTTACCGGGAAAGTCTGACTGGACACAGGTCCATTTTCAGCAGAGGCCCGGGGAGAAAAGCTCCAAAAATAACACAAAACAATATAATACAATACATGAGGGAGAGAGAGAGAGACAGCAAATTACAGATGTAGTACTCATACAATATGGCAGAGATTACATCTCGTAACAGTGAGAATCATTGAGGTACAGAATAAACTTAAAAACATTTTTTTTACAGTTATAATTACAGCAAGGCAAATTTTTGTTTGTTTGTTTATTGCGGTGGTGGTGCTGCGGTAGCGTCGCCTCACAGTAAGAAGCTGTCCGGTTCGATTCTCAGCTAGAGCGTCTTCTGCGTGGAGACATGCGTGAATGGGCGTACCTTCGTTGAAGGTTGTGTGTCAGAGCTGGTAATTCGGCACGTAAAAATCAACTACCAATCATTAACGGACTGGAGTTCTGCTGTGGCGATCCCTAACCAGGAAAAGCCAAAAGACACAAACAAGCAAGGCAAATATCAATGAGTTAAGTTTTTAGGAGAAAGCCGTTTGTACATAGCTGAAGCTCTGAAACAATCTTTTTGTATGGATTATCCTGGGGATTGACACAAGTTATATGTTTACACCAGTATGTAGCATTACAGTTTATGGTTTTCTTATTGATTTACTTTTTGCCAAGCAGTTGTTTGTTGATTTATTGATGGTCCTTTTGGTGGTGGGAAATTACATGGATGAATCCATCTCTATTATGATTTTTTTTCAGATATTTTGACTTCCAGACAGTTTCATTCAGTGAGTGGGTGTCATGTTATTACTGAGGTTGCCTATTTTACAAGTAGGGGCTTTTGTGTGTGTGTGTGTGTGTGTGTGTGTGTGTGTGTGTGTGTGTGTGTGTGTGTAAGAGAGAGAGATTTAATATGTATACTGAATACAATTTTACAAATGGAATTCTTAGTTAAACATGCCCCTCTTCTTGGGCAACTAGACTTGAGTAACCAATATTAGATCTTAGCCATCCAGCTGGAAAAGCTTAGTATGTGGATTTTCCATCTGGTTTGATGAAGGCTATGCTACTTACCCAAGGACTACATTTATGGCTATCCATCCAGCCATCATGTTGCTGAACTACATTGTTTGATAGTGAGAGAAGCTTTTTACAGAAGTTGAAGGTTTTTGTGTCAAGAATCTGTCCATAAAAAGTGGCTTGTTTATGTTGCAGTGAAGGCTGTGGTCTTTGTAGTGAGCGTTTTAAGTATAACCAGTATTTCTGAGTTAAAGGAAGTCTCTTAAGGCAGGATCTTTCTTAGCCTGGAAAGCAAGCCAATGATGAAATTTATAGGGACCAGCGAGAGACAGAGGAAAGCAAGAAGCTTTTTAGTCTGTTTGGATAACTAAGTGAATTTAGTCCTTTGAGCTTTTTTGTCAGAAATGGTTGTAGTCTTTCTTTTGACAGGGTGTTTTGCTGAGGCACATGCCAAAAGGGGCATTGCACTCAATAATGGCTCTTGTAAAGGAAGAATACAGGGATGTTATGACCTCCTTGTCCCTGGATGAGATACCCTTACTAATGCAGTGGGCCATGTGTAAAAAGCTTTCCTTACAACGGAGACAACGTGGTGGTCAAAAGTCAGGTTTCTATCAACCTGGGTGCCCAAGTACCATGCGACTTATTGCCGGCTTGCAACATTGTTATTAATGTGATAATTTGTGGGGACATCACTCTTCTCAAAGGGGATGATGATGCATTTTTTGGCATTTAGCTTGAGGCCATATTTCTGGCACCAGTTATTTGTTTGGGTTGGACCCTCTTGTAGCTTATTCAGAATTGTTTTATTAAGTCAGTAATGTGAATAATTTACTTTATTGCAGATTTGTTGGGTTATTTTTATGGATTACAGTATTGTAGGACTGCTGATGTTGACATTTTACGTAGCTGGACTGCTGGAATGGTTTTCCCAGTGAGAAATGCTAGTGCTGTAGTGAATATCTGTCTATTTGTAAAAAAAAAAAAAAAAAAAAAACATGTATTTTATATATATATATATATATATATATATATATATATATATATATATATACACAGATATATTAACCAAGATGTTAGAGTTAACTGTTAGATTAGAGAATTAGAATTAGAATGAGAATTAGAATTTTAAGGCAAATATTAGGCATTTATTACATTTATTCATTGTTCAAATGCACCTACAGTACAGCCAGGAGGTCGACTGTGGTCTTCCGGAGCAACGAAAGAGTTAACTACATGATATATTTTATATGCGGCCCCAAGACCATTTCTGTTCACTCAATGCGGTCCCAGCAAGCCAAAAGGTTGGACACCCCTGTAGCCAAACCATTCAGCTGTTGACTTAAAATGATTCGGCAGAAAAATGTTGCTGTACACACTAATGTAACTAAAAAGTGCATGTTCAACGTAACAGTTAAAATGCAATGCATAAGTAAATAAAATACAGGTATTTCTTGTCTGTCACATTCTGATGAAGGATACAACATACACACTGTAAAAAGATCTCCTCTCCCATCCTCAGTCTCATCACAATGAATTTCATAGGCACAAGTAATTGGGTTCTGCCTACTGAAGTGGAAACAGAACTGCAAGCTAAATCTATAATCGTAAAAAATTCTAAAAAAGTGGTCTGAAAAGGAAGCCTGATAATACAGTATTGTGTAATATAAATTACATTTCTGTGTTTTGCACCTTTTCTCACCTAGCCTCCCTTGAAAAGGGGTCCCTTCTTGTGCTCAGTCAGACTTTTCCAGTGAACAAATGTTAATAAATAAGTAATATATCTGTGCTATAGATTCTTGGGAGAAAATCTAAAGAAACAGCTCTCTATCTCAAAAAAGTAGTCATTCTCAGCCGTGATCAGTGTCCTAGTGGTTGAAGCTTCTGCAGCATAACTCAAGGTCCTCAGAACAAATCTAACCTCTGGTCACTGTCTGTAATTTACCTGCATGTGCTGGTTTTCTGTGGATACTCAGGTTTCTGCACATTCCCGAATCATGTATATAGTAACACTGCACCACTGCTCTGACAGTGGCTGAAAACAGAAAAGAACCAAAATTAGGGATAAGATCAATGCTTGATAGTGACCAAAAATAAACCCCTACAGTAGAACAGATGTCCATTTCTTAATAAAGAAATCGGCCATGCCAATGTAGTCATGTTATTAAGAACTTGGAAATATCACAAAGTATTACTGGGAATCTCCACTCCTCTCCAGTGGAGACCAACTGGTGTTGATGGGCAGCAAGCGAATGAGGAACAAGTTACCTTTATCAGAGATTAAATGTAACAGCAGACAGAAAAAAATTCTGTTTAAAATGGAACAGTAATAATTCAGCATGAGAATATAAAGGAAAGGCACTTTTAACCAAGTCCGCTTTGCGCTGACTGCAAGAGTGATGTATTAATTTGTTTACTAATTTAGTGGAAACAAACATGGCAACAAAGTTATCTCAGTTCTCTGCAAGTAAGCTACAAAACATTAGCAACAATATTTCAAGCAACACATGATATGCTACATTACACATTCTAATTATGTGCATAATTTAAACACCTTGTGCTGTCACAAAAGGAAATTGCAAAAATATATCAAAACACAGCACAAGCCAATCAAACTTATCTTTCATATATTTTTTCAAAATTTAAAAGAGCTCACACTGTCTAAAACAGTACACATGAAAATGTCATGCAGAGCTAGCTATAGGTTTTGAACTAGCCAGTGCCGCTAGCTGGCAGTTATAAACGAAGGCAAAATGAACAAGATATTAGTAAGCTGAAATCAGTATTAGCTATAGATATGAGAACAATGGTAAAAACTACTTTCTGATATCTTCAGTGTTACAGAAGGGGAAACGTTCAAGATCTCTAACTGCATGAAGGTGGTTAAACGTCTGTTTACACTTCTGCAAATCAGTTTTTCAGAAGGGTAAGGCTACCTAGTAAATTATTTTATTATGGGACCAGTGTTGTTGTATCTTTCGGCTTTTCCTGGTTAGGGATCGACACAGTGAAACTCCGGTCCGCTAATGATTGGCAGTAGATTTTTACGTACCGACTTGCCAGGCCTGACGTACAACCTTCAACGAAGGTACGCCCATTCACGCATGTCTCCACACAGAAGACGCTTTAGCTGAGAATTGAACTGGACAACGTCTTACTGTGAGGCGACAACGCTACCGCAGCACCACCACTGCAGTTATTATTATTAACGTATTGAAAATCGGCTTTTACATCAACTAACTTCACAGTCTGTGTTTTGTTTCATTTTTTATATTATGGAACTTCTGCTCATATGGAACATAGTCTCGCACCAGTACATCGGTCTCTGTATAAAATATCTGACCTGATTAGGGCTCACTAAGAGAAAACCAGACAACTCTGGTCTTACTTCCCTTCCAAAATGCAGTTCCTCAGTCTAGAAGAAAATACAAGGATGATGTTCCTAACATTGCCATGCAGAGTAGAAAAAAACATTGCTTTATAGTTACAGCTAACCAATAGAGTGAAGAAATGAATGTAACGAGACATTACAAGAAGATGTGAACAGGATCTAGGGAGACTAAGCACTCCCAAGCCACCAATAAAGGGTGCTGGCTGCAAGGACAGAGAACATCTTGTACATCTGCCTCAAGAGGAGAGTGATGAAGTGTTATCTACTCACCCTACTGGCATTGCATACTTGTTCCCAAATTCATGTCTTTACTGATGTACAGAAATATCTTGTGTCTACCCAGACAGCTAGTAAAAGATTTGTTTATTTTTTTATCCATAGTCCAAATGAAGTTTGGGCATACCACACCAACACAACAGTACTTTTTAGCATTTATCTGAACCTCTTACAACGGTTACTGTGTCTCACTGATTATTGGTTCCCTCACAAAATCCATAAGGTAACTATTATGTACCCAAGTGATCTGCCTTTAAGATACATGCATTTTAAAGCTGCATAATGGCTCACTTCTAGAACTCAGAGAACTGACTGTGTGTGCACTGAAACTGTGGGATAAAATATTGACTCCCATTTCAGTGAATTCTGAGAGTTATTGTTACACAGTTTAACCATTCTTGCAGGGGAGCTATACCCCATTCACCTCCCTACACTTAGGGAGCTGTATACCTCACATCCTTGCAACATCAGAATAAGGGAATACTTTAAGGTACCACTACTTGGACTTAAAGTGATTTTCCAGTGTTTATATGTGTGTTGTGGCTTCTAGTTTAATGTGTACAGTGTGTCAACATACTTTAATGGGGCACCTTCACACGTGTATGGTAGTGCACCTTTAAAGTCTATGACTGCAACTCACTTTTTTCCTATTTTAGTACCACTGAGATTAAAGTTCACTGTTTATACTCAGTGATGTCAAAGTATGGAAATATAAATATTAAAATTATTTTTATTTTATAATAAAAGAAGCAGAAAACATTTGCTGATGGGCAAAAGCATTGCTGTGCAGTTTATATATCGCATGCTATGGTACAAAGATAAGTTTTGAAACATTTGAAAAATCATGTTAATATTCATTCTTCCTCATTTGCTAACACAGCTTGCCATGCTGCATATCACAATCATGGTATTGTGAAATTAGAGCAAAAAGTCCTTAAAAACACTTTGAAAGGGGGATGCACAAAGAATTCAAAGTGCTGCTGTTCACTGACCACTGTCTCATCTGCAAAACACCCAAACCAACTACTGTTGCTGCATGAAGGAAGTGTTCGCCCTAGCTTGGCTTTAGAGAGGGTGGACTGTCCATCTATCCACCCATCTGTTGATCAAGATAATGGCCTGATCCACAAATGATCCCTTTCAGCCACAAGACAAGAAATACAATAAAAGAAAGACTAAAAAGAATGTGAAGTAAGAATAAAGTGAACATAATGATTTGACAAGTAATTAATTTTATACTAGAATGACAGTAACTGAAGAAACATTACATTTGATTTTATATTTGCATTAACGTGTGTACAACAAAGCAGCCTCAAGCATTCTTGCAAGGAAAAAGGAGAAAGTTATTAACTGCTTGAGGTGTTTCTTTATACTGAATTAGTTAATTAAGTCTGTAATAAAAGGGTGCACTTGAGAGTAATAGATCATGATAAACTTGGGAACTTCATAGTTGTTTCAGCTTATTAGACATGTTTTGTCAAAATTCCCAGGTGCACTGTGGCATCTGATGAAGTGTTGTGATGCAATTGTGTTCTTATTCCTTACTTATTTGGGTCATATTATAATAAAAAGATCATGAAATTATTCATTATACCATAGCACAAATAAACTTAATGCATTTCTAACCATCTCCTCAGAGATAACACTGGGATGCATCCACAGACTAACAGACAAGCACCCTTGCATGCATACTGATCGAGTATAAAACATAATCCAGCAGGTTAGCTGTGATTTATTCAGTGATGAGGCAGGTTACCATCACTGCCTTTCCATGACAGCAACAACAATAAGCAGCAGACTGTTTGTAGTAACCACATGAACCTCTTTTTGAAGGGCAGTACCGATTCGAGTAGTTTTACCTTACAAAAATCATGGTAATTGTCCTCATATTTTAAAAGAAAAAATAATTTATTTCTTGTAACATTTTCTTAAGTTTTGTTTTAAATATTATCATACAAAAATCAAATTGTACTCCACCAGGATAGACTATCTAAAAAAGGAGGGGGTGTAGCCCTACTCTTTAATACCCTAAATGTCACCACAATCAATCTGCAAACCCCTCCTTTCAATAACTCTGAAATCCTACCTAAACTCAAACTTAGCAACAAAAAGTCAGGCAACATTGTCACATGCTATATACCACCAGGTGATAACATCCTAACCCTGGAATTCTTCCTACAATGGTCAAACCAAAACCTCCCTCAAGAAACCATTATACTCTGTGACTTTAACATAGATTGGAACACCTGCTCAGCCTTAAACCCCACCAACCACATTAACCTCTATAACTTTTCACAAATTATCCAAAGTAGCACTAGACTAGGAATGCCAAAAGTTAAAGAAAGCCTCCTGGACTGGATATTAATAAATAGGAGCAACACCCCATACCAGGCAGGTGTCCTCCACGATTCCCTCAGCGACCATCAACCCACTTTTCTATTAAAACACAAAACCCAATCCAACCCTACCTCCAGATCATTAATAACCCTCAATACAAAAAACTTTGACCCCAACAAATTCAAACTTGAACTAAAACAGCATAAACGGCACATACTAAAGACTTTACCCCTAGAAGAAGCTGTAAACCATTATAACAACATCCTTCCTAGGTATCCTAAATACCCACGCCCCACACCGTCTCACTAAAATCAAAACAAAAACAGCCCCTTGGCTTACCAAAGAAACCAAAAAAATTTTTCGAAAGGAACAAAGTCTGGGATACTTGGAGAGCCACAAAAACCCCAACAGTTAAGGTACAATTCAAATAGCTCAGAAATTAGACAAAAAGATCAGTCCTCCTTGATAAAAATAACTATTTCCTTGAGCTACAAAACAAGCACCAAAACAATCACAAGAAAATCTGGACAGGAATTAACAACATACTCCACCCTAGCCGGCCCTCCACCCCTTCTCCTATCTCCTCAAATGAAATTACAAATATACCATACACATTTAATAAATACTTCACTGAAAGCATTTCTAACCTTGTTCAAAAACAGCCTACTACCACTACCACTAATCACCCACAGCCTATAGAGAAACCTAAAACTACCTTCCAATTGCAATCCATCCCAACTAGCTATGTCAAAAAGTTGCTACTTAATATCAAACCTACCTCACTAGCAGCTGATGGACTACCTGCTGAATTCCTTCAGCTGGCTGCCAATCAACTTTCCTTCCCCATAACCACCCTATTAAATAGATCAATCTCAGACACCTCATTCCCACCTATCTGGAAAACCTCCTATATTATCCCCCTCCATAAAGGCAGAACCTCCACCGATATCACCAACTATCGCACCATAGCCATTATGTCCCCACTGGCCACAATACTTGAGAAATGCATCCACCACCAACTCATGCCATACCTACTTAATAATCAACTCCTCTCTACTACACAACACGGATTTAGGCCAGCTCATAGCACTACCACTGCCCTACTTTCCTTCACAAACCTCATCAATCAAAACAAACACATAGGCAAACTAACCTCTGCCATATTTCTGGACCTATCCAAGGCCTTTAATATGGTCCATAACCCTAAATTGATTCATGCCCTTACTGACCCTCAGCCTAAGCAACCAAACCCTGGCTTGGTTTGACAACTACCTACAAGGAAGACAACAAGCAGTATGGTGGGACAATAACTTATCACTGCTTCCCATCACCACCGGGGTCCCACAAAGATCCATATTAGGTCCCTCCTATTCTCCATTTTTACCAGCAATCTTCACACTATCTGTTAGGATGCAGCAGTAATGCAATATGCTGACGACTCTGCACTTGTCTGTTCAGCCAATGACCTTCAGACACTTCCATACCATAGAAAACTGGTTTCTTAGCAAACACCTAATTCTAAACCCCCAAAAAACAAACTATTACTTTTCTCACCTAACAAATTTCCCACCATACACACTCCTTTTAACATTGTCTCCAGGGATGGCACCATCATCTCCCCAGATACTCACACCAAACTGCTAGGAATTACCATCGATAACAACCTCAAATTTGATCATCATATTAACCAAACCATTAAAAAATGTCAACAAAAAACTGGGCAGTCTATATAAAAATAAACCCTTCCTAACACAATCTGCTAGGATAATAATTGCTCAGACTCACCTTCTCTCTACACTATTCCTCACCCATTCTCACCAACCTACCCAAAACCGAAATTAATAAACTTAACACTTGCTATAATCAAATTGCAAAATTTGCAACAGGTGCCCCCTATCGTGCCCACCACTGCCTATCCTTAAAACAACTTGACTGGCTTGAATTCCCTAATCTCCTGAACTATCATCAACTATCCTTTGCCCACAAACTCCTATTATTCCCAGACAAAACCCCATCTCTGGCTAATCTGGTAGTTCCCCAAGCTAATATCAGGCAATTACGCTCAAGCAATAAAAATGAAGTTCACATAAAACAATAACGCAGCAGGGGACTCCCTCTTCCACAACTACATTGGCAAAATCTGGAACTCCCTACCCACCTCTATTATCTCAGATGTCTCAAAGGCCACTTTTAAAAGTCTCCTGAAGGAACACCTAAAGCACTCATGTATCTGCACATGTTCCCCACCTGGCTAAATTCCACCCCATCCTTCCCCTGCCCACTACTACTGCCTCATCTCCAACTAAGACAGCCACTTACCTTACCTGTGTGTACTCTATACAATACTCTCAAACCCAAATCTCACTTGTTTTAAACTGACCTATGTCACCCTCACTCTGGATATGTTAATTTGAACCAAAACATGTATATTATGTTACTTCTAAGTTGAAGACTGTTACTTTCTTTGAATTTAACATCTCTGTATTCACTGCAATGACTGTCTGAATGTTACTGTGGAGTTTCTCTCTATTTGTATGAATTTTACTGTGGAGCTTTTCTCTCTGGGCCTCCGCTGAAAATGGACATGCATCCAGTCGGATATTCCCTGTCAACAAATGTAAAATAAAATAAATAAATAAAAATAAATTGTATCTGAAACACTTCACTGTATAAAATGACAGCAACTAGATTTCCATAGCAGAAAACATTTACACGTTGATAAAATGAATTAAATTATTTGTTTTGTTAAAGGTGTGCTTAGTCCTGCAAAGCTGCATTTTCTATTTATTTATTTATACAGTTTATTCTAATTTTGTTTGCAGGGTTTGTCCAAATGAGTTTAGTCAAAAAACCCTTTTCAGAGGCAGCCCGGGGAGAAAGCATCAATGTATTACAAATATTTTTAATCAAAGATTCAGTAATACATATTAACAATTACACATACATTTACTAATTAGATTACATTTGTATGAAATAAAAGAAACTATTACAGTAACATACATTTATGCATTTAGTAGATGGTGAACACTAAACATCTGAGCAGGTGTATCAGTAGGTTTGCCACACAGCAACAGATCTTAGGATTACTGATCAGAAATTCAGAGAAATGGAAGTGAGGGAAGGAGCTAGGTAGGGCAAAAATATCATCACTGAGCAACTAATAAGAAATGCCCTTGTGTGAGCACTGGAAATAATGGTAACCCTAATTATTAGAGGTTAAACATATGGGTTCTGGGGAGGTAAGGGACAAATACAATTATTTTACAAAATTTTAAGAACAATCCATGCTTTTCTGATAAACAATAATCAGTAACATAATGGCAGATATGATGTGATTAGATATTCCTGCATGCCAACATAATGGCAGATATGACGTGATTAGATATTCCTGCATGCCAACATAATGGCAGATATGATGTGATTAGATATTCCTGCATGCCAATTTTAACAGATGTACTAAAGCACTGGCAGCATAACTAGGAAGGGGCAAAAAGGGCAGCTGCCCCAGATGTAAGGTGTTAGGGGGCGCAGTTGGCAGAGGCCAACTGTTAGGTAGTGCAGTACTGATAATCACTTTTGTAGCAACATTTCTGAATGGCGGTACAGAAATGAAATAAACTGCTTTTCCAGTCAGGACTGAAGTTTGGTACAGTAGAACCTGGTGATCTTTAGGAGGTGAGGAGTTCCAGATCTGGGGAAACAACAGACCTTACGGAGTGGCACTGGGCACTACATAAGTCAGTTATGGCTCTGTTAGCAGGTTAGCTGACAGTTATAAAATCTTTCATAAGAAATAAATCTAACTGCTTCAAAATGTACTTCTAAGACAGGTAAGTTTCTTGGTTAGAAATGTAGTAGTAGCTTAATTTAAGGGTCCCCCCCAATCCTTCTAGACAACTTGTTTAAGAGTTCCCATTAACTGCTGCTTAACTCCTAGCTGGTCCAGACTTATGCCTCCAGGTGTCTCCTCTTAATTAGTACTCATTCTAACTAATTCATTTACATGAACTCAAGACAGACCATGAGAAAGGAACACAGTCTGCATGAGAGTGAAGGTCCTCAATTTTTAATTTCCCTTTAAAAAGGGACACATGTCTCAGCTCTGAGGCATACAGGGATAAAGCCCTGACTATACTGCAAATGATCCCAGTTAACTTAGCAGCTCGTCCATCTGCAGGAGTTGGCCAGGGAAGATGGAAGTGAGTGGCCACTGGTAGCTTGCCCAGTGGGGTGGGTGGGTGGATTCTGGCTTGCTACAGAGCTGACACTTAGTGGGAAGCACTAGATTTTCATCTAGTGGAGCTCCAAGCCAGCTGAGACAATGCTGCCACACTGCATTCACATTATGCAGGAAAGGGGAACCTGGCATGTGGAGGAATGCTTCTCCTAGGAAAGCAGCAACAGTGGGATCGGAGAATGCATACAGTGGGGAGTGGGTGTTCCCAAAGTGAAAGGGTAAGTCGACACCCAGGATCAACAAGCTGGCTCCTCCCTACCACCATAATCTCAGTGGGGAATGGAGTACTAATTGGGCGGATCCCAGCAGGAACAAATGGGCCTATACACTCTCACATAGCCTGAGAATACCAGGCTCCCATCTTACTGGAACAAATGGGCTAAATGGGTGAATGTACAGGAGATGCTGGGCAAAATCACAAATGTGTACAGCAGGGTTGGGCTCACCTCCTTAGAACTTTGCATGCCTTGATCCATTAGAAGTGCCTGCAACTTCTGATGGAGATCAACTTGGTTTGATTCGTAACTCAGTTCCAACTTTCAATAAGGGTATCTATCTCCGATATCCCCAGATGGCTTTCAGCAACATATCCCATTCTGAAAAGAAGAAAATTCACTTGTTTTATTTTTCAGCCATGCAGTTATCACAAGTTTAATACAGTAAATAGCTTCAATGTGGCCAACCATTCCTCTGAAATGTCCCTGATTTTGCCTTATATCTTTGCCTTGTCCCTCTTAAATTTTTTGACTTTCTGGTAATTCACTGAAGATCTCAGTCAGTCAATCATACCTGTCAACCTCTCAGAGCAAAAAATCTGGACAATGCTAGAGCCACGGCCTAAAGTTAAATGCCAAAAATGAAAACAAGGTTACCCCTAGCTACCAAATAGGTGGCAATCCACTGAGCACAGAAGAAGTTATCAGGGACCTGGGGACCCAGGTTGATAGTAGTCTGTCATTCGACACCCATGTAGCTAAAGTAGTTAGGAAGACCTTCTACATTGCCCACCTTATCATGAAGGGATTCTCATCTAGATCAAGGGAGGTCATAGTCTCCCTTTACTCATCACTCATCAGACCAATGATTGAGTACAATGCCCCATTCGAATGTATCTGACCCGACACTTGCAGCAGCTGGAGAGGCCACAAAGTTCCTCACCAAAAGGATAAAGGGTCTCAAAATCTGTCCTATGCTGCCCGACTGAAAGAACTCCAGCTCTATTCAGTCGCCACCGCTTGCTCAGAGGTGACCTTTGCCTAACATACAAGGCCATGTCAAACCCAGATTTGATGAATATGCTTCACCTCAAAAATCTAGATCCATCAGAGCCACAAGGATAGATTCATCACCCAAAGACTCCCTATGCTGTGGAACAAAATCCCGGTACATGTGAGGCAGAGCACCTCGCTGGCCTTGTTCAAGAGAAATCTTGACCAATGGATGGGAGATGGATTACCTCAGTGTCACTGCTCGACAGAGGCACAGAAAAATAATGGGTATAGTTCCCCATACTAAAGGGGTGGCCTAAGCCACAAATGTAAATGCCCTCGGGCAGATAGCCTAGTATGAACCTATGAACCTATGAACCTATGAACCTATAATGGGGGTACAAAAGCCCAAAAACAGGGACACTTTTTACATACTGCTCTTACAACTTAAAAAGTTGATAGAATAACATGTTTTCCATTAGAATGAATTTTCTGAAGGATATGAAGTCTAAAACTCAAATGTTTGTCATTTGCTGACTTCAACCCTCAATGATTTACTAACAATTTGCCAGAAAACCACAATTTTATGAGAAACTGACCAAAAATGTAAAGCAAAAATCTGGACATTCTGCAAAAATCTGTACAGCTGAGAGGCATGCAGTCAATAATGCACAGTAGAGTAGTGAGGAGATAGCTGTCTCCAGCATGGAAAAAGCAGACTGCCTTCACTTCCTTGTTATTTGAGAAAAATGAAAAATAAAAACTATTAAACTTAGAATTAAAAGAAACAGTAATACATAGTCCAAAAAGAAACAATAATAATTAGTCCAAAACTTCAGATGTTAATTCCTCTCAAGCAGAGACAGTCACTAGAATGGCTCAACTTTTATGTATGATAAACGCTTTCATCCCCCAACTAGACTTCATCAGATCAACTTTTCAATAACAAGGGCCACTCCTGTGGTGTAGACGGACAAAGTCCTATGACTGAAGTGCACTGGGTTTAATTAGCGGTTCAGGTGACTGATGGAGCTGAGGGGAGGAGTGGGCACTACCAGTCCCTGGATGGCAGGGTGTGCCTAAAGAGAGGTATAGGGTGGAGACATGGCTGAGCTGCTGCGAGGTGGGGCAATACTCCAAAAGTGTCCATTGCATTCCTGTTGCCCTGGCATGCCATTAGGTCAGTAAAGGGAGGGGGAAACGGATAGGTCATAAGTTGAAAAGCCACCCCCTTGAATGAATGCACAAATATGCCAAGCTTCTGGATGCCTAGTAATGCCACCAGCCCCAGCAACATAAGTTCATGGAGGGGTAAGCAGATGGTAGACCTGGCACAGACAGGTACCTGGATGCCAGGCTGATACAATGAAGAGACAGTAGCGGAGAGAAAAAAAATCAACACCAGCTTTACCAGTGGAAAATATATGCTTAATATAAAAAATGACCATATTGTGATTTACTTTCATTTTCTTTAAACTACGTTTTAATTGTGTTCTGCTTTTAACTGCAAATTTAAACTAGGAAACAGACAATAGCCATCTCTCTTGTGAATCACACAGAAATTAGAACAGGTCAATTAAGGTAAATTATCTGCAAACTGAGGGTGGAGCTAGGAACTAAACCTTCTATTTAAGGGGTAAAATAAAATATTTCCAAGTTTTACTGGAACAGCTCACACAGACTTTGCCACAACTTGCTGTGAGGGAAAGGTTAGTTTGTTTTTGCTTTCTGGTTCATAGGCTGGTACTAGTCTATCAGCCCTAGGGCCTATACAAGCCTAGCCATAACAATTCCCTGGATATTTCTTCCCACAATATTTACTTCCCTGGACCCCTGTCTAGCAGGGCGACTGACGTGATCCCCAAGGTGAATCACTCATCCAATTGTCAGGGTTCCTTTTGAAGAGGGCCAAGGAGGCGCTCTGCTTGACATGTATGGGCAGTCTATTCCAGGGTATGGGGAGTCTCTGGGTCAGGAACCTATCCCTCCAGCAAGTTCTGTTCATTGTGATGACAAGGTTTAGATCCCTGGAGTATGTGGCTCAGAGTGATTGAGATTTCTTTAAGTGGAGCATGTCCAACAGCTCAGGGTTTGACATGGCCTTATATGTTAAGCAGAGATCACCTCTGATTAGGCGATATGCCACAGAGTATAGTTGGAGTTTTTTTTAGATGGTCAGCATAGGGCATCTGCTTTAGGCCTGTGATTCTTTTAGTGAGATATTTCTGTGGCCTTTCCAGCTGTTGCAGATGTCTTATGAGGTACATACCAAACGGGTCATTGTACTCTATAATGGGTCTAATGAGGGATGAGTACAGTGGGACAATGACCTCCTTTTTTCTGGATGAAAAGCCCTTAGTGATGAGGTGTGCCACAAATGATGTGGATATTCTACAAAAGGGCATTACAGAAACAGATGCTTGGTGCCAGACCCATGGGCTCAAGCTTAATGCCAAGAAATATATAGTTATCTTCTTTGGGAAAAACTATGTACCCATGAATTAGCACATAGGTGGCAGTACACTAAACATAGAAGGATTTCCTGTCTGTTGTGGCGATGTGGTTATCGAAGGTGAGACCACTGTCCACCTGTGTCCCTAAGTTTCTCATCACACTTTCAGTGTTTAGTGTACTGCCACCTATGTGGTAATTCATGGGTACATAGTTTTTTTCCATAGGGGATAACTATACATTTCTTAGCATTAAGCTTGAGCCCATGGGTCTGGCACCAAGCATCTGTTTCTGTAAGGCCCTTTTGTAGAATATCCACATCGTTTGGGGATTCAATAATGGCTCCCAGTTTGCAGTCACCTGCAAACTTTGATAGCCAGAGTCCCTTAGTGTTGGCCTGTACTTCAGAGAAGTAGATGCTAAACAAGAGCGATCCCAGGACTGAACCCTGAGGTACTCCACTTGTCACCTGTCTGGAGCTGGATTTGGAGTCGGCTACTTTTACAGTCTGAGTTCTGTCAGTAAGCCAGTTGGCGACCCATCAAGTGACGTACGGATTTATGTCCAGCTTAGTAAGTTTATCTACGATTCCAGAGTGGGGGATGGTGTCAAAGGCCTTGGCGAGGTCCAGATAGGCTGTGTGGACCTCCTTACCTTCATCCACAGCTCTGGAGACTGATTCAAAGAAGTCAATCAGATTCAGGAGACAAGATCGGCCCTTCACGAACCCAAACTGGGTGGGGTCCATTGTTTGAAGGTTGCCAATGTCTTTGTTTATAAGTTCCATGATAATGCGTTCCATGCCCTTGCAGACCAGGCTCGTCAGACTGATGGGACGGTAGTTCCTGGGATCCAAGGTGAACCCCCCCTTTGTGGAGTGGGATAACTGTAGCTGTGCGCCACTCAGTGGGCACAAAGCCTGAGGTGAGGCTATGATTAAACATGACACTTAGGTGAGGTGCCAGTTAATTTTGTAGTTCATGTAGTACACAGCCTGGGATGTCATCTGGTCCCATGGATGCTGTATTCTTAGTTTTGGAGAGTGCGGTTTCTACCTGTGTGGCCATGATTACCGGAATTTGGCAATATTTTGGTATTGAGATGGGCCCTTTAGGGGGTGAGATGGGGTGAAGTTGGCACTAAATCGATCTGCCAGGATACTGGCAATATCCTTGGGACATTGGGATCAGTATATTTAATACCATTCTGTTGTAGCTCAGAGCAGATCTGAGCATTACCATTTAGATTCTTGTCATAACTATAAAATGCCTTGTGGTTGTCTTTGGAATCTTTAGCAATTTTATTTTCGTAACTTGCTTTGGATGATTTTATGAGGGATCTCAGCTTCTTACTGATGCTGGTAAGGGAGTTTTTTTTGCATCCTGGGATTTTCCTCTTTTCTGCAACAGTTTCTTCCTTCTGTTGTATAGTTTGTTTATGGCAGGAGACCACCAGATTGACTTCCTTTTTTGGAGGAGAGCGTCTTGGTTCTATTTGGGATGGCACAATTCATGCACGAGTGGATGTGCTCGTACAGTGCCTTAGTGTAGGATTCAGCAGTCGAACTTTCAGCTTCCGACTGCATGGGTGTCATGAAGTTTGTCCTTCTGACTTGAGTAGCATGAAGTTAGCTTTGGAGAAGTTTTTTAAAGAGGTTTCCTTAGTGGGGGGTGGGATGTCGATGTCAAGGGTGATTAGCTTATGGTCAGACCTGACCAATGTGGGGGTGACCACTGGTGTGGAGCATCTATCTCCCATGTTGGTAATGACCAGGTCTAGGATATTGGAGCCCCTGGTGGGACAATGGATTAGTTGATCCAGGGTATTTTGTACTGCTTTATTGCCTTCTTCTATTTTGTATATTGTGATTTTTTTTCCTTTACACTGTGTTTTAATTGTATTCTGCTTTTAATTGCATATTTAAACTAGGAAAAAGACCACAGCTGTGTCTCTTGTGAGTCTCACAGAAATAACGTTTTCCTCACTGTCTCACCTGTGAAATCACTCCCCTTCAACTATTTACATTTATTGTCTCTATTCCATAAAACGGAATACAAAGTGCCCACCCCCTTCCAATCTATCTTGATCTTTTAAAATTAATGCCTCTTCGCTTAGACAGCTAAAGCTTAAGTTACCCCCTCTTTCATATCTAACTGCTTAGTGCACACTTCAACTCTCAGGATGTCAACCCATTTTCCATCTTACATTTAAAATCTGCAGCATCTACTCCAAGATCACCAATAACTGGAGGGCTCCCATTCTGCCTCTTAGTAGTCATCTTGGGATTATTGCTCCTGTTTTGCTTCTGGTGTGAGAAGGAATAGAGTGCATTGATCCCTGACTGTTTCTGTTTGGGCTGTGAGTGTCTGTGCTTGACCTTCCTGGTTTGTTTGGTTGCTATTCAAGGCATTTACCATGAAAAGGTTACAGGCCCTTGCATCATCTGGAACAAGATTGTTTATCAGCAAACAGGCTGTGGCTTGCTTCTCATCGTTGGACTGGTGTAACTGTTTTGCTTCTGGTGAGAGAAGAAGCAAAGCATTGTATCCCAGCAAAGTGAAGTTGTGATGAGATCAACATTAGTAATAGCCAGGCAGTAGTCATTCAGGTGACTCCCCACTTTTCTTCATTCTTGCCACGCTAGTTCTTTTCGGTAAGTACTACTTGATTTTCTTCTAACTTCAGAATATCTGCCTAGACATTTCACCCATAAATCGTCAGGGTCTACTTATTAGTTTCCCCTCAAGTGTTTGGCAGTGCCCCGTCACTCCAACTGTCTAATCAATAAAAAAAGGGTCTGCTATCATGGATATGAACTTTCCCACTATCTCCGTTATCAGTTTGGTGGATATAGGTATCCTGAGGCAATGTAGAAACTACCTCATGTTTACTGACAACCAGTTAATTCTCAAACAAACTGATATGGTATGTGAGAGATGTATTTACACAGTGTTAATGGAGGCAAAACCCTCACAAAAAAAAGCACTCATAATGTCAATAAGGTTGTCAGTAGTACACATTCTGCACCCATCACACACAGTTCAAAGCAGGTACACAGATCCACATATGCTGACGCATTTCTATGTAACGTTCCTAAACCCCAAAGACCTCCTAGATGAAGTACACATAACAAACACCCTCAGCAGCCCCGAATGCACTCTTTAAATACAACACCCACATCAACACATACGGCCACAGCTCATGGAGGCTCTAATTCTATGCCCATAAGGCAAGCCACCACACAGTTCAACACTCCGGTCATTGCAGACTGGACTACAAGCACCAGTATAACTCAGTCATACTCCATGTGGGTGTAAATGATCTGAGGCATACTTCCCTAGTCTATATAAAGACAGACATCATGCATCTCGCAGAATATGTGTTCCAGGCTTGTATGAGCCTAGCATTAAGCAGCATTTTACCATCTCCAAGGATGCCACAATACAAACAAATGATGATGGACTTTAATAACTGGCACAGTTTCTGGTGTCATTCTAAGGGGGTGCAATATTTGTCAGCATGGAAGGAGATGGTCAACAGACCATGCTGCTTTGCCAGGGATGGTCTGCACCTCTCCCTTCTAGCCTTTCGAATATTTGCTAAAACATTGTCCTCCCCTATAGTGCCTTTTTTAGACAATGCCAAACTGGAAGTACTTCTGACAAAGCAAATCAAAACCAAGACAATCTAAAGGTGTTACTGCTCAATGCTAAGACTCCAAACAAAAAACTCCACTCCCTAGAAGCTCTCTTCACCCTTGAGAATGCTGACATCCCTGCAGTCACTGAGACATGGTTTAAAGCCATGGACAGCACACAGACAGTGCAAGGTGCCTTCCACACATTTAAACTGGCTACTACACAGACAGGGACTAAAGGTGGAGGTGTGATAATTTACATCAAAACTAAATACACCTCAAGGCTGGTCAAACAGGTCAATGTACTTGAGCTTCTCCACTTTCAAATACCATAGGAAAAATCCCATACCACTTCCTTGCAAGCTAGAGCTCCCTGTCTATGACCCAGGAAACTCATACCATGTATTTAAACTGAATGGAAACACTCTCCATACAACCCAATACCATATTCATGGGTGACTTTAATTACCCCACTATTACCTGGGAATCATATACGGCACCAAGCACAGAGGCAAACAGATTCCTGGATTTTGTAAACTCAATCTCCCTGGACTAGTCTCTCAGTACATCGACCACAGTGAAATCATACTAGATCTGGTCCTCACTAATATGTGAGAGCTCTGCACACCCCGTACCGTAATGTCTTCTCTGGTAAGGTCATATTACAAAATGGTCTCCTTTGAGGTAAAAATAAAACGTTGAACCCCAACAAACCCTAGAATATTCAGGAACAACTCTAAGGCTAACTTTCTACTATTAAGTTAATAACCTGGCAAAATGTCAAGCCTCATAAGCCCTGAGAACACTGCTGCCTATGCAGAACTGTTGACATAAACCCTACACAAGCATGTTAATAGCTGCACAGAGGCAGCTGTACCCACCAGGAAAAAGTACAGAACTAACTTGAAAAACAAGTCAGTCTGGTAGAATCATAGGCCGTATACAAGGAAGAAAATCATGGCAAAAATTAGGAGATGTGGCACAGAGCAGGATAAAAGCACTCTCTACAAACTAAACAACTCAGAGGACAAATAAAGTCTAACAAAGCAAAATCTGATGTAAATTTGGCCTCCCAGTCCAAGGACAACCACAAGGCATTCTTTAGCTGTCTGCAACCTCAAAGGTAATACACAACTGTGTGCAGAGCTCATTGTAAATGAAGTCACTTATATTGAGCCAGAAGATGCAGCAAACCTACTGGCTAACAAATTCAGCTCCAAATTTACTCCCTTCTTTCCCCCTCAACATTCCCTCAGGAAACATCATCAAATATAACTCCCCGGATATCACTAGAGAACAGGTCCTTAATGCTCCCTCTAAGGCCAAGAACACTGCATCAATGGGCCCAGACAATATCCCAAGATGCCTTCTAAATTGAATGAAGCATGACCTATCAGGCCCTCTGGAACTATTTAACTGTAGCCTCCAGACTTTGTCCCTCATGAATGAAGAACAGCAACAGTCATCAAACTGACAAAGGCAAGCCATCCACAGACCCTGGAAACTACAGACCCATAAGTGTCACTAGTCTTGCATCCAAAGCCATGGAAAGAATTATCAGGGAAATAATCAGTAATGACATAGGAAACATCCAGACACTGGACCCAACCCAGTTTGGTTTTATCAAGGGCAGGTCATGTCTATTCAACCTGGTCGATTTCTTTGAGAAAGTCACCAAAGCAATGGATAAGGGCAAAATGGTTCATACTGCCTTCCTTGACCTAACCAAGGCAATTGACACAATATCCCACTCGGGTATTATTGACAACCAAACCCTTGCATCACCCAGTGGACACCAGCTAACTGACAGACAGAACCCAGAAAGTTGGAAATGGGGAGTCCGCCTGTATAAAGAGGCCAGTCATAAGCAGAGTCACTCCTTTTTGGTATTTGCTTCTCCAAAGTCAATGTCAATGGCCTCTGGGTGACTAACTTTGCAAATGATTGCAAATTAGAAGCTGGCATTGAATCACCCACCGACACAAAAGAAAGGACTAACTCAGACAAACTGGTGCCACAGCCGTGGACTAAAACTAAATGCCAAGAAATGCATAACAGTATCCTACCAGAAGTCATCCACCCCTAGTAACTATCAAATTGACAACACAACCCTAACAGCTGACCCAGTAATCAGGGACTTGGGGACACACACAGACAGTAATATAGCCCGTCTTCAGTAGTGAGGAAAGCATTCTAAGCCATGCAACTTATAAACAAAGGTATGACACATCTAGGTCCACAGCTGTCATTGTTCCACTGTATTCAGCATTCATCAGACGAATCACTGACTACAATGTTCCCTTTGGTATGTACCTAACCAGGCATATCCAACAATTGGAATGTCCAGAGATTTCTTACTAAAAGAATACAGGGCATAAGTAACATGTCCTATGCAGAGTGTCTCAAGGCCCTATCCCTGTATTCTGTCTTCTACAGGATGTTGAGGGGAGATCTATTCCTAGCATACAAGACATTGTTAGACCACGCCCTGATGGACCTCCTGCATATTCACAAAACAAACAGCATCAGAAAATTACCCTTTTTAAGGACTTTACCCTTGGCTGTGATATAAATAGGACCTACTGGAGAAATCCCAAAGACTTCCCCTTCTCTGGCACAGGCTTCCCATCCATATGAAGTAGAGTTCCTCCCTAACCCAATTCAAGTGTAACTTGGACAATAAGATTAGGAACAGGAAATTCACTCCTAGTTTGGCACCTATGTCTCTAAAGGACACAGGCAACCTGAAAACGGTTCATCTCCCAGGCACTTGCTCATAAATATTTCATCTCCCAAGCCACTGCTTACACTAATCAAGGGTATCAGAACTTGTCAGAGATTTGAGATGAATGGCTAGGCTTAAAAAAGGCCCTAGTAATCATTAGCTTAGTGAACACCTACGAGCCTATTATCGACAAACTCATGCACAGTAATGAGCCAAAACACAGGATAACTCATGATAGGCTACCCTACCAGTATACGCAAACCTGATGTAAACAATACTGCCCCTTTTTTATTTTATTATTTTTTTCTTTTTCACACTGATTGTTTTGGTTCTTCCTGTTGAGTGCTACTTGTAAGGACTTATTAATATTGTACTCTTGTCTGAGCCTGGGTCCTGGACCTGAGCCATACAGTTACAGTTTGGTTATTTTCTTGTGCATTTTATTTTTCTATTTTACTTTTAGTATTCATCTTCGTGAGGATTAGTTACGCTCATTTTTTTGCCACCTGGTTAACCTGAACTGTACTGTGTTCCCTTGTAGTTAAGGTGTGTGGTGATTTAGTTTTGTTAACACAGGTATGTGGTCTTTTTGTATCACCAACACGGAGACTGTATCTCAGTAGGTCTGAGGTTCAGGACTAACTTTGTTTTTTTACCCTTTTATTGTGAGCCATCCCTTGTGGGAATGTAAGGTGGTTCTTACTTACATCAGGTTTGCTTATACTGGTCTGGTAGGCCAGCCTATCATGAGTTACTCTCTGTTCTGGCTCATTACTATGCATGACTATGTCAATCGTGATTTTTATTAAGCATATATTCAGCTTTCCAAGTGTAAAGCTGTTATTGAAAAGTTGATCTGATGAAGTCTAGTTGGTGGACCAAAGTGCTTAACATAAAGAAAAGCTAAGGTATTCCGGTGACTAAGTCTGATTAAGTTTTTTTTTAGTACTTTTATAGAAGAGGAAATAACACCTGAAGTTTTGAACTATTTATTACTGTTTCTTTTCATTCTAAGTTTAGGAGTTTTTATTTTTCATTTTTCTCAAACAAGGAAGTGAAGGTAGTCTGTTATTTGCACACTGGGGATAGCCTGCCCCTCACATCACTAATGTGGGTTCTGTACCTCTTTGTCTTATTACTCACTCGTCGTGTACACAGGGTTCCAGGACGTGAGGCGGATTTACCAGAGCCATTGGTGATCTTTGTTATTTTAGTCAGTCAATAAAGGCAGTCATTAGAGTTTCATACTTATTGTTTGAAAAATGCACATTGATGACCTGTTGCTCTATTAACTTTTTAAATGCATTAGGTGTAATACTTAAAAACAGTCCCTCATTTTTGGTCTTTACCCACACATTATTTTTGGTATTGTCTAGATTTCTTGAGCAAAGAAATTGAGAGGTATGTGCTCCATCCCTATAACTAGTAATGGCTGGCTTTGCTTTCCTCACTTCCAAGGATCAAGGGTGTAAAACATGCCATTATGTATCTGAGCATTTGTTTCTGAAAACCCTACTTCCAAAGTCAAACATCTCAAAAATCTGAGATCCAGGAGTTATCATTTTGGAAAAGTAATATTTTCTGACTATTCCTGCACAGATGTTTGCATGGATTCTTTCCAGATTAAATTATTTAAATAGTCATTTCTACATCCAGTCTTGTTCCTACAGAACAGTTTCAACAACACTACCACAAACAGAATGTACAAGGTTTATAGCAGTAATAGTCAGAAAGTAACAATAGATTTTTTCCAAGGTACACATTTTAAGAACAATAGTTGACATGTCTATATATCTCTGTCAGAACATCTGTAAAATTATTTATAACACACACATGAGTTTTTAGAAGTAGAGATGATATATAATAAATGAATGTTATTTGTCCAATGGAAGTTTGCACCATAACTTTCAATGGGCGGAGTCTCAGCCTTTTGACAGACTCAAATTATGTTCTCACATTTCAAACAAATGTTCATATCTCTGGAACCATAAGTATTATGAAAGAAGTATAAATGGCAAACTCTTCAGCACAAACTATTTTTATAGTGGTAGTATTCTTTAGATTCTAGGTCTTAAACTGAATTTTATAAATTACAGTAACTATGACATTTGTAATATTTTGTAAACAACTTAAAATATCTCTGCACTTGCAAGACACTCCTTGACCTGTGAGGGATTTACAAAATTTACCTTTTTTGTATTAGAACAAGTGCAGAGATCTACTTACTGTGGTGAATGGGAATACAGGCTTCTGCACAGAGAAATGTGTTGGCAACTAAAACTTGATGCTTCAAATTATCCAGGACTTAATGACAGTGTTTTTGTTATTAGTGAATTAAGAAGTAGACCTTCTGTTTAAGCTTTAGTTATACTTCTTTAAGGTATTAATTGAAGTACATCTTTTACTGGTTTCTGCTGGTGGGAGTGGGGGAGGTTCACTCTATTTTAACTTGCTTTTTAGTTTGGTTCTCCACAGTTCTGAAGAAGTCTGGATAAGACGAAAGCGCTTAACTGTGGATTAATGTTGTTCACATTAACGAGTTCTTTGGTTCTGGCTGTCTAACCAGTGATTTTTTGGTTGCTTGTGGGAAATAATGTAAGGTGGCCTAGAGCTCGGAAATTGTTTTTCCTTATTGTTTTCCAAGGAAGAAAGTTCATATCACATTTGTCCGCCAGTTCAAAGTGTTTCTGAGTTAACCCCTGAAGGACCACCATCAAATCCCAAGGAGGAGAGTGATCCTTTATTGGAGGTATAAGGAGGAAGATTCTTTTCATGAAAGCTTTGCATAATCTAAAAGATGCCAGAGATGATGAGTCATTTCCCATGTGGAAATTGGAAATGTCTACCAAATTAAGTTTAATAGTAGCAAAACTAGCCCCTTCCTTAAAAAGAGTTGTGAGAAACAGCAGAATGGCTAAAGTAGGTGCTGAAAAATGGTAAATTTTCTGATTAGAAGCCCAAGTAGAAAATCCTTCCCATTTGCTTCTGTAGATTTTCTTGGAGGAGGCTTTCTGAGAGGCCATGATAATGTCATGAACTGGGGAAGCCAGCCTGGCCCATCTAACTATCAATGGAAGTGGAGAAACCATGCGGTCAGCTTGAGGGCATGTAAATTGGGATGTTGGATCCCTAACTGATGAGATAGATCCTGAGTGGGTTCTGTTATCCATGGAGGATATTTCAAGTGAGGCCAGAGGAAGGGAAACCATACCTGATGAGGCCAGAAGGGGGCAATGATGATGACTGAGCTCTTCAGCCTGCTTGCTTTCTGTAGGAACTTTGGGATTAGGGGAAGGGAGGGTAGGCATAGAGGAGACCGGGGGCCAATTGTGAATCAGTGCATCCTCAGTGACTCTCCCTAAGGGGGGATCAGAGTGAAGTGCTTGCTGCACTTTTGTTGAGAGGCAACACAAACAGGTCACAGCGAGGCTGGCTCCAGTGAATGAAAATCAAGTTCACTACTCTCTGACTGAGGGACCACTTGTGAGGGATCAGACTGGACCTGCTGAGTCTGTCTGCCAGCATGCTGGTTTTTCCCAGTATATGCCTTGCAATGGGAAAGTGGTCTGAAGATATCACCCATTCCCAAACCCTCATGGCCTCTCAGCACAATGGGTAGGAATAGGCTCCTCCTTGTTTGTTGATGTACCAAACCACTGACATGTTGTCTGTGTTGATTCCAATCGTCCCTAGAGGGAGAACGTCCTGGAAGGCTTGCAATGTTAGATAGAAGGACTGCTCTCATCTTTAGGACATTGATATGCAACTCAGTCTCTGAGGGGACTACGAGCCTTGGACCACCTTTCCCTGAAAATGCCCCCAGCTTCCCAGTTTGGAAAGGTCCGTGGTCACAGTGGAGATTGAGGGAGGAAGAGAGAGAGCGGTCCGACCAAGATCAGACTGTTTGACTGAATCCACCAACGTACATGAGGTTTGCAAACTGGAGTGAGTCTTATGGGAAAAGATAGAGGCTGGTAAAGAATGGACCACTGCACTGCCAATGTCCACTGAAGTACTTGCACAAACAAATCTTGCTAGAGAACTAGAAGAAAGGCAGCCAACAACGACCCCAGTGCTTGAAGTACTAGTTTTGCTGGAGGGGACAGATGAACTAGGAAGGCCCGCACCTGATTTCTCAATGAAGTAATGCAATGAAGAGGTAATGATGCTACTTGACTCATAGTATTCAGTTGAGTTCCTATAAATTCCAGAGTCTGAACAAGGGTTAGCTTTGATTTGGCATGGTTTACTGAGATGCCCAAGTCACTGGAGATCTGGAGCAAGTAATCTCTGGCTTGTAGAAGTTGATGCCTGGATGGTGCAGTGAGTAGCCAACCATCCAAATAGGGAAACAACTGGTATCCTTTGAGTCTCAAGTGAACTGACATGCACTTGGTGAACATCCGGGAGGCTGTGGTGAGTCTAAAGGCAGTGCTCTGAACTGGTAGTGATTGGCTCCCAGCCAAAAGCACAAATGTCTCCTGGAGCACCTGTCTATTTTGATGTGATGGTATGCATCCTGGAGATCTATAGAGCACATACAATCATCCCTGCACATAAGAGGTAGAATGGACTGAACCGTAAACATTCGTAACTTCCACTTCTTTACAAACTGGTTCAAACTGCTTAGATCAAAAATTGGTCTTAGGTCCCGTTTTCTTTGGCAATAAAAAGAAGCAGTAGTACGTTCCAATCCTATCTGTTCAGGTAGGACCTCCTGGATGACTCTCTCTTCTAGCAGCTTTTGTATTTCCTGAGCTGCATACTCCCTCTGAGTGGGTGGAACATCGGGTTTTTTTTCCTTTAAAAGGAAGGTGGAAGGGAAAAGGGTATGTAATAACCTCTGGATATGATTTTTAGCACCCAGGAAGTGTTGGTAATGTTTGTCCAGGCATTCATGTGCAGGGAAAAATGACCCCCCCCCCCACTGCTTCCAGAGGTGGAGAATTGGGCAACAATTCAGGAGCACTGATACAGCCTATCAAAAAAAGTATCTCTGAAGCCCTGATTTTGCATACACACTCTGCCTCTGGACCGCTGTCTTCCATTAAAAACTTCTCCTCTTCCTCTGGAAGAAGTATCCCTGCACGAGTCTTGAAAATGTCCCTGAAACTTAAGGAACCATATTTTCTTACCACCTTGCTGGTTCTTAGAGAAGAAACACGGGGGGGGGGGTAGAAAACTTGATTCCAATGCCAGACAGTGTCTTTCTTTCTTGCTCGCTGTGGGTGAGTGCAACTTTCACCGATGATCCGAACAAGGAGGAATCATCAAAGGGGGCACCGTAAAGGGTACCGTGAAATAGCACTGCCTCATCAAGCCATGTCTCTTAATGGCCATGCCTGAACCAGTTGCTCATGAAGTACCCTCTGCACCATGGGTGATCAGCATCACTGATGCATTGAAAATGGACGAAAAAGTGACTAGTTGAAGAGAGATCTTTCTGAGGTGCTCCTCAGACATGTACTCAGAGAGGGAGTTGGAGAGCTGCTTTATCAAATCTCTCTGCAAATGAGTGAAGTGCACAAGATAGTTCAACAACAGCAACATAAAAGTAGCTGAGGCATACACGTGTTCCAAACCTGTCCATCACTCTGGACTCCTCCTTGTTTGGTGGATGAACAGAGGAGCTTTGTTCTGCCAACTCCTTCTTAGTGGCTGCCGCCACCACAATGGCATAAACTGGGATTCCCTTGCTCCAGTGAGGTCTGTCTGAAGGGGGGACTAAGAATCTGCCTAGGTGGTTGGGGTTGGGCTCGACAGTGTCCAGTTCCTTCCAAGCCCTGCAAAAATCCAAGTCAATAAATTCATCCGCCAGGGAGGTCACCCAAGATGTAGATGGGCCAGCCCTGAAAGTCTCCCAGGAACAACAATTCCTCAGGAGAAGGAGAGCGGGAAGACCAGCCACCCTTTTGTTTGAGGATTTCCAGGATATCTCCAAGGGAGACATCATCAGGTAGCAATCTGGTGGATCCATCTTCCTCATCAAAATCTGAGTCTTTCATGAGAGACTTCATAGGGGAGTTTATGTGCCTCCTCTTAAACATTCTCTTCAGAGGACCCTCTTCTGTGGGATGGTCGAGAGAGGTGTTGGAAGAGGGGGGGGATCCACCTGGGGGACCTGTGTGGAGGCTTCCTGGAACTGGCTGACCCTTAGGAGCAGAAATGATGAGCTCAGAGCTCAAGCCCAATACAGGGTGAGAGATAGACTCAAGATCAGATAGGATCTCTCTCTATACAAAGAGAAAGCCGTTTCCACTATCTGAAAGACTGACAGACCTGGGGAGACTCCTCCACCCCTCTTCAGAGCCAGTGCAGCCAAAGAAGAAGAAAGGATAGGGCCAGACCTGGATCCAGACCTTTTTTTTAATTTTTTAATTTATTTATTTAACATTTGTTGACTGGGAAAGTCCGACTAGGTTCCACAGATCCTGTTTTCAGCGGAGGCCCGGGGAGAAATGCTCCAGAAGCATGTCTTTAGATTATGGTAGGGAATTGGACCAGAGCTGTCCAGGGATGAGACACTGAGGGGAATGGCTGGATCTGACAAAGTAGGAGCTGAACCCAACCCCTTAGACCCTGCACCAACCTCTCAGATCACAGATCTGGCCTGATCTGAAGGGGTCAGAGCAAGCTTATCAGGGACATCATCTGAGTCAAGAAAGGAAGGTTCCTTGGATCCAATGGTGAACCTCTTGGGGATCTTCGATCCTGGGACTCTGAGTCCACAGGTTGGATCAGAGAAGGAGAAGTAATCAGTTGGGTAGGTGCACTCAAAGGACGAAGCTGGGAGAACCCCCATCTGAATCTGAGCCCTGAGAAATGCCTGCATCATTCTTACTATGTCTGTCTCTATCTAACTCCTGAAAGATCTGGACGAAACAGTGGCCAGGGGCCTTGAATGCTTCCTTGGAGTCTCAAATAACTTCGAAAGGCAGGGCCGGAGAGACTAGCTTCAGTAAAATGTAGGTGTGCAACCTCTGCTGGTTGGATCCATGGGTTTAGGATCTGAGGAGGAGATGGATGGACCAAGAGAGTTACCATCTTGGGCTGTACCAGTCAGATCCAAAGAGTGTGGTGGATCCAAGGGTCAGATGAAGGTCTATGGGCCATTAGACTGCTAGCATCCACTGGAGTACTCACATATAATATTTCACCAGTGGTACAAAGAGGATAGCTGCTGACATGGACCCCAGAGCCTTGAGAGTGAAATATACCTCTGGCAAAAGGACCTCTAGAATCGCCTTGACCTGCTGCCTGAGTAAATCCACTTTCTGTGGGGGAAAAGCTTCAGTTTCTGTCACTGTATTGAGCTGGTTTCCTATAAACTCCAGACTTTGCACCAGAGTTAGTTCTGACTTGGCTGCACTGACCGTAATGCCTAACTTCTTGAAGGTGTCCAAAAGGTAGTGTGTTGCTAATGTCAGTCTATGCCTTGTGGGTGTTGCAAGCAGCCAATCCTCCAATATGGAAAAACCTTGAATCCCTGCAGTCTGTGAGCTGCGACCACTGCCAAGTATTTCATAAACACCAGGGAACTGTGGTGAGTCCAAAGGGCAGAGTTCTGAACTGAAAATGACTGGCTCTCAGCCAGAAGTGCAGATGCCTCCTGGAGTGTCTGTCTGTCTTGATGTGATAGTAGGCATCCTGGAAGTCTATGGAGCACATCCACTTGTCCTTGCGCAAAAGCGGCACGATAGAATGAACAGTGACCATCTGAAACTTTGACTTCTTGACAAACAGATTTAACTTGCTTAAGTTCAAAATCGGAAGGAGGTCCCTGGTGTTTTTTGGTACCAAAAAGAAGCAAGAGTAAGTTCTTGCCTCTCTTTGCCCTGCTGGGACCTCCTGGATGGCTCTTTTTTCCAGACGTTTGAGAATGTCTGTTTGGCCTAGTTGTGTCTGACTGGGTGGCACCTCAGGGAGAACTCTCTTGGGACTTGGAGGTGGTTGAAAAAAGGGAATGTAATAACCCCTGGATATGATATTGAGTAGCCACCGATCATTCGTTATGGCTGTCCAGGCATTTGGGTGCAGTGAGAACTGACCCCCAACTGCCTCCAGGGCAGGATAGTCAGGCAACATCTCAAGGGTGCTGAAAGGGCTTTTTGAAGATAGGTTCTCTGAAGCCCTGGTTCTGTGGCCCCTGTCTGCCTCTGGGGCGGCGTCTACCATTGAACTCTCTCTCTTCCTCTGGAAGAGAAATCCTCAGCAGCATCCTGGAAGGAACCTTGCGACTTTCGGAACCAAAGTTTCTTACCTCACTGTTGGCTCTTGGAATAAAACTCTGGGATGTAGAAAACTTCATTCCTAGCCAACATCATCTTCCCATCCTGCTCACTGTCGGTCAAAGATTCCTTTGCCGATGGTTCAAAAAGTGAGGAACCATCAAAGGGACATTTGTGAAAGACACCTTGAAGGGTTTCACAAACCCACACAACCACATCCATGCATGACGCCTCAAGGCAATGCCTGCCCCAGCCACTTGAGAGGTACCCTCAGCAGCATTACAGATTAACCTCATTGAGGAGTTGGCAAGAGAGGATAGAGTAGTAATCTAGAGAAAGACCTTCTTGAGGTCCTCTGCAGACATCAATTCTGAAAGATAGTTGGTTAGTTTAGCAACCTGGTCTCTTTGGAAGTGGGGAAAGTGTGCCAAACAGTTAAGAGCTCTTAAGCCAAATGTGGCTGAGGTGTAGACATGCTTCCTGCATCTGTTGACTGCCTGAGACTCCCTGTTTGGGGGATGGACGGCAGAGCTCTGTTCAGGCAGCTCCTTTTTGTTGGCCGCAGCAACCACAACAGCATCAACTGGAATGCCTTTGTTCCAACGCATCCTATCAGAAGGGGGACTCAAGAACTTGTCAGCCTTCTTGGGAACCGGTTCCACAGTGTCAGGTTCCTTCCATGCCCTGTGTGAAATAAGGCTGATGTCTCGTCCACCGGAGGGACACCCAGGAAGTAGATGGGCCCATCCCTAAGCCTTCAGGAACACAGATTCCTCCAAAGACAGGGGTTGGGAAGACCATCAGTCTTTGTGTTTCAACAATTCCAAAATGTCTCCAAAGGGGACATTATCTGGCAGAGACCTATGGGACCCATCGCACTCATCAAAACCTGTGCCCTCTGTGAGGGACTCCATGGAAGAGTCTAAGTGCCTCCTCTTACACTTTCTCTTCCATGGCACCTGGTCTGTTTGGGGCTCAGGAGAGGACTCTGAAGGGAAGGGAACCACCTGGGGGTTAGATGCCACATGAAGACTACCTAGGGAGGACTGACCCTGGACAGGATGGACGGGCTCAGGGTTCAAAATAGTGATGGCCTGGGATGGATTTGGTAAGGGAGGGGAGACACTGCTCCAGAAATGGAGAAAGTCCACTCTACCACATGAAAGCCAGACAGACTCGAGGAAACTCCCTCCCCACCCTCAGGACCCGAAACCACCTGGAAAGTAGGAGTGGAGCCAACCCTGGGTCCTGGCCCTCCAGACAGTACTGGCCCCAAGCTATTGAGGGCTGAGGATCCCAAGGGAAGGGACCGATCTAATAAGCCCACACCTGATCCTCTCCCCAGAGACCCAGTGCTGACCTCACAGAGCAGAGACCCACTCTGATCCAAAGGCACTAAATCGAGCTGGTCAGGGACCCTGATGGATTTGAAAAAGCATGCATCCTCTGACCAGTCAACACCTCCCTTGTGTGAATCAGGTCCTGGAATTCTGAAACAGGGAAAGTCAGAAGAAGAAAAGGAGCAACCTTGTGGCTGGGGATCTCACCAAGCCAAGGAAGCTTCTCATCATCCTGTCCATATCTGTGGGCAAAATGCTCCTGGAGGATCTGGAGGAAGCCGAAGGGGAGGACATGGTCAGGGACACAAGCCTGGGCCCTGATGCAGACTTATGATGTCTACAATCTGAAGACTGGCTCCGAAGCCTAGAAGCCAAACGCTTCAGAACCCTGGTGGATTCCGAAGGGGAAGGAGAACTCTCAAAAAGGAATATCGGATCCGACAAACCTGTCAGATGTGACACCTGCTGGACCACCTTCTTTGGATCCAAAGGAGCAGGTGGATCTGAGGGGGACCTCACTCTAATTGGATCCAAAGACCTCTGCTCTGAGATGACCTTGGAAATTGCCGACGGATTTGAAGATGTCGAAACTGATATGGCCAAGGGCAGTTTTGGATCTGGAGATCTCTGATCTGAAAGCTTAGGCTGCTTATCAGCCAAGGAAGGAAAAGTGCCTGGGGAAGCAGATGGGACTTTCCTTTTAGAGTCCTTAGGGCCTGATGTAGTCAGGGACTTGGGGACAAAAGGACCCCCCTTGAACCAGTAACTTGTTACGGCAGTCTGCCAGCACTTGAGGGTCGAATGCTGCACAGACAAAGCAATCAGCCTCAGGGTAGTTGGCCCCTAAACAGTAGACACACTTCTTGTGGGCATTGGAATTAGGCATCTTACACCCACAAGAAGTGCACTTCTTAAACCCTGTTGGTCTGTCCTTCTCAGACATACCACTGGTCAGACACACACAACCGTAAATACACAAACACCAAAGGCTAAACTACCTGGCAACGAACAGCCAAGAAAAACTAGGTCACTAACTATTAACCGTAAGAACTAGTCAACAAATAGGCCCTAACTATTACCTACAGAACAGTACAGAAAAAGGCACCAAGTGCCAACCAGAGAGAAAAGGGAAGCACTACAAAACACAATAACACTAGAGATACACAATGGGAGGGAAGTGTGCAGCAAAAAGACTACTTAGCAAAAGAAGTAACCAGAAAAAAAACAGGAAAATTCACTTAGCTGAAGAATACTTAAAAAAAAGCCATTGCACACAGCTCGAGAGCCAAGGGTCACGTCCGTGCATAAATTTGGCAAATGAGATCTGAGGGTTACAGTGCAGAAGGTGATTATGGGAGAGGGAGGAGCTTGAGCCTTGGATTTATGTCTTGTGTAGTGCCAGACTGGATCCAATGTTGGATCCAAGACCCAGTCGTGAATAATAATGAAACGGATAACATCAGTTATCAAGATTATTGTACTGGGGGGCAGAGCCTGAATGGCTAACTGAAAGCAGCAGTATTTTAGAGCTCCATATAACTAGTTAAATAAAACAGAAAAAATATTATTTTTTTTTCTTCAAAGTATAAAATTTTATAGATACAGGACTAATTTACATAATTAGAAACTTTGGTGAAGTTTTACAAATAATTTCCTGTCAAAAAGCTAGGAGATATATTCACTTGTTAAAATGAGCAACTCAAAGAATTCTCACCAGGATGCTGCCTTAAAGAAGGAACTACAACAGATGGCATCTACCCTGCAGGAGTTGTCTTTGAAGATGGATGATTTTAAAGAGAACCTAGAAAATCTTAAAACAAGCAGTCAAAAACAGGCTGATACCCTCAAGAAAATGCTACACCACCACCAGACAAGGATAACAGGAATAGAGGTTTCTCTAAATGACTTAGAAAGCAGACTTAAGGAATAGGAAACACAGAAAGAACTGCTTCTTAAACAAAACACTTGGTTGCTTAATAAAGTAGATGACTTGGAAAATAGGGAGAGGAGAAATAACATCAGGATTTTCGGATTACCCGAAAACACAGAAGGTGAGGATATTATTTCCTTTTTATCAAACTGGATCCCTGACTTTTTAAATTTAAAAGAAGGATTTTCCTTTGGCATTGAAAGGGCACACAGAGCTCTTGGGAAACCTGCCACTAACTCAAACTCTCCTTCTAGGTCAATAATTATCAAATTTCTTTCATACTTGGACAAGGAACTGATTTTAAGATCTGCTTGGAGAAGGCACCTCTAAAATATAAACAGAGCCTGATAAGATTTGATAATGACTATTCATCTAGAATAATGGAACAAAGGAAAAAAGTGTGGCCAATGATAAAGTTTCTGAAACAAAATAACATCAAGGCACAACTTGCATATCCAGATAAGATAAGAATACTGTATGCCAACGAGATGAGGACTTTTGTTGACTTAGAGGAAACCTCTTCATTTATTAAAACTAATAATGTGATTACTTTGCCAGAAGATATGGATTGGATGTCACCTTCTATCAAGACAGCAAAAGAAACAAATGTCTGGACAGATGTCAAAAAGAAGAAGCAAACGACTGATACTGTTACAGCTAAATCTCTCAAAGCATCTACTATGATATGAATTGTTTTAACATTACTTTAAAGGTCCAATTTTACTGCTTGGAATTTTAAAACAAAGGTAACTAACTACTGGAATCTTTATCTATATTTTTTGAAAACAGATGACACATGAGAGTTTTCACATTACTTCAGGTATGTAAAACAGGGTACTTTTCTTTCACAGAAGGAGGGTTATATAGCACATAAAATATTTAAACTGTAAATCAACATACATAGTAAATGTGTATTTTTCTCTTAATTTTCTCTTTTCTTTCTCTCGTCTCTCTTTCCTCATTATTTATTTTAACTGCATCTTGTCTCCCTTTCTAAATTCTCCCCTATTTACTATATTAATATAGTCTCTATATATTTAATAAATCACTATATATACATAGATAAATAATAGTCTAAAATAATCTAGTTTTAAGGTAGACTAATTGGAATAGTGAACTTAATTAATTATTACAATATTTATTAGATTAATGATAATCACTATTATGCTTATTGGGACTGGGGACATGTTCGTGATTAAGTCTGAAATGTTCCATTCATGTCCATATGTTCTTTGAATTATTTCCTTTTAGCATTAACAAATGCATAAAAAAAGAGGAGGGAAAAATGTACTGTTGCTTAAAAGTGAAGCTTTCTTCACATTCTACTTGCATTGCCATAGCAACAGTAAACAACTGCTGCAGTTTCTAAGGACAATGTGAACCTGCGAAGTGCATTTAGCCTCACAGACAACAAATAATAAGAAAAAGTAATGTTTAGTTATTAAAATGAAAAACAACCTAAGCAAGGTAAAATAAATACATAAATAACCAAAAGTAAGCAGAATCCAAGCCAAAAAGTACTAGTACCAAAAACAACAAGAAGGATAAGGCAACAGCCAAAAAACAACGCCAGTTCCAGAAAACAATTTAATTCAGCTATTCAGCTTAGCGCCTCGACATATTAGCCTTCAATGAGCACAAATTACAGAACACATACACTCCTATATATACTCTAATCAATTAAACAATTATAACAAATTAATCAATTAAAATACAATTAAGTATTTAAAAAAGAAATATTACATACTCAAAACAACTTCAAAATATAAATTATAACAAACTTTTCCAGTTTACCTCTAAATTCAAACCATTTGGTGACAAAGTATTGTATTTTAATATATAAATGGTTTCTTTAAATAATAAACATTTTTTAATAACCTTTCATCACCTTTTCTAGTAAAAACTTTCAAGAACATTCAAATACATCCACATTACTATCGTGAAATTCCATAAAATGAGAAGCAATTGGACTATCTAATATCCCCCTTTTAATGTCTCAAATATGTTCTTGCATTCTAGTTTTAAATTTTCTTTTTGTCTCCCCTATATAATAAAGTTTACATGGACATCTAATACAATAAATTACCCCAATGGAGTTACAAGAAAATATATTATTAGGTTTAAATATAAATCCATTAATTTTATCAAAATATAACTTCACATGCCTACATATATTACAATGGCCACAAGCAATAGTACCATATGTGCACAAGATGTAACTTACCCTATTAACAGGAAAAATGTAATAAGCTTTAATCAATTTATCAGTTACCAGTACTAGTAACCTCCTACACAAGCCTGGAAAAACGAAGCAGGATGTCACAAAATTAGATTCTTTATTGAGCCACGACACTGAAAGCACACCATAAACGCCTTAATCACATACAAGTGTGTTTTCGTCATAAAACCATTCAACTTCATCAGATGCTGGCAACTGTACAAAAACCCATTTTTATTTAATTACTTACTAGTTGCAACCTATCAGAATGCTTCAATTAAATTTAAAACAGCGAATACAATTTTGTTTCCTTTTGAATTAAATATTCATGAGTAATTCATTTAAAATACACCCCTCATTCTAAAGAATGTGTTCATTTAAAATCAATATTACATGTATTTCTTAAAAAGATTTCTTATCATATAAATAAGTCATTTAAATACAATTTAATACCTTTAAAAAAGTTAATGTCCAAAAAAATAAAAAACAAATGCATGAATAAACAAAAAAGTAGATAGATGAATAAATAAATAAATAAATATATGTCCCCATACATTTAAATTATGTGTTTGTCTTTATTAAGCCAGTGCATTAATTTGTATTATTCTCTTCATATACCCTCACTTTCAAAAGTTTCAACTATGTACATTATTCAGCTAATATAAATTGGTCCTGTTTACAATTTAGCTGTTCTTAATTTTAGTATAGGTAAAATTGAGATGTATTCATTCAAACCTGGGGGTTCCCTGCATCCAGGGTTAATTGCCACCACAATTCTCTAACCTCAATTTTTTCTTCCCAGGGTCCCCCCCTTCCATCAAGCTTAACTTGTTCCAAAACCACAAAGGTATATTTTGCTTCAGGGCATTTTTTTAAATGTTTGAATAAAGCATTGGCGTCTTTACATGTAGCCATCTCATAGTAATGTTCGTATATCCTTTTTAACTTTCTTTCGGTTTTTCCCACGTAGATGGATTTACAGATTATGCAGGAGGCTAAGTACAGCAAACCTTTAGATTCACAATTATATAAACCCCTGCTAATTAACCATTTATTTCTACTTTCTAGGTAGAACCTATCTACATTCATAATATAGTGGCATTGATTACAGTGTCCACATTTGTAGGTCCCTGTTTTGTTTTTTGTTGTTCTGTTATTTTGTTGATTCTCCAAAATCAACCTTGTATTCTGGGAGTTTCTGTATATTATTTTTTGGAGCATTTTGGATATTTTGTCTAGATCTGTAATAGCTACAAATCTTTCCCATTCTCTCAAAAATTTCTTTTTAACCATATTATTTATAGCATTGTATTCTAAAACTAATGCATGTTCATAATTAGAACCATCAATATCTTGTCTCACTTCCCCTGTTTCTTTCCATCCAACATTATTCAAAATTGGTTGAAACCTATTAGTCCTGCCTTTTTCTACTTCTTCCCTAATGTCCTTGATGAACTTGGAATGGTATCCTCTTTCAAGGAACATAGATTCTAGAAACTCACATTCTAACTCAAAATCTTCGTCTGCACTCGTCATTCGACTCCCCCTTACAAACTACCCCTTTGCAATAAAAAAATAAATACATAATAGGACTATTTGTAGATATTTTATGATTTATCTTCATAGGATTACATATTCCTGGAAACACAACTGAAATGTTCCCAAACTACATGTGCACTTAAATGTAGCTGTTTGATTAAAAAGCATTACTCAGTTTAACATGCTGAATTCACAAGCTGTCTGCACTGTAAAAGTTACATTTTATATATTACTTGAAATTGTCAGTCTCTAGAGCATATGAAAAGATACATATTCATACCTCTCAACCACACCGAATTCCTCAGTATTTACCGGTTTTGAGGGTAAAATAATGGGGTGCCACGAATTCCCAAGTGCCCCCTACTATTCCCGATAATTTCCCTTTTTTTTTTTTTCAAATCTGCCACCTGAAGTTGTTGCTGGTGATGTCATTGCGCAGGGGCGTGCACGATGATGTCAGCTCATGTTTCCAACTGCCAGCCAATCGGAATTCGGCTGAGGACTTTCAGACTGTGCCTGTTTTTGTTTACCTTCTCTACATACATTCGTACATTTAATTGGGGATCGACCGTTGGTAAGCAACTTTTTCTGCATATATAACTGCACGTTTTTTAAGTTTATACTCATGGTCTAATTTTGGAAACATCTCAGGTGAATCATCGCAATGCCCTGGTTAACAAATAAAACAAACCTACTAACTAAAGTGAGAAGTTTGATCTACATCCATTCCACAGTAAATGCCACTGAAAAAAATCTCTACATTTTGCTTTCCAGTCCCGGCGTACTACGTGCGAGCATATACGCACACTAAATCCCTCCTTGTGCCCATGCTTAGCAGCGTATCATTTAGTCTTTTTATTTTTGCTAGTATATTGGATATGCAATTTATGCATGTCGGCCCTATCTACATTTATTTGACATGTGTTTGTAAATTTAAACACCTAGACCAGGAATCAGAAAAGGAAGGACAAGCGAAAGCACAGGTTGTTTATCTCTGACGCCTGCGGCTCGCTCAACTACCTCGTGTCCTCGTCTAGGTAAAAGATAAGTGTACCTAAGCTCAGTCGCTCATTCACTCACTGTCCATTCAAAATACATTAGGGTTTTTAGTGAGAAGTTTCCCATTCAGCAACTAAATTATATTTTTACCTACTTAACTTAACATTTGTTGACCGGGAAAATCTGACTAGCGGAGGCCTGGGGACAAACGCTCGATTTTTGCTTCAATATCCTTGGGTCATAACAGGCTATTAGCAGGTTATATTTAATTAGGAGACGCTTAATTTTTGGCAGCTTTTTACAAATTAAATGCTTTATTTTGTATAATAGTTTGCACTACAATATGCATGTGTTGTTACTAATCCTAATCAGAATGTTAAAGGTTTTTCAACACTGTGTTATGCTGACATGTTGATGTTTGATGCTTATTGACAACATGACAGATGTACTTTTGAAATTAATTGCAAGCTTTTTGCCAGGTGTGTGTGTGTGCATGTGTGTGTGTGTGTGCGTGTGTGTGTGTGTGTGTGTGTGTGTGTGTGTGTGTGTGTGTGTGTGTGTGTGTGTGTGTGTGAGTATTTATACATGCTTGTGCGTGTATGCATGTATAGCATGTGTGTCTGTGTTTGGTTCATTTTTAAAATGGTTACCAAATAAGTTTTTGCCTGGTAATGTCCTTGCAACACCTTATTAAGGTATCTAAAAATGAATTGTTAATAAATGGCATCTGTCTGTATAAAGTAGTTCAGCATAAATGGATTGTGAAATGAACGTGCTGGCAAGCAATAAAAACATTTTGGAAAGCTGCTGCTGTATTTGTAGTTGCCACTGTCTGTCTGTCATTTTGACTGCCATGGCTGTATTCAGTCATTGCTGATAGCATTTTGTAGTGAATAACAATAGTCATTTAAAATCATGTAGGGAATTAATTTTATAGAATATAAATGCTGACAAGTCACTCTGCCTATAATGAATAAGCCAAGCTCTTCTGCTTTCCTGAATTGCTGGAAAGAGACTAGGAGTTTAGGACTGGGATTTCATGTTACTCTAGCTTGATTACGTTTGCCTTAGATAAGCTGAGGGTGTTTTCTGTGTGTCTGTAAATCTGTAACAGACTTTTAATTGCCAAGAAGCTAATACACAGCATTTGAATAAATAAAATGTTACAATAACAGGCAGCCATTGATTTATTTGCTGGCCTGACTGAAGGAATTTTGGTTTGGTTTCTGTTCTTTAGAGAGTGCTTTATTTAGTGCTGCAGTAATACTTTGTCTAGAAATGAAAAGTAGCATAAATGGCATAGAACTGGATTTAATAACTGTAACTGCAGCATCAAGCCCAACTGCACATGGTGCATTGTATTGTCATAACACGTGCATAACGTTTCTATGTGGTTTATCACTAAGGATGTGTTAGAGATACAAAGATATTAAAGCAGAACTACAGGTTCTTCACTTTTACCTTCCCTAAACAAAGTGCTAGATATTATTAACAGTCTGCAGCTGACTAACATACCCGAAGACTTTTTCTGCATTCTTTTGTCATGGTTATTATTTCTCTGGTCAGTATTTTTTTATTAATTACTGCTTTTGATACTATAGAAAAATGTACTAGTTGCTGTGACTGCCTGGTTACCAGAAGTGTTATTAACCCCAGGAGAAATATCAGTTTATTTATGTGATGTTGGATTAAGATATGAGAGCAGTGCTGGTTACAGACACCAATGTTATCCTTTCCTCTTACTGCTTGATTTTAGGGAAAAACTGCCGTTTATCTTTCCTTGACAAGTTAAAATATATGATCTTGAAGTTGTGCTCTTGTAAAAAGGGATTTGGCTCATGGCATCTTATTATCTAATATTCAGAAAGTTCCCATCTGCATCAAATAAAAGCTAACCTTTCAAGTACCCCCTATTAGAATGAACATTTCCCATTTGGAGTCTTAATCCCTCCATGTTCCATATAGTTTCACAATTGAAAAGGTCAGTCGCACATTTATTGACAGGAATTTTTTAAACTAATATCCATAATAAATTATACCAAATCATATTAATTCAATAAAAACCTTTTATAAGTATACAATAGCACATTTAAACCATGACATGGCATCCCTAGTTGAATTTGTTAATAAACTATTAGTAAGTGTTCCACATTTTGCCCACTTGTTCTACTTTATGAGAAGCATTGTTCCACATTTTAGAGATGGTTGAGAGCAGTGCTTTTGTTCTTCTGTTTATTTGGTGTTCTAATATTTTGTCTGTTCTTCAATTTGCGTTTAAAAGTTGGTATCCCACAATTCCAGTGGAGTGGATGGGGTTACATAATTATGTATGCAAATTTTATGTTAATCAGCATACAGATTTGTACATATTTTCATGGGCCTTTGTCCAGATTTTTGATGTTTCCAGGTTGAGAGGTATGTACATATTGCTTTTTGCAACATGTTATCTTTGCAGTTACCTCACACTCTGTACAAACTCACTTGGTAACTGATAGCTATTCATTTAAAATATCAGTTTAAATATTAAATGTGCCCTTGAAATGCTACTGACATTTTGACAGTATATAATCTGAACTGTAAAATGAATGACTTGAAAGAAGTGAAGTAATGCATAGATTTCAAAGACAGTTCTTGACACTACAGTAAAAGTTTGTTTGTTTGTGACTTTCGGCTTTTCCCTGTTAGGGGTCGCCACAGCGGAACTCCGATATTCACAAGGAAGTATTGAAATGTTTTAGTCTTCCAGTTAATATAGCTTACTGTCAACATTTTGCGATATCAGAAAGTTTGAAGAGCTAGGAAATTACTATTCTTTGTCTTTATAATGATTATTGGAGAGATGTTAGACTGCTTAGTTTAATGAATTGTGACATATATTTATGAGGAAAAATGGACTCAATTACTAACAATGGACTACACATTCCTGGAAACCCAACTGAAATGTCCCCAAATTACTTGTGAATTTAAATGAAACTGCCTGATTAATAAGCATAATTTACTTTAACAACCTGAATTCATAAGCTATCTGCTTTATATACGCTACATTATATATGCGGTGGTGGTGCTGCGGTAGCGTTGTCGCCTCATAGCAAGACGTTGTCCCGTTCGATTCTCAGCTAGAGCATCTTCTGTGTGGAGGCCTACGTGAATGGGGTGTGCCTTCGTTGAGGGTTGTGCGTCAGGGCTGGTAACCCGCTACGTAAAAATCCACTACCAATCATTAGCAGGCTGGAGTTCCGCTGTGGCGACCCCTAACCGGGAAAAAGCCGAAAGACACAAACATTATATATGTCACTTGCACACGAAAAAATACATATTATTTTTGCAACATGCTATATTTACACTAACCATACATTCTAAACTAACTCAATTGGCAACTAACAAGTTATTTATTTAAAATATCAGTCTAAATATTAATTGTGCCCTTGAAATATTGTTGCCGTTTTGACAAAATAAAACCTGAATTGAAAAAGGAATGATTTGAAGAAGTGAAGTATTGTACAGATTTCAAAGACAGCTACTGACTCTACAATATAAGTAGAAATGTATACATGCAAGGAAAATTTGAAATGCTTTATACTATTAGTTACAATACCTTATTGTTAACTTTTTGCTTTATCAGAAAATTTAAAGAGCTAGGAAATTATTTCTAATTTGTCTTTATAATGTTTACTAAAGTGATGTTAGTCACTGACTTGTTTAATGGATTGTGAGTCATGTACAAGACGGACTACTGAATGTTATTTCTATTTACCTACGTTTGCTGAATTTCTTTTGTTAGTACTTATTTAAAACAAGGGAAGGGAAATCTCTGTTTATAGTCAAGGGAGGAGAGGCTTACGAATATTCTAACTGCCCTGAGAACTCTCTAAGATGCTCTACATACTATTTGATTAATACTTACCTAAGGTAAGTCTTGATTACCATATGGGTACTTTCACATTCATGCTAGACCTGATGTGATTACCCATTCCGGAAGCAGGATTTGCCCTATGCAGGATGGGAATTGTCAGAGTGATCACAGTTCATTCTTAAACTCTGCTTTGTAAATCTATAAATATGTAAAAGCACTGCACACTAGAATGTAGGGCACCTCTACTCAGAGTCAGGATACCACTGATAAGCCATGTCATTTCATAAGTGTAAGTTGAATTGGTGAGCTGAAGAGTGGGAAAGTAAAGGAAGACAGTACACCTACAGTAAATTCATATTTCATTGGAAATCACTCATTGTCTCCTGTAGAGTCCTTTTAGTCAAATTATTTTAGTAATAATCTGGTTGTTGTTGGCTTATTTAGTGCATGCTCCTCTGTTGCATTTAATTTATCCAAACTGACATATCTGACATGTTTGGGATCTCTTAAGGGTAACTAAATATCAACATGATAATTGTTTACACTACTAACATTCCATCCTGATATATAAAATACTATAGAACAATAACAGAATAATATAGAATTTCATATCTCTTTTAAGAGCATTCTCCATATAATAATTTAACATATGGAGCTCAGTTGATGTTGTTGGTTAAAGGTATGAGTGATAATCCAATAGATCTATCTTTATCTACTGGATTAGGAATGACTTTCATTCCATGTTTAATGGGAAATTCATATTTACTTGTATTTGATACTTTAGAATTAATGTTTTATAGAAGTACTTTTTTAAAGCCTGACCAGAATTTTACCCTACTTGTATTTAAAGAAGAAAGAACATTAAATTACCCTCCCAAGTTTACACACATAAAAATAACATTCAGTGTTATCAGAGAATATGGTATAACTACCATAATCAAAATAAAAAAAATAAGCAAAACGTTTCTTCCAACAATAACATGAAATGGATTTAACATTCTTATCATTAAATACTAATGGCTTAAATATTGCAAATAAAAGATCAAACTTACTAAAATCTTTAAATCTAAATAAGGCACAAGTAGTATTTATCCAGGAAATGCATTTTAAGACTAATAAAAGCTTTATTTGGAACCCTAAGGACTATACAGTCTTAGCTATATCCTCCTATAGAACAAAGACAAAAGGAGTATCAATTCTCTGGAAGAAAAACATAATCACGCCAAATGTTATTTATAAATATGAAGACAAAGAAGGTCTACTAGCATTTGCTATAATTAAATTTAATAACAGAATATGGACCTTAGCTAATCTATATTGGTTCTCAGGAATTGGAGCAGGAACGGTTAAAAAACACCTAGATTTTATTTCCAACAATTATAAAGGAAATCGTATACTGGGTGGAGACTTTAATTGTACCACAGAAGCTTCTGAAACCACCAAGAAGTCTTTTCGCATAGCAAGTATTTCAAAATCCTTAAAAAGATGGATTGATTCATTTCATTTAATAGATACTTTTAAAGTAAAAGATGATAACTTCTTATTATTTTCCCATAAAGACCATAGATTTTGAACACAAACCAGAATAGACAAATTATTCGTAGTTCAAGATTTACAAACAAAAATCCTCAACTTCTCAATAGTTCCATGCCCCTTCTCAGATCATGACTCTCTGATAATGAAGCTCCAAATAGAGTTTAAACCTTTAATCCTCTCAACCAGAATTCCATCATATATCACGAAAATTAAAGAATTCAGACCCTGGGTGTTGTCAGAACTACAATTATTTCTTGAAATTAATAATACAACAGAAATCAGTAGAGTCATGGTTTGGGACTCATTAAAAGCATATTTATTTGATAAGACCCTTAGCTGGTACAAAAACAAAGTTAAAGAGTGGGAATCTGAATTATTAGACCTGCAAACCAGACTCTTGACAGCAAAATCTAAAAAAAATCAGAATTGCCTAGAAGTCAAAAAAGAAACAGAAGAATCAAATACAAATATAATGAAATTCTAACACACAACACACAAAACTTGTCTAGCCTTGGAAAAATTAAAAATAAACTCATTAGCCACCCCCCCCCCAGATATCTACATAACTTATCTACAAGAATTAAAATATAGTCTAAAGCAAATAACATTAGTAGTATATATCATGAAAGGAAAGGGAAAAAAGTATCAGATATAGGAGACATCCTTGAAGCATTTTGGTTCCATTATATGGAACACTTAAAAAAAAAGGTTTAGATACCAAGCAAATAAACTTAGATACAGACTTTATCAATATAAAAAAAATTCCCGAAAACTTAAAACTAGACCTACAAAAACCTATATCCTACAAAGAAATTGATGACAATTTAAAACAAAGTAAATCTAACAAAGCTCCAGGGATAGATGGTATAATTATGGAAATTTACAAACTCTTCCCTTTAACAGTAATCTCCCTTTTTCATAAAAGGTTGCTAGAAGTCCAGTCAGAAGCAAAAATACCACCCTCATGGAAATATTCTCTCATAACACCAATTCTAAAAGATAATAAACCATCAGACCTTTGCACCTCATACAGACCTGTATCATTACTGAATAATGATTACAAAATATTCATGTCAATCCTAGCTAACAGAATGAAAATCCCACTTTCAAAGACAATTAATAATGATCAAACTGGATTTTTATATAACAGGCACACACATGATAATATTAAAAGGATACTTACTCTTATAGATTATGTGAATAAAGAAGATAGAGAAACACTTGTAATTGGATTAGACCTAGAAAAGGTATTTGATTACCTCAACTGGGAATATCTATTTAAAACTTAGCATTATTTGAATTTCCTCCTCCCTTCATCTTATTACTAAAAAACATATATAAATAACTTATCCTACATTAAATTAGGTCCTTTCCCTTCAGAATCTATCCATATAACGAAAGGTACTAAACAAGGATGCCCCCTTTCTCCTATTTTATTTGCTTTGGCTATAGAAATACTTGCAGAAATAATACACAATAATCCAAGAATAAAAGGAATAGAAGTCTATGACCAGTACATATCTAAAATAATGATTTTTGCTGATGATATTTTATTAACCCTATAAAACTCCAGAGAGTTATTAGGAGAGCTAGAAGAAGTAATGGAGAAATTTTATAAGATTTCAGGTCTACACTTTAATAGATCAAAATCAAAATTGATATTTTTAAATAAGAAAAAAGAACTACAAGTTACAGATAAATCCATCATAGGAAAACAAGAACTTAAGCTAAATTATTTAGGAATAGTGTTATGGAAAAATATAAAAATAATATTAATACATTATAAAATTATTGAAACAATAAAAATATATACAGAAAAGTGGAACAAAATTATATTAACTTTTGAAGACAGATTGCAATTAATAAAAATGGTCTTATTGCCAAAAATACTATATGTAGCATTAGCAATACAGTTAATTCCTGAAAGATGCATTCTTAAAGAAATAAACTCATGTTTAATAAAATTGTTATGGTATCCCAAAAATAATTAGAGTAGCTCTAACTCAACACATTAGACCCTGGAAACAAGGAGGATTGAACTTCCCAGAAATAGAAACATATATAAAAGTATCTGTGCTTAAAACTACAATAGACTGGATAAATCTAAATTATTTTGCCAAATGGAAAGAATTAACAACGGCTATATTACCAAATGAATTTAATCTGTTGAAAAAATTTTTAATACTAGACAAATCAAACAAACCCTGGTACATACTATACATAAATATACAATATAACATAACAAAACCCTCTAAAACAACACTGATTAATCATTACATCAATTAATTTGGGAAACTTATCAATGGAAACATAGATCTAAAACTCTGGTTTGACCTTTTAACCCCATTTATCATCACTAAGAACTTTCCTCACAAAATACATAGGGACACGATAACATCCTGGGAACAAAATGGATTCTTATGTTGGTTTCAATGTGTAAATAAATTAAATGTTTTAGATATACATATGATAAAAACTGCTTACAATATTCCAACACAGGACTGGTTAACCTTACAAAGCATTCGAATGTACACTCAAGATTTATGTAGATTCATTAATAATTCCTCATTTTAAAATATTCCAAATCTAATAAGTTTTCTGTCTGAATTTATATATAATAGTTGTGAAAAGAAAAATTCCATTTCGAATCTATATAAAGAGTTAGTAACATATAAAACAATTCCCAAACCATAATACTGGCAGTTCTTAACAAAAGGTCAGTCCTTGCAGTTAACAGAAGAATTAAAACTAACATCTTACTATCAGTTAATTACACCTCTAACACAGTACTGAAAAATATTTGACTGGAAATACTTACATAGAGCATTTTTAACACCAGATAGAATTAAAAAGATCAGTACTACTACAAATGGTTTTTGCTGGAGTTGTGAAAATTCAAATAAAGCAGACTGGATTCATATTTTTTAAGAATGTAATACAATTAAATAATATTGGAATGGAATCAATCATTTTTACAAACTTTATTTAATTAATCCTTTACCCTAACTAAAGTATTGATTATACTAAATGTAAATGAAGGTCCCTACCTGAATAATACTTGCTATATCTAGGAAATAAGCATAAGTGGAAAAAAAGGAGAACGGAGAGACCACAGCATAAAACCAACGATTTATTCAAATCCAAAAATTCAACAGGTACCGACAGTAAGCGCTTTCACATCCAACTGATGCTTCTTCAGACTTCATTCAAACAAAACATTTACTCCATTTAAATACATCATCAATTATATGAATTAAGTAACCAATTAACCAATTTCTGATCTTAAAGGTAAAATCCTTTAAAACATAATAAATATACAAGACATACATCTATATGAACATAAATATAAAAAAATATATATAAATCTTTTAAAAGTTACTTAAGCCTTCTAGTGGCAAGTAAAGGTTTTATAGAGGCCCGCTCATTAAGACCAGGGCACTTATCGGCTTGTAGCTTAACTATCCAATACAGTTCTTTTTGTTCAGTAACATTTTCCTTGTTTCCTAACCTTGAGCCACATTCTACCCTACAAATAACTAAAAATTGAAAGGTATGTGTTCTATTGACCCTTATATGTTTAGCTAATGCACTTCTTTCGATATCATCAATACGTTCATTAATAAGCTGCATGAACCAGAAAATGAAAAAAACAAATTTAAACGCCTACAATGGCAGTGGCTACATTTTGAAGCCTGCCTGTTACAGCATGTAGTCCCAAGAGGATTAAGAGTTTTAACCATGTTGACGTCAGGTGAAAGTTATCCAGAATTGTTAAAACGCTGGCAAAGGATCAATTTGGAGACTATCTTTAAATATATGGAACTCTTGATTGAGTTCCATAAACCCACTGAGGATATACTATTAAAGAACATACAATTAAAGCAGCAACAGTTGCAAGAATTGGTCCCTGCAAGTATATTTGAAAAAGCCATCAACAGACTTTGTGATAGCATAAACTTTTTTGAGCAACAGTTAATCAGTCATAAGAAGAAAAAGATGGACAGGGAGTTAAAAGATTTTCGGGATGGTAATGTCTTTACTTGGCCTAGGCGCTATGATGATAATACTGAAAATATGTTACATAGTTCCAAAAAATCACTGAAAACGAAGTCCAAGCCAACAAAAATTTATTAACAACGATAAAGCTTCACCAAACACAGTTCTCCATTGACCTAGGTTTCGTCCCAAAACTCCAAACACACTTAAATATGCAGTACAATCTAATTACTTATTTAATTAAAATATCAATTAAGCACAATCAATTATTGATAAAACCCCTACGAAACCTTTACTATAAAAACACGCCTAACCAGTGTTTCCTGTCAACCCTATCATTAAAATAATTTAATGTAAAACTGTAAGTTAAAGTGAAAGTCAAAAAATTAAACTAAGATATGGATAAAAAATATGTATAAATAAAAAATGTGTATATATATATATATATATATATATATATAATATAAATAAATTATATATATATGTATAATATATATGAAAAAATGTACATTGACATGTGATAGTGCCAAATACAAATACCATAAAAATGAGTAGTAAAAATAGTTAAAATTAATACAATAAATAACAAATGTGCAAGAATATAATATAAATGCTAAAAAATACCTATGTTAAAATTCCAATCCAAATTTAAGTCTGTTCTGTAATGTGTTTCAATTTAAGTAAAGGCTTAATGGAACTGTAATCACCGAGTCCAGGGTAGTTGCGTGCATTTAACCTAAGCTGCCATTTTAACTCGCATACATCCAGATGTAAATCTGTAATCCTACCCTGTTGGTCAATTATCACTTGCTGTAAAATACAAAATTTAAAAGTGTGGTCGGCATTGCCCACCAAGTGTCTTGTTAGGACATTAGTAGTTTTAACATGTTTAATATCCAATAAATGCTCCTTAATACTTTCCCTAAAATACCTACATGTCTTGCCCATGTAAAATGCAGTACAATCCTGACATTTGGCAAGGTAAACCTCATTTTTAGTGTAGCAATCAAAATAACCTAAAATGGAAATAAAACAATTGTTAATCGTTAACCTACTACCTGTTGGCAAGATGTGGGAACAAATGGAGCATCTTCCACATTTAAAATTACCAATACTTCTATTGGTGGAAGGCCCCCTAACCAATGAATTCCTTTCAAAAATATCCTTTAATGCTAAATCCTTTCGGTAAACAAACATGGGTTTCTTTCCAAAGTGCAACACAAAATCTTTTTCCATCTGGAAAATACCCCAATTCCTATAAATGATCTTTTAATAACTTCAGAATCCCCACTGTATGTAGAAATAAACATTAGAGATAAATTTGTCAAAGAAGGCGACTTTGTGGGCTCATAACTGTAACCAAAATAGTTAATTTCAGACTAAGTATGGCTTGCAACACACCAATAACTCTTTTGTGTTTGATTTCCTTAAGGACATCCAAATATAGTTTTTCTGGATAACCTCTGTTTAAAAATAAAGATACCATAAAATTCAACTCATCCATAAAGTCATTATCATCACTAACCATCCGGGCTGCCCTAACCATAGCCCTTAACAATAGCCCTTTTCTGATGGTTAGGATGCCAGCTGTTATACTGGAGATATGAGTTAGAAAACATAGGTTTCCTGTGTATATTAGATTTAATTAAACCATTTGCCCTATCATAAGTCAATCTAACATCCAAGTAAGTAATGGCATTGTCATTAATTTCATGAGTAAATTGCAAAAACCATACTGTACTATTTATATATTTAATTAAAGCCTCTAAAATAACCAAAACACCTTCCCAAATAATAAAAATGTCGTCCAAAAAGCGTGAATATAACTTGACAAACTTGTAAAACTCGCAGTGAAACAGGAAATGTTCTTTCAAATAAGCCATAATGTAACTGGCATAAATGGGGGCACACGCAGCGCCCATGGCTACTCCAGTACGTTGTTTAAAATAGTGTCCTTCAAAAAATAGAAAATTATTACATAGAACCACTTCCATAAGTTTGACAAAAACTGATCCTGCTCATACACCTCAGTTGCCAACAACTGTTCTTCCAACCAGGATAACCCAGTGTCATGTGGTATAACTGAAAACAAATTACAAACATCAATAGTTAAAAAACAAATACTCTCATTAACTTCCAAAGTTTTCACCCTTTCCAAAAAGTGCCAAGAGTCCTTAATAATATGGGGAAAACTTCTGATACCCAATTTCATATGATGGTCCAAGAATTGACTAATAAAACAAACCTTACTCCTTTTGCATCAACAATAGGTCTAATCTGCACATTATCCAATCCTTTATGAATTTTGGGTATACCAAAAATACCACTGACCACAGGGAATGCATTAGTCATATACTCATGTTCAACTTCAGTCAATTCACTCTGGAACAACATATCTTCCAAAAGGAGATCCACTTTTCTGTAGGCAATGTTAATTTCATTAATACTGGTTTCAATATAGTTGTCTTCCATAAGCATGGACATCATAAGAGTAATATAATCACTATTATTCACTATCACTACACCATTACCTTTGTCAGGCTTCATAATTCGTATGTTCCCCATCCTACCTAGATTATCCATCAACAAATACTCATCCTCGGTCATATTAAATTGTGGTTTACCTGCCCACTGTCTAAAATAATCTCTAATACCTAATTCACACATTCTTTCAAACAGGGCTACAGTCTGATTCAAAGGTGGATTAAAAACACTTGGTTTGGAAATGCCCTTATTGTTCACCAAATTACTAACATTATTATAAGCACCAAAATAAGCCTTTAAATTCATTTTACATATGAACATTTTTAAATCAATTAGCGTGTCAACCAAATTTCCTTTCCTACACGGAACAAAATTAAATCCTTTGGAAAATAGGTCGACATACTCAATACCAAATGAAACACTAGAGTAATTGTACAGTTTAAAATCATGCATACTGTTTTCCAACACAATAGGGCAAATCAAAATGCCAAATCTAGTCTGATTAACCAAAACATCTAGGTCATACCGACTTACTTGATTAATATTACTAGTAAACTCAAAACATCCAATACCCTGTTTATCACCTTGTTCGTAAACTTCTTGCATACAAAGTGACCCATGAGAATCAAAAATGTCATTAACCAAGGTTAATGAAGAATGTAACAAAACACTGGGTGATCTAGAATTACCAAAATCACACTTAATACAATATATCTCACTACTTAATTCTACACCTTCAGCTAAATCCTTAACGTCATTAAGCTGCATACATATGTTTTCATTCACTACTGTGTGCATGCTCATATTCAACAATGTATCGTGACAAATATCAGATCCCAACACAGGACTGTCACCTTCATCGTCACCAATACTTTGCACTAATATATCACACACATCTAAATCATTGCTAATTACATACTGGCCGCCGTCTAAAACACCCACAGCAGCCAGCGGAACACCCGTTGGTTTAAAAATACTACTACCATACTCACTGTATAGTGGAGCTCTATTTAAATCAAAAACATTACTATAATCAGGATCATGGATTTCATCTACATTGCTACCATCACCATATAACATACTTTGATTAAGCTCCATGACATTGGAATTACCTATGTCCAACATGTTATTGTTGTAAAAGTCATGTACGGAGGAATAATTTGGAACAGTCCCACTCTTAAAAACATCAAGAGCTGGCAAAGCTAACAAGCACTGTTCGGAATCAACAATAATGTTATTCACATTACCAGTACCATCATAAACATCTTTAATGGATGGTGTACTGTCCAAAAACCCAGGATCAAATGTGAAAACTTTGCCCCTAGTGCAGCCAGAAACAAAAGTAAATTTGTCTATCTTCGCATTTTCCAGGCCACTCTCTGAGGATTGCTGGCGGTTTGACCCACTTTGGGCAGTGCTCCCACCCGACAAACCTCGCTTTCCTCGTAAGACGGTTCCCTGTTTCTGATCCTCTCCGACCGTCTCACACCTTCCTCTAAAAGGCTCCCGCAAACATTGTTGAAACTTTTAACACCTCCTTGCCCTTCCGAGGTTGGAACATCACTCAATTCCGACCTATGATTGGTGGATATGTCCTGGTTACCATGTCGACGGGACTCCCTTCTCGGTTGTGGATATATGTTGCCATTTTCATACACTTTACTGTCCTACTGTAATTTCTGAAGTTTTTTGTTATAAATAGCCTCACAACTACGATCTATATCCTTCACAATATTAGAATAGTTGGTATAATACCGGTCAAACAATATGTCCTTGGTGATGTTTTCATTCATAGTCTCTAATTCAACAAGAAATGCCTCAATCTTAATCCTATTGTATTTAACCATAATGTTCATGATGTTTAACCCTGTTTTGTTAAATAACTCATGCAATTCATTAATCATATCAGTGTTATCTTCACACCCATTCGGGTATCTCCATACACACAGGCCCTTCGGCATCATCCCAAGTTCAATATTTCTGGTCAAATAACTATTTTCAAGCTGTGTTCTCTTTAGTTTGAATAACTTAGTTTCAAACACTTTAAGCAATTCAGCTAATGTTTTGTCATTCTTTACCTTGGTATTGTCAATTGGGGCACTGTCAGCTTTGAAGCAAAAACAATTAGTTTTCCAACGTTCGCTGTTGCACATCAAAGGAAAATTATCAGCTAAAGCAGTTCGCACAGTATTTGAATTACTTTTAGGGTTGCAGGCAACATTATTAACATCCAAAGCAGCCAATGGTGGTGAAATAGGGGTAGCTTGAGTAAGTGGTAAGCCTAAACTTCCCATAGATGATAGTAAAGGAGCTGAAGATTGCCTTTCAGCTAAACTTTTAATTTGAGCCAAATGCTCCTTAAGTTGTTCATTGATGCGTTGTAATAAATCCAAGATGTCAGCCGAAGGACTATCATTCTCCATGTAGATCGACAAGTAAACCAAGAACCAATGAACCACAAACCAAGAAATCACTGAAAATGAAGCCCAAGCCAACAAAAAATTATTAACAACGATAAAGCTTCACCAAACACAGTTCTCCATTGACCTAGGTTTCGTCCCAAAACTCGGACTTCTTCAGAATGGTTGAACCAACTCCAAACACACTTAAATATGCAGAACAATCTAATTACCTATTTAATTAAAATATCAATTAAGCACAATCAATTATTGATAAAACCCCTACGAAACCTTTACTATAAAAACACGCCTAACCAGTGTTACCTGTCAACCCTATCATTAAAAATAATTTAATGTAAAACTGTAAGTTAAGTGAAAGTCAAAAAAATTAAACTAAGATATAGATAAATAGTTCATAGTTCCAATAGTAAAGAATCATCTGTCAAATTTGATAACCGAACTGTTACAGAATTGGTTGATAAATCAAAAAATGTTTTGGTGGAAGCTACTAATGTAAACAACACATTGTCGATGGGTCCAACATGAACAGTCTTGATAATTTTATGGTGACTCCTGCAATATTAAAAGACTCCCATGCATTAGAACCTGTTGTCCGAAGAAAAGAGTCAATACCAATTACCACTTCTAGTTCTATGGATTCTCTGTCCCCTCCCTTTACCTATTTGCAAATTGGAATGGCCCAGGAGGGGTCGTTCGGTGAGTCGAGGAAGGAAGCGAAGGCTGCCCTCACAGGAAAGAACTTCGAATCGTATGATAAAGTGGATGTGGGAACAACAAAAACAGACATAAACACTTTGGTCTTTAATTTGTCTCAGCATCCGCTAATGCTGCATGAACAGTCTCTACTTCAGCGCGGACTATCTTTCATTCCATCTGCTGATACACAGTATGTAGACACTGTTTTGGACATAAAATCTTTTGCTCGAAATGTGATGTTAAAAGTCATGTTTGGCTCTGATAGTTCTGTTGGTAATAACAAATTTAAAAAACCTAGTACGTTTGTACCTGTGCTTAATGCATCTTTAGAAACCTTCTGTAATGTCTGTGAGAATGATTTGATGTCTATTTTTATGCAAGGTGGAAAAAACATAAAAGGAAAATTTCATAACTTAACAGCGGTGAGTTTAAAGCTCTACGAGCACTGCAGAACGATGATTCCATATGCATCAGACCAGCTGATAAGGGAGGGGGGATTGTGATTCTGGATACTATGTATTATGAGAAGGCAATGAACGATATGCTAAATGATGTACTAACTTATAAGAATGTAACACTATTAGATATAGATTTGATTTGTAGTCATGTTTTCAGCACGTTGAATAACTGTTTTTTAAGTCATATAATTTCCAAGCAATTATTGGAATATTTCCTGATTTTGCATCCACTTATACCTTTAATTCAGGGCCAAACTAAGCTGCATAAAAATCCCAGCAACCCCCCACTAAGGCCGATTGTGTCTGGTAGAGTGTGGATTACCCATCCATTATCAGTTTTTGTTGAGAAGTGGTTAAGGCCTGTGGTTGATAGGTCTGAGCAGGTTTTAAAGGATAGCAAACAATTGTTACATGATTTATCGTCTGTTACCGTGAATAATCAGAGTATGTTGAAGGAAAGCTGGTTGGTAACTTTAGATGTAAATTCTTTATTTACAGTTATACCCCATATCTATGGTATTGAGGCAGTAAAAGTGTACTGACCGAATAATAGTACATATGGTGCAATACAAACTGATCTAATATGTATGCTACTTGAAATTATATTGGAGAATAATGTGATGCTATTTAAAGGGAAATACTATCTGCAACAGGTAGGGGTTGCGATGGGCACACCCTGTGCCAACAGTTACACGAATATTGTGTTGGCACAATGGGAAGAGAAGGCAATTTTGATGAATGATATCTATAAGTCACATGTTTATTTATATAAACGTTTTGTAGATGATCTTTTTTTAATTTGGACTGGATCATATATGCAGTTGATGCAATTTGTAGATTATTTGAATGGCAATACAAGTTTCTTGAAGTTTACACTGAGGGCCTCCAAAACAATGATAGATTTTCTAGATATTGCCATTATGAAAGATCACGATGGTGTTTTTTCTACTACATTGTATAGAAAAACATGTCGAAGAAATAGCATCTTATCTCGAGATAGCATACATCCTGCACACGTGTACAGAAATATAATAAAGGGACAAGGGATGAGGATATCCAGGTTAAACACTAATGATATAACTTTTATGAATGACCTGGACACCTTTAGGGGTGAGTTGGTTGAATGTAAATATAAGCTGGAAGAAATTGATTATAACTTTGGATATGTTAAAAATTTAAGAAGTACAAAAGCCAAACCATATATGAGTGATATTAACTTGGAAACTAGGATTGTTAGTAACAATAATAAAAAAGGTAAATATAATTTGAATAGGACATCTTTAAGTCTTCAATACTCTAGTAATATTGATGTAGTAAGGAATGTTGTGAAATGGAATTGGTCCATTCTGAAATCTGATGCACAAATTAAAGAGTTTGTAGGAGATAAACCACACTTTAAATATAAGAATAAAAATAATGTAAAGAGATTGTTGTGCAGCACGAATAAACAACATCTGCAGGATAAGCTAGTAGTTCAACCATACTTAGTATCTTGTGGCAAGTGTAGTATATGTAAAGCTTTGAGCATTGACAACATTTTCATACACCCCATTACTGGCATTAGATATGAATTTAAAGTTAAGGCCACATGCACCACTAATAATTTGATATATTTAGCAGTTTGTAATGACTGCTCATCATTTTATGTAGGTATGATGAATAGGTCACTTCGTGATAGAGTTAAGGAACATCTTTCGGCTATCCGTAATGATGATATCAAAAGAAGTGCATTAGCTAAACATATAAGGGTCAATAGAACACATACCTTTCAATTTTTAGTTATTTGTAGGGTAGAATGTGGCTCAAGGTTAGGAGACAAGAAAAATGTTACTGAACAAAAATAACTGTATTGGATAGTTAAGCTACAGGCCGATAAGTGCCCTGGTCTTAATGAGCGGGCCTCTATAAAACCTTTACTTGCCGCTAGAAGGCTTAAGTAACTTTTAAAATATTTATATATATTTTTTTGTATTTATGCTCATATAGATGTATGTCTTGCATATTTATTATGTTTTAAAGGATTTTACCTTTAGGATCAGAAATTGGTTAATTGGTTACTTAATTCATCTAATTGATGATGTATTTAAATGGAGTGAATGTTTTGTTTGAATGAAGTCTGAAGAAGCATCAGTTGGATGTAAAAGCACTTACTGTCGGTACCTGTTGAATTTTTGGATTTGAATAAATCGTTGGTTTTATGCTGTGGTCGCTCCGTTCTCCATTTTTTCCACTTATGCTTATTGTTCCACATTCTTGGAGAAGGTGAAGTTTATCTACAGTGGCTGCATTTGTTGTTCTTTTTATATATCTAGGAAATGCATAACCAGAAGGTGGAATTTAAATACACCCCAACCTTGGAAGAATTCTACACTTTACTAAAGACAACTGCATCGATGGAAATAAAAATCAAATAACTACAAATCTATCCCAGGTCACTGGTAAATAATCCTTGGAAGAAAGTTATGTCTTTGTTGGACACTCTGAAATAATCAATATTGTATCTCTGATAACTGATCTGTTAATTCTATATTTAATAACATACACTGTATATAACTGAAAGTCAGGCTATTCTAAATATTGTATATAATTGTTTAAAATATTTAAAATATTATGTAAATGTTATTTTAATTGAAAATAAAAAAATATTTGAGGGAAAAAAATGATTATTGTATTGCATGTGTGCCTAGGGGTGAGTACTTAATGTCCAAAGTCTGATGTAATACTTCCTGCTGTTAAATTTGTGTTGGATATTACCTGAACATACATTATAGTATTCATGTGTACATAAATAAATAAAGATGTTTGTACTGAAAGTTCAGTTAATATGTAACGAACATGAGACATATAATGTAAAAAGTGTCTGCTATTCACACATCTGTTGATCTTATCTGACCAGTCTATGGAAGTATGCCTCTGACCCAGGTCTTGGATGAAAAGGGCCCCTGGACCAGTAGTACTGTCTGAAAAGAGTCAGTGGATAAGTTCACTCATACATTTAGTTAGCATAAAAAGTATGCCTCAAAAACAGCATTTATAAGGCAATAAAGGCATACACTGAAATAATATGTATAGTCTATAATGGCAACGTTTAGAGAAACTGGTACATTTTAAAGGTCTGCTGATGAGGCAACAGTATGAGGTCGGAGTACACAATAAAAAAAAAAATATATATATATATATATATATATATATATATATAATGGCTACCCCTGCTATACATTCATAATACTTCTGTCCACATCATAGCTCAAAAATACTATGGCCTTCTCAGCACTCTTGCTCTGTAGTCAGCCCCCTCCAACACTTTCCCAACTGTTTGGACTGCAAATCTGTCAACAAGCTTTTTCTGCATCACTTCTACATGTTTCGTATGCAGTCCCACAAAAACAGCAAACAGTATTATTGTTAGTTTATTTATTTATTTTACATTTGTTAATTGGGAGAGTTCAACTGGATATATGTCCATTTTCAGTGGAGGCCCAGGGAGAAAAGCTCCAGAGCAGTAAAATCATTAACAAGAGAAAGACATGTTAACCAAAAGGTTCAATTAAAATAAAGAGTACACAGTCTTTATACTTCATATAGAAGTATAGTAAATATGAGATAGTGAGTTAACCAAAGAGTGTATTTGCCAACATTCACAGGCTACATTAATATATACATGTTATAGAGGTATTTAACAGCAAGTATAGCAGGAAGACAGAGTAGATAACTTCCATAACTCATTTCTATACATGACAGACATACTCTACCCTTTAGTGCCACTAATTTATTGAATCCTTACAGAGGGTGCCATATTGGCACAGACAGCACTACTGCGTTACACATCTTGGTTCTCTACTTTGGTTCCTGACTGGGGTGCCTTCTATCTGAACTCTGCATGTGCTCCATGTGTCCATGTCAGTTTTCACTAGGTGCTCCTTTTTCTTCCGGTACAAAAGGCACACTGTAGCTGACTTGGCAATCTTCCAAACTATCCACAGGCAGTTGTCTCTATCCTATCACAGACTGCAATTCTATCCAAGTCTACTTCCTCTGTCTTGTACTCAGTGAGTGTTGAGCAAGGCTCTGGCTCCTGTGTGACCCTGACTTGGACAAAGTGGGTACAACGGGAAAATGAATGAATTCATTTCCTCATTCACTCGCTCTGTTTTCATGTATAGTATACTGAGACATTTTTAAATCCAGTTGGTTTAGTTTAAACCTGAATGACAAACTCCAGAAATCATGTTCAATTGCCTATTATTCGTGCAACAAAACTACTCCACTTCATTAAGTCAGCTCCCTGAATCACATATTTTTCAAAACTGAACACTTTCCACCAGTCTTTCCAATAATATATGTTCAGAAACATTTGATCTTGCAAATTTATTCTTTCAAGAAATTATAATGTACTCTAGTGAGTTTTATTCTACTGTAACCAGAAATGCTTATTTTGCTTTCACCTCTTATACCTTAACAGTTCATGTATCTTGCCCATTCTAGGTCTCTGTTCTTCTTTCGGCTTTTCCCGGTTAGGGGTTGCCACAGTTCCACTAATGATTGGCAATAGATTTTTTTTGCGGGTGCCGAGGTGCCAGCTCGACGCCCAACCTTCAACGAAGGCACGCCCATTCTACGCATGTCTTTCAAACGCCACTCGACTGCGGGGAGGACATGCAGACTCCACACAGAAGGCGCTCCAGATGAGAATCAAACGGGAGAACCTCTTGCTGTGAGGCAACAACGTTACCGCTGCACCACCGTGGCTTTTGCCCATTAGGTCTCTAACACTGTCAGATCCCATTAATGTCCTGTGGGCGTTTAGATTTTACATGTATAAAAATGCACACACGAATACAAACAGATGCTAATGCACATATAAATGACCCTAACAAATTATCTGAAATGAGCATGAAAATGCTCTATGTGACATGCCAGTATGTGGTTTACCTATGTTAGATTATCACCTATGACCTGGGTTTTCATCAATTCCTTTAAATCAAGAACTGTACCTTGAAACTGAAAAACAGAAAGACAAAGAATAAACTTTTTTTTTTTAATGTAGAGGGAAAGGCTCCCATCCTCCCTATATTGGGGACTCCACTCCTTCACTCCCTTTGACTTGCACATACCAATTCCATGGTAAAAAAAAAAAAAAAAAAAAAAAAAAAACAGTGGAGAAAAGTTAGAAAGCTCACTAGAGAGCAGTGCAGGCTTGCAAAGTTAAAGTTCATGCAGTTTCAAACAAAATGCAAAATAAAAATGAAGAAAAAATGTTCCATGTAAATATATTAGCTGAACCACGTGGTGTAACCACCAAAGACCTTCTAACCCGAGATTCTGAATTCTGATTGATTTTGTTATGCTAATTGCTTGTCCTAGTCTACTGTTTTTAAGGGTTCCTTTCTAGCTGAGGTGAAATGATCTCTTGTGGCAACATAAAAGTATATGTTTTATAATAAAACATAGTTTTATGTTTCTAAAAAGGGCATGCACCAGCCAAGGACGAAGGCTCAAGCAAATCTTTTGTAAAGTTCAGACTTTCAATATTGACTCAATATCACTGTTTCCATAGAGGGCCAGACTAAATGCAGGATAGCAGACAATATGATGTACTGCAAACACAATGTACTAAGATAAATTAGTTATTTTGCATGTGTGCATGTGTGTGAATGTTGGTGGGCCTGTTTTGCACACTATATAAATGTCATGAACTAGTCATGATAAATTTATTTTTCACGTATATTCTAAAGTATGCTTATTATGGGGAAGTAGAAGGTAATTTCCTGTTATTTTGGGGGTGCACTTTTTTGTTAGAAACAGGCTCATTGTGACAAAGCCCATGTGCAGGTTTATTTAATGCAAATTACTCAAACTCTGTTTCCTATAATGAGATTTTAGTATGCATACTAATGTTCTACACAATACATAATTAAGTTTATTTACCAACATTAACAGCCGCAGTGGTGCAGCGGTAGCGTTGTTGCCTCACAGCAAGAGGTTCGCCCGTTCGATTCTCGGCTGGAGCGCCTTCTGTGTGCAGTCTGCATGTCCTCCCCGCGATCGAGTGGCATTCGAAAGACATGCGTGAATGGGTGTGCCTTCGTTGAAGGTTGGGCGTCGGGCTGGCACCTCGGCACCATAAAAATCGACTGCCAATCATTAGCGGACCGGAGTTCCACTGTGGCGACCCCTAACTGGGAAAAGCCGAAAGACAAACAACAACCAACATTAATTAAATATCAGTTACCAATGTAATGAAGCCTAATTCTTTTAAAAGTAGAAATAAAAAGCTTGAAAACTGAGAAGTTTACTTGTGGATCTGGTATCACTTAAAAATGCTTTCTGGAAAGACATGTACCAAGAGGATTTAATGTAGTAATGACATGTAACTGCATTTAATTATGTTTTAATATCAATTACTCTACCGAGAACTGGGAATAACTATCACTGTAGCAAAGTAAAAAACTCAAACTTCAGACTCTACGAGATGGACACTGTTGGTATGTTGCAGCTAGATGAGCATTCTGACCATACCTATCAACCCTGCTCAAGAATCTGGTAAAAGCAACAAAATAATGAGGGACAAAAATCCCAACTTAGGGAGACTGTTTAAATCTTACTCTAATTCACTTACAAAGGTAATAAAATTTCAGGTTTTGCATCAGCATGCACTTTCTGAATAGTAAGTATGAAATATGAAACTCTGACATTACTGACTGACTTCAAGCCTCAGTAATGTACAAGAAAATGATTTACTTATGTAGATTGTGCAATAGTAGTAGTTGTTGTCTTTCGGCTTTTCCCGGTTAGGGGTCACCACAGCGGAGACTCCGGTCCACTAATGATTGGCAGTAAATTTTCACGGTGCCGAGTTGTCAGCTCGATGTCCAACCTTCAACGAAGGCACGCCCATTCACGCATGTCTTTCGGAACACCACTCGACTGCGGGAAGGACATGCAGACTCCACACAGAAGGCACGCCTCGCACACTAGCTGAGAATCGAATGGGAGAACCTTTTGCTGTGAGGCAACAAAGCTAACGCTGCACCACCGAGGATAGTCTAGTAGATGCATGGCAAATCAAACTGTGTAACTTAAATGTGTAGCTTTTTTCCTCAGGCCTCTGCTGAAAATGGGTTTTACCCAGACTTGTCCTCAGTCAACAAAGACAAATAAATTACATATATAGCACAAAACAAGACAAAGTCATTACAATGAAATATAACAATGAATAAATGAACTGAAGCACAACACATACAAAGCATATATGAAAGTAAATTTGCACAGTATAAAGAAAGCTAGTAAGAAAAGGGTAAAACACGAAGAAAGTCACTGACAGTTAAGAGGTATGATTCTTACATACACATTCCATACCTATGCTCTACTGGAATTCCCAAGTGACAGACCCAAGAAACAAGACTGTGTGCACATTTTCTTCCAGATTTTTTTAGCTAGGGGCTGTAGAACACAAGAATATAGAAGCTTTGACAGTTACTGTAATTGAAGGAAGGTGGAAGCCTAAATTCTGAAATAGTTTAAGATGCAGAGAAAAGCATCACTGAGATGTTAATGAACCCCTGTAGAAAGCTTAAAGAAGGAAGAAGAAAGATAAGAAAGAGAGAGTATTTTCTTTGATGGATGGGATCAAAGCAACATGACTAAATCATGACAAGATGGACATGACCAAAAAATGAGAAATTAAGATCAACCTCAAAGCTTGAGCTTTCGGCCTAGATTAGTTCAACTTGGCTTCCATGCACACCTGACAGCCAATGTTAAACGAAGATAGTTAAGGTAAAAGGACACTTTTTTCCCCACTTTTTCCATCACTGTCTGACAATCAGTCCCTCCCTATCAATTGGTCCATTCGTTCCCCATCATCAGGGCAAGCTTTGATTGGGACGTCCATTGTTTATATAATCAAGAATCATTCAAGATTTATGTGCTTAGCTCTACTCTCCACACTCACTAGATGAAGTGCAGGGGAGGGGACATACAATGGATTAACCACTGAGGCCACCCGTTCATGTCTACAACTAAGAGTTCCCTCAAAGAAGCCCTGATACTCCATTGAAGCACTTAGCAGAGGTTTCTTCTGTGTCCACCAGGGATAGCTCATTGTCTTGTGTGTCCCTAAGTATGCACAACTCTCCCCTTCCTCTGACAGAGGCAAGCTGGCTACACTTACTCATTTTCCCACTCCCTGCCTGTCTACTTCAAGTGACGTGGCTGATAAATGAACCCGGACTGCTTGAGTCACAGTCAGGGCTCCATCTATCTGTGCCACAGAGCCAGGCTGCAGACATAATTACATCCACAACTACTGCCAATGCCACCATGTTCTGGCAAGAATTTATATCAGATATTCATGCTCCATGAATACTTGTTTTATTCTGGAAGGCTTGGATGTGCCTTTTTTGTCTTGTTACAAATGCAGCTACATGCTGATGTCACTATGTACCACTGAGGAAGGGAGGTGAATTTCTGCTGCTGGTGGTTCTCTGCTCTGTGTCCACAAATGTACAACCATGAAATTAGAATACTTAACTAGAACTGTCAGGGTGAAAGGAAGCTTGTCCTTCTTGCAAATATATTGTTTTCTTCTATCCTTATTTTTTGATGATAGTACCTTTTGTCTACTGTGTGAATTAGTTTGATTTAATTGTTCTCTTTTTGGAGTCAATGGTTTAGTTTACAGAACAGTGCCATACTTACTATAAAACAACAGTGTAATACATTACTATTTTTCTGCCATAATGGTATACCTCTCAACCTGCAATCATCAAAAATCTGGGCAAAGGCCTATGAAAAATAGGAACAGCTGGTAAAAAATTTGCACGATAATTAGCATAAAATGTGCATAACTGGTACCGTAACTCCACCCATCACAAAAGGATCAGGGGATACCACCACTCAGAAACATTAAGGCATTGAGTGTAAATAAATAAATCAGATTCAAGATAAACAAATATCAGAGACCGCACACACACTCATTCATTTTGTGTGTGTGTATGCGTCTAGGACTAATGCTCGACAACGTTTCCACAAATCGGAAACGGCTGAGCACAGTTTCGCAAAAGTGCTTTTTCACTGAAAAAAGCACTTTCCCAAATCTGTAGTAAAAAAAAAAACATGATGAAATGTCTGTTGCTGAGATCGTGGCACAGTTGGGATAAGGGAATATTCCCTTTTCCCCACTGTAGTGCAATCTCGAAATGAGAATATAAAAGTAGGGGGTTGGGGGGTGCAGGGGTATATTACTGTTTTTTTTTTTTTTTAATGTTGTTAGGTGTTTTTTTTTTAATTGAGTTTCACGAAAGTGCTTTTTTGGTGAAACAGCACTTTCACGAAACTATGCTCGTCCGTTTCCGATTCGTTGAAACGTGTCGTCAAGCATTAGTCCTAGATCCGTGTGTATATATACAGTGGATATAAAAAGTGTACACACCCCTGTTAAAATGCCAGGTTTTTGTGATATAAAAAAATGAGACCACAATAAATCATTTCAAATCTTTTCCCACCTATAATGTGACCTATAATCTGTACAATTCAACTGAAAAACAAATCTGTTAGGAGAAAAACTAAAAAAATAAAAAACGTACAATAGCTGCCTGCATAATGTGCACACCTTTAAACTAATACTTTGTTGAAGCACCTTTTGATTTAATTACAGCATTCAGTCTTCTTGGGTACACACCTGCCATCAATTAGAGAGAGTCTGATTAACCCCAAATAAAGTTCAGCTGTCCTAGTAGGACTTTCCTGACATTTACTCAGTTGCCTGCAACAGCAAAAGCTATGGTTCACAGAGAGCTTACAAAAGCATCAAAGGGATCTCATTGCTGAAAGGTATCAGTCAGTAGAAGAGTACAAAAAAATGTCCACAGCGTTGGATATACCATAGAACACAGTGAAGACACACATCAAAAAGTGGAAAAAATATGGGACAACAGTGACGTTCCAAAGAACTGGATGTCCCTCCAAAATTGATGAAAAGACAAGACGAAAACTGGTCAGGGTGGCTGCTAAGAGACCTACAGCAACACTAAGGAGCTGCAGGAATTTCTGGCCAGTACTGGTTTTGTATTATATGTGACAACAATCTCCCATATTCTCCATATGTCTGGGCTATGGGGTAGGGTTGCAAGACAAAAGCCTTTTCTTACACAGAAAAACATCCAAACCCGGCTAAAATTTGCAAAACAATACATCAAGTCTCCCAAAAGCACGTGGGAAAATGTGTTATAGTCTGATGAGACGAAGGCTGAACTTTCTGGCCACAATTCCAAAAGATATGTTTGGCGCAAAAACAACACTTTGCATCACCAGAACACCACCATCCCTACGGTGAAGCATGGTGGTGGTAGTATCATGCTTTGGGGTTGCTTTTCATCAGCTGGAACTGGGGCTTTAGTGAAGCTGGAGGGAATTATGAACAGTACATTTCTGAGTCCACAGATTTTTTGAATTTTACATATAAAAGTGATAAGAATGTTTTATGCTATTTGGATATTTTCATTTGGAAAAGGTGAGGAGGGTTTCTTTTCAAAAATTTATAGAAAAGAAACCTTTTCGAATTCTTATTTAGCTTTCAATAGTACCCACCCCTACCACCAGAAGAAAGGTATTGTGAAGGGGCAGTACGTAAGGGGAAGCCGGATGACATCCAGAGAAAGCGATTTTGAGAATGAGTGTAAAAAATTGTGTGAAATGTTTATGGATAGGGGATACCCGATTTACCTCATTGAGAGGATAGAGAAGGAGGTGAAGGCAGGAAGACAGGATAAATTTAAACCCATTTTGGGGGTTAAGGTTGGATTGAATGAGGTAAAGTCAAAAGTAGACAAACATGAAGGTGAAAGCAATTTTGTAGTGGACTTTAATGGGGATGCAGTTAAAATAAGGAAAATTATAGAAAATGAATGGAATAGGTTTGGCGAAATCTCCGATCTAGAAGGCATTTTTGAGACACCTTTGAAGTGTACTTACCGAAAGGGGGAAAGTTTAAAGAATAATCTGGAGGGCAGAAACGAGGGGAATATATGTAGAGAGGGGAAGGTTGGCACTTTCAAATGTGGGCGATATTCCCAGTGCCCATACATATGTACAAAAGAGACCATCTTTATTGGTAGTAGAGACAGACTGATCCAGAGTAGATATTTTGCGAACTGTGATACTAGTGGAATAGTATACTTAGCATTGTGCAACCATTGCAAAGCATTTTATGTGGGCAAATCGGAAAGGAAGTTGAAAAATAGGATATATGAACATAATTATGAGATCAGGACGAAATGTATTAATAATGCTTTGTATAAACGCAAAAGAGTTTGTCAGGAAGCTAAGTTTAGTTTTTTTTATTTTGGAAGTGGTGGTTTATGGGAAACATCTATAGAATATAAAGAATTATTGTGGCAACTATCACTGGAAGCTAACAAGTTTCCAGGTTTGAATGATGCAGTTTCCCTTGCTCCAGTTTTGAAGTTAAGAGCAGCTAAATTGTAACCTTTTACCTCTTCGGTTTATTTTTATTTTCTGAATAATACATAGCCACTTTTGTAATCTGCTTCTAAAAAACAACAGTGAAACAAAATCTTTTCCCAACACTAGAGAGTGCTATTGGCCACAAAAAATTGTCAGTTAATATTTTTAAACGTTTTTAAATGTTTTTTAAGGGTATTTATAGTTATTCAATATGTATGTAAGTTAACCAATTTTAAAGAAATGTATTTATATTAATATACTTGTTTTTTGAAAGTATTATTTTTTATATAATGGTTATTTAATGTGTATTTTAAGTCTGATGAAATAAAATATTTAATTGTTTTATTAATTAATTATTAGATAATTGACTTAGATGGTATATATTGTGAGGTTTACTGTTGGTATGCATTCTGTTTGTTCATCTGAAAAAGTCACTTGAAACGAAAACGCATGACATTTGTGTATAGCGTTAATGTGTTTTGAGAACTAGAAGTTTTTGCAGAATAAATTGCATTGTGTGATTAAAGGAGTCGAGCCTTTCTTCTACTTTTGCTCCATTCGTGTTTTTGTTGGTTGAACTATTTGGGCAATTGTTTTTCCATCTTTGATTTTAATTATGAGCAGTTCCAAATACCAGTCACTTTTGGCCCAAAACCTTCAGGCGTCTGCTAGAAAGCTGAGAGGAATTTCACCTTTAAACACTCCAATGACCCCAATCATACATCCAAATCAACAAGAGAATGGCTTCACCAGAAGAAAATTATAGTTTTGGAATGGCCTAGATAGAGCCCAGACCTAAATCCAATAGAAAATCTGTGGGGTGACCTGAAGAGGGCTGTGCACAAGAGATGCCCTCGCAATCTCACAGATTTGGAGTGCTTTTGCAAGGAAGAGTGGGCAAATATTGCCAAGTCAAGATGTGCCATCCTGATAGACTCCTACCCAAGAAGACTGAATGCTGTAATTAAATTAAAAAGTGCTTCAAAAAAGTATTAGTTTAAGGGTGTGCACACAAAACAAAGTATTAGTTTAAGGGTGTGCACACAAAACAAAGTATTAGTTTAAGGGTGTGCACACTTATGCAACCAGCGTATTGTACATTTTTAATTTTTGCCCCTAACAGATTTGTTTGCTTATCATTCTGAAATGATTTGCTGAGGTCCATACCTCTCAACCATACCGAATTCCATGGTATTTACCAGTTTTGAGGGCAAAATATTGGGGTGCCACGAATTCCCGATTGAACCCCTTAACTTCTGAATTTCCCACACTATTTTTTTTTTTTTTACTACTATAAATATTCAGCTGACATCACCAGCCTACAGGGGCCTGCGTGATGACATCAGCTACTGCCTATTGGACTCCAGCGGAAATAGGGAATATAACAGTAGCGGGCGGCATAATTTAAATTATCCAGAGTCCGCCCACAAGTCCCAGCCTCCAGGACAGGTAAGAAAAAAAAGAAACAGCTGTTATCTATCAGCCTGTAACTGTGCATTATTCTGGCAAGAAAGAACTATTTAACTGTGCAAAAGTATGTACGTAGTTCGTAAGTCTTGTGTGCATTATCTGCTGCCCATATAATCCTATAATTATGCATTAAAATCTGCGTGCAAAAGTCTTATCTGCTGGCCGTAAGTGTGCTGCTCTAATATTTATCTGCTGGCCGTTGTGTACTTATTGGTATTTATTGGTCTGCTGTCCCATTTGCCGCTCTAATGTTTATCTGCTGACTGCTGGTCATTGTTGTGTACTGGGTGTTGTCTACCTGGTTGAATGTAATCTAAAAGTAAGTCTGCTGGTGTTGGCTGATTTCATTATTTGTGTGCAGCAGCATTTGCCGCTCTAATGTTTATCTGCTAACTGCTGGCCGTTGTTGTGTATTGGCTGCTGTCTGCCTGGTTGAACATAATCTAAAAGCAAAGTTCGTAAGTCAAGCCATTCATTAGTTGTATTAGCTAGGTGTGTATTGCTCTCAACTAAATAACTCTCTGTTGCTCGTAAGTCCAGCCATTCATTAGCTGTTGTATTTAGCTGGGTGTGTGTTCCGCTCAAGTAAATAACTCTATGTCCATAACCATATTGATCTGCTGCTGGTCGTTCTACTGTATCGGGGGTTGGGGGTGTGTGTACACAGGTAGCAAGAGCCTGAATTCCCTACCCACACCACTCTTTGGTCTGTTCCTCTTAAAATTTGTGGTTTTCTAGCAAATTGGTGAGAACTGAATTCACTAAATAATGATAGCCATTTAAGTTTTAGTCTTCCCATCTTTTATGAAATGCATGGCAACACAAATCATTTTATTCTACCAACTTTTCTCAGATTATACAAGCAATGTTTAAACTTTTTTCCTGGTTTTGCCCCCCCCCCCCCAATTAATTCAGGCTTTTTCCAGATTTCTTGTGCTGCACAGTTCTTCAGCAGGAGAGATGTTTAGTGCTGCTTCTGCCAAGTCTGTGCTAGTAGCACAACAGGTAGAATACTTGCTTTTGATGCAGAAGGCTTTTGGTTCTACTCCCGCAGTATGTAGATAGACTGCTGATACTGTACCATGTGTTGTACTTTTAAAGGGAGTGAATGCTGTAGTCCTGAGAAGATAATGTCCTCTTTGGCAGAGATACCTAGTAACTATGAACCTGTTATCAGTTTGCCATCCATTCCCTATTGCAATATTAGTAGCTTATCATTTTTTTAATGTAACAGGCAATTTATTCCTCAAGGGCAACAGGCACTTTAATTGTAGATGAAACAATGACATTTAAAGTTGTTTGCCAGGAGTAACCTCTTCATTAGTTACAGATCTCTTTAATATGGAATTGTTTAATTACTTTTACTTCTGCAGCGATTGTGCATATTTACTGATATTGGTGGATTGTAGACGTTTGAGTAGACTTTTATGATAGAAATGTTCTGAACTGGACAGTTTTATCATTATTGGTTTATACATTTTTGTATCTTTGCTTACTGGAAAAATGTTCAAAACAATAAATTAAAAATGCGCTCTAACAAGTGTGCTGTATTATACAAGGAATATAATTTAATACAATCAGGAACGTGTATCAAAGAACATGTGTATATTTCATGTGCAAGGGGCCTATGATTTGAAAACAGCCCAAAGGTAATCTTTATCCGCCACTGGCCAGATGCATTTTCTTTGAATGTGGGTTTCAATGCTGTTTCAATGAATGTGAGTTTATTTCAAGGGCAGAGAAGTTTTAATGCCAAGTCTATTTTCACTGTGAGACTGTATTGCTTTGTTTAGAAGATGTCTACTTGTGTTTGCGCTATAAAAAGTAAATGAAATCCAAATAATCATTGTAGAGGCTAAGCAATATGCATATTAGTGTTTATGGTAAATGTGGCAAAATAGCCAAGTAATGGGACACTGGAATAGCTGCAGGGGGAGGGCTGTGTGCCTGGGAGGGGGCCCCATTCGACCATGACTTTGTGAGGGGTGAAGGGCAGAAAACGCAGACAGCCCCAGGCTGCACAAACTCTAGCTAGGCCATGGAGAATGACTTTTGGAGGTCCTAGCAAACTATAATATTCTTTTGTTAAGATTAGCATGTTGCCTACCATTAAATGCCCTATCTTTACCACAAAACCCACATACTGCAAGTCACCAAAAACAAAATTCTAAGGTTCATCATCTCCCTTCCCAGTGAACATCATTACTACGTATTTAAAAAAAATGGTTACCATTTACTATAGGGTCTAAGGCCATATTTTGGTTGTCTGTTCTTCAGTTTGCATTTGATAGTTGGTATCCTACAATTCCATTGGAGTGGGTGGGGTTACATAATTATGTATGCACATTTTATGTTATCGAGCGTACAGATTTGTACCTATTTTTCATGGGCCTTTGTCCAGATTCTTGATGTTTCCAGGTTGAGAGGTATGCTGTGGTCTCTTTTTTTTATATTACAAAAACCTGGTATTTTAACAGGGGTGTGTGCACTTTTTATTTCCACTGTATACATACATACACATATATATATATATATATATAGAGAGAGAGAGAGAGAGGGAGAAACTACATACACAGGTAGACAACAAAGTCAACAGACTCAAAATAAAACTATAAAAAGTACAGTTTTGTACCTACCATAAATGTAGATGTCCAATAGATATGCAACTGCAGTCCTGACATATGGGTTTGTCCTGCCTCAGGCAGCCCTTCGGTCGGCCGGATTCCAAAGTCTGGGCCCGGCGTCGGCTGATGTCGCCTCTTCCCCGACGTCAGAGCGGCTGGGGTATAAAAGCATCAGCCGACACCATCTTCTTCAGTGTTTCTTGCCCCAGATGCCAGGTGCCCTCCAAGGAAGGGTAAATTTAGAGAATGGATAAAAATTCCAGACATGCACAACAGTAATAAACAGATACACCATAACAGATATCCCCAGCTAATTTGAAAAAGGGGGAGTGGACCCAAAAAGGAGAATTACAGAGGGGTAGGAGGGAGGGAAAACCTGACTGCAGTTGCATATCTATCGGACATCTACATTTATGGTAGGTACAAAACTGTACTATGTCCTTCAAGAATGCAACTGCAGTCCTGACATATGGGTTGAATACCATAGCCAAGCTGGGGGTCGTAGGATCTAAGATAAGGATGGTGTAGCTAAAATGCCCTGCAGGACTGCAGAAGCAAAGCCTGCTTGGGATCTGGAATATAAAGGCAGGTTGTAATGTTTGGAAAATGTATGCATGGAGCTCCATGTAGCAGCTTCTAGAATGTCCTTTGTAGCCACCCCTCTTAGAAAGGCTGTGGAGGTAGCTGTAGCTCTGGTGGAGTGTGGCCTGATATTGGCTGGCACACCTTTTCCATGGAAAGAGTAGCAGAATCTGATGCAGTTTCCAATCCATTTTGAAATTGTTTGTTTGGAAATTGCCTTTCCTTGTACTCCAGCAGCGTAAGCTACAAATAGTTGGTCAGACTTTCTGCTGGCCTTTGTTCTGTCCAAGTAGTAGCACAATTGTCTGTGTATGTCCAAAGTGTGCAGAAGCTTTTCTCCTTTATTTTGAGGATTGGGAAAGAAAGTAGGCAGGTGAATTGCTTGATTTAGAGAAACCCTGGATATCACTTTTGGCATGAATGAAGGATTGGTTCTTAAAGAGACTCTGTCCTGATGGAAAATGAGAAATGGAGGTACTGCCATGAGGGCCTGTATCTCGAGACTCTTCTTGCTGAAGTAATTGCCAACAGGAAAACTGTTTTCCAGGAGAGAAATTGCAATTCTGAAGATGCTGCTGGCTCAAAAGGAGGAAGAGTTAATTTTTCCAAGACGAAGTTGAGGTCCCATGCAGGCACTGGTGGTTTTCTTGGAGGTTTGATATTCTTTATCCCTCTTAGAAACTGTCTTAGCAAAGGATGTGAAAACACAGGTGGATCACAGTTGTATTTTGCTGAAATTGCTGAAGCGTGTATTTTTATGGAAGAATATGAAAGGCCGTTGTGAAGCATTTCTGCCAAGTATTCTAGTATCTGTGGGATGCTCATTACTGATGCATCCTGACCCTTGTTGGCATTCCAGATGTTGAATCTCTTCCATTTGGCTGAATAAGTTTTTCTGGTGGAAGGCCTGCGTGCTTCCAGTAAGATCTCTTGAACTTTTTTGGAGAGAGAGATATGGGGAGAAGTCATGGAACCCTCCAAGCTGTCAGTTGCAATGTTTGCAGGTTGGGATGAACAGTCCTGTAATTGTGCTGAGTTATAAGCAGAGGCCATTGAGGCAGGGGCCACAGCTTGGTACGAGTTATGCTCCTTAGTAATGGATACCAGTACTGTCTTGGCCAGTCTGGAGCTATCAAAATGCCTTTCGGTTGTTCTGCTTTGATCTTCAGTAACACCTTGGTCATTAATGGTAGAGGTGGGAATGCATAGATTGTTAGAGAATTCCAGCTGAAGGAGAGAGCATCCATTCTCCAGGCTTGAGGATGGTGTGTCCTTGAGCAGAACTTCTTCAGATGATGATTGAGGTGTGAGGCAAACAGCTCTATGTCCGGCCTTCCCCATGCATGAGTTATTTGTGAAAAAATGTCTGGATGCAACATCCATTCGTGCGGGTCCATAATGTTTCTGCTTAGACTGTCCGCCAGAACATTGTCCTTGCCTGGAACAAACTGGGATTGCAACTGTATGTTCAGTTTCAGTGACTTTTCCCAAAGAGACATTGTTAGTCTGCAGAGGGGGTAAGAATGGGTGCCTCCCTGTTTGTTTATGTACCACATAACAGTGGTGTTGTCTGTCTTTATTAGCAGATGACCTTGCTGAAGAAATTTTCCGAAGGCCTCGATTGCATGAATCACTGCCAACATCTATTTTGGATTGATGTGCAGATCCAATTCCCGGGGTGCCCATTGCCCTTGAATGCATCTGCTCTCCATGTGCGCCCCCCCATCCATGATCTGAGGCGTCTGTTGCAATGGTTTGGCTTGCTTGAGGTTTGTTGAAAGACATGCCTTTGTTTAGCTGGCTTGCTTGTGCCCACCACAAAAATTCCTTTTGTAGACATGGAATGGGTGGAATAATTGCTTCTAAGTTGTGGCTGTGTTGAGACCATAAACTTTTTAGGTACCATTGTAGTTTTCTCATGTGTAATCCTGCCAGTGGAATCAGAAGAATGCAAGATGCCATGAAACCCAGGGCCTGCAGGATTTTCCTTGCAGTCATCTGGGTGTGCTTTGCTAGGCTTTTGAAGTAATCTGGTAATTGTTCTTGTTTTTCTTCTGTGAGGAAAGCCATTTGTGAGTTTGTGTCCAGTTTGGCTCCTAGAAAAATTATTTGTTGGGATGGCAGTAGTCTTGATTTTTGAATGTTGACTGTGTATCCCAAAGCCTGTAGTAAGTGAATGACATAGTCCAAGTTTCTTATCAAGGCTTGCTTGCTGTCCGCTTGTATAAGGCAGTCGTCCAGGTAAGGGTATATTTGTATCCCCTGAAGTCTGCAATGTGCAATTACTGATGCCAGGCATTTCGTGAATACTCTGGGCGCAGTAGATAAGCCAAAAGGCAATGCTGAGAATTGATAATGCTCTGACCCTGCAAGAAATCTGAGGTATCTTCTGCAGCTGTGTCTGATTGGGACATGTAGGTATGCCTCCTTGAGGTCCAGAGTAACCAGCCAAGACCCCTTGCCCAGCATAGGAAGAAGTTGCTGTAACGTCAGCATTTTGAATTTTGGCACAATGAGAAAAGTGTTTAGAGCGGACAAGTCCAGTATAGGTCTCCATTGCTTTTCTTTTCTTGGAACAAGGAACAGTCTTGAGTAGAATCCCTGGCCTTGTTCCTGGGGAGGAACCTTTTCTATTGCTTTGATTTGTAGCAGCTTTGAAGCTTGTATGAGTGCCTCTGCCCTTTGATTTTGTGGCAGGTTTGGCATGCCTTGTCTTGTTGGTAAGGTATGGAAGTGGAACCTGTAACCTTTGTCTATTATGTCCAAAATCCATTTGTCCTTTGTAAAAACGTGCCAATTTTTTGAAAATAAAGATAATTTTCCGCCTAAAGGTGCTTCTCTTTGAGCCTTGGTCAGCGGTGTCAAAGTCAAGTCATTGTGATTGTCCCTGTGGAGCAGTAGAAGTCCCTGCGCCACTTCTCTGATTAGTTGGTTGCCATTGGCGGCCCCTGTAGGAGCCTCGGTATTGCCCTCTACCTCGTGCACGCCTGTTTTTTCCCCTTTGGAACTTGTCAGTGTCTGGAAAGGACCAATTCTTCGAAGGCCAATTCCTGCTGAACCTTGGTGGCTGAACCTGGAGGAAATCTTTGACTGTTTGTACTGATTTAGCCTTTTCCTCAATTGATTTCAACACACCCTGTGCATTAGCACCAAATAGCTTGTGTTTTTCCAGAGGTGCATCTAGAAGCTTTACTTTAACATGATCTGGCAATGTCTGTTCTTTCAACCAAGCATGTCTACGTATGACGGCCCCTGTCATAGCTGCCCTACATGAAGCTTCCAATGCATCATAACCACACTGAAGAAAATGATTGCTAACCTGCTGGGTATTATGAACCAAATCCTGCAAGGCCTTTCTATCTAAAGGCTCAGAAGAGGCTAACTTTTTCTGCAAATCATCCATCAAGAAATCCTGATACTGAAACATATGAAAAAGACAGTTAAGTGCCCTCATGGCAAGGGTGGTTGGAGGTATAAACTTTTTTACCCCACCTCTCGAGGGACCTAGATTCCCTGTCTGCGGGCAAAGGATTTTTGGCAGTGGAAGCGGCCACTCCTTTGGGCCCCTGAGAAATAGTTTCTAGATCAACAGAGTGGGCCTTAAAGAGATGTTTATGAGTTTCAGGAACCCTGTAATATCTGTCTGGCTTGACAGGAGCAGGAGGGAGAGAATCAGGAGAGGTACTGGAGTCTGCGAACACATCATCCAATACATCTAACACTGGGGGTATAGCTAAAGGCCTGTGCTGGGGTAACTTAAGGAAAGTCCGAAGCCTTTTCCTGGAGTCGGAGAAATCCTGGCCCTGCCACTGGAAATGCTCTCTCATGGAGTGGAGAATTTCCCCGAAAGAAATATCCTCAGGAGGAGAGGCAGAGGGAATGGATTCATCAGCATCAGAATCCTCGTAGGCCGGGAAGGATTCTTCCTGGGAATCTGAATGGCCTGACTCACCAGAGGCTTCATCTGAGGAAAGGGTATCTGCCTGCTCAACCCTAGGCCTTTTGTCTGAAGGCGGCTGAGAACCTCTGTCTGGATGAGCCTGAGAGCCCCTGATTAAAGAAATTAGATCTGCAGCTAAAGTCATGATCTGTTTATCAGAAGTGGGACCCTGTGAAAAAGATTTATGAGGGTGAGACTTAGCCTGGCTGGCAGCCTTAGCGCGTGTGTAGGCCTTGATGGACACAGACACAGGAGGCCTAGCTGCCCCACGTGCTGGAGTAACTTTGTCCACCGGTATGGTGTGAGGCAAATCTTGGGCTTCGGATTCAGGAGGAAAATCAACAACCGGCACCGGGGTAGCCTCCGGGACCGAAGTGTGCGGTAAAGCGGTGTCGTCGGCCTGGAGCGGTTGAATTACCGCCTCCGAAGAGACCGATGCACTCACGGTAGGCTTTAGCGTGGTGTCGGTGGAAGTCGCGGGGCGCGAATGTCGGTCCCGGTCCTTCCGTTTTTTGGAAATATGTGCTGTCGGTAGTTCCGACGGCATGATATAGGAGTAATTTTCCCCAAAAAAGTCTTCAGGAAATTCTGCCCGGTGCCTAAGTGTGCGCTTATTGAAGCAAGCACAGGCAGCACAGGCCAAGACGTCGTGGTCTGGGCCGAGGCAGGGAAGGCAGTAAGAATGGAAGTCCTTATGAGGTATTTGTTTACCACAAGACAAGCAATTATTAACTTTTGCAGTTTTATCTGACATCGGCTGAGGCAAGAAAAGGTTCCCCAATGGGGTACTTAGCTTTTTGATGACTTCGGTATCTGAAAACACAGGAGCTGGCCGACCGGCACTTGCGAACTGCTTCTGTTTCGGGCACCGCGCGGCAGGAAAGACTGAAGAAGATGGCGTCGGCTGATGCTTTTATACCCCAGCCACTCTGACGTCGGGGAAGTGGCGACATCAGCCGACGCCGGACCCAGACTTTGGAATCCGGCCGACCGAAGGGCTGCCTGAGGCAAGACAACCCATATGTCAGGACTGCAGTTGCATTCTTGAAGGACATCCTTACTAACACTCTAGTGCCCTGCCAATGTCTTCAAAGGAGTTCATTAAACAACATTTTAAAAAAGACACACACACACACACAAATACATAAATCAATAAATATTAATATGGTAATAAATCAAATAAAACAGTTAACCAACTAATTGGGCTCAATGAGATACTTCCAGTTATACTATATGTTTAAAGCACAATGATTCGGTGCACTTTTTTTGTAAAAATACGTATTGTTTGCTTACATAAAAACTTAATTTTTTTAATTATTTTTCCCAAACCTTTTAATCACTTTTTCAAGGATTGTGGCCTTATGCAAGGCTACATTGCATTTCTGAAATTCATTAAAGTATACAGCATTGGGCACGAAGTTTTGACTTTCTTTATATTTTGTACATGTTCCTGTCATCTGCTATTAAAAGCTCTTACTTTTACCTATATAGGCCAAATTACAAGGACAATTAAGGGCATACATAATGTCTTTAGTAGTGCAAAGACATTTATCAATAGGTCGCAAAATATTATTTATTCTTTCAAAAGTATGAGTAATATGTTTGCAGGTACAACAAGCCACACAGGAAAAAGTACCTTTATTATTATTACTGTACAGCACAATATTTACGTATTTTGGATCCTTCATAAAAACTATGTTCAAACATGTCCCCTATACAACATCCATGTTTAAATGCCAACAGGGTCTATTACACAGCTTATTAGGAAAAAATATCACTAATTAAAAATTTCCAATAATACTTAAGCAGTTCAGTTTATCTGTAAATATATTTTTTGTCTGCCTGTTTCGCCTAAGTTTTTTCAAAGAAATTGTCATAATTTCTATAAATATAAGAAGATTATCTTTGGGGACAGCTATCATTTTACAGTAAGAATGCATAACATCCTTCTCACTATAACCTCTGCTGATAAACATCCAAATTGTTTTTTAGCCTCCTTCAAAAAGTCAACATATTCACTAGATGTTCTATGTAAACACAGTAATTCAACAAAATGAAAAGAAGAGATTAAGTGAAGAGTATGGCAACTTGTACCACACAGATCTTGTCAATTACTACTCATACTACTCGGTTTTCAGTCAAACTGTAGTTTTAATTTTACCATTAATAAATCCATGTAGTTCTAAATCTAAAAAAGGAACTTTTGGACCAATTTGTTCACCCTCAAATTTAAAATCCAATCTATTTTTCTGCAGATTCTCTATAAAAGAATGTATTTAATTCTGACTGACTCGACAGACAAAAATTAAATTGTCAATATTTCTAAAATATTTGACTATATACTTATTCATAAAATCATGCCCATACATATATTACAGTTCAAACAGGCCTATCACAAAACTAGCACACACATGGGGACGAAAGAAGCCCCCACAGCTGTGTCTTTAATTTGATGGAAAACTTCATTATTAAAAGTAATTATTGGTCAAAAAAACATTATTTCCATAATAAAACAAGCATCAGGACCATCTCCCACAAAGTAATGCAATGCTTCTATACCATATATATGCTTAACACTTTAGTCATAGGTGACTCTATAGTCAGGTACACTGATATCCCACTCACCAGGCTGAACAAGGAGAAAATTACAGTCAGCTGCCAGGATCCGCCACATAACGCATGCACTCAAGTCACTCCACAACAAGTACAAATACGACTCTGTCATTGTCCATGCTGGAGTGAATGACTTGAGACGTACCTCCCTGGACTACATGAAAAGAGACATGGAAGAGCTCTTGGATCATGTGACCCAGGCAGGTAAGACCCTAGCCCTGAGTAGCATCCTGCCTTCGCCCAGAATGATACCACAGTATAAGGACAAAATGACTGAATTCAACAATTGGCTAAGCTTCTGGTGTCATTCAAAGGGGATCCAGTATTTGTCTGCCTGGGAAGACATGATCGACAAACCACGATGCTTTGCCAGAGATGGTCTGCACCTGTCAACCCTGGGATTTAGGTTACTGGCTAAAGCTCTTGGCAGCCCTATAGTGCCTTTTTTAGGCAAGGTTCAAAGGATAAAACCACCACTGTAACAGATACAAGCATGCAAAATCTGAAGGTAATGCTACTCAATGCTAGAAGTCTAAATTTCAAAATGCAGTCTCTCAAGGCACTCCTAGAAATGGAGAACATCGATATCTGTGCAGTAACTGAGACCTGGGTCAAGGCTCCAGAGAGCACCCCTGCAATACCAGGCTACAATTCTTACAACACTTTTTGGCCACAAAACCAAGACCGAAACAATAAAGGTGGAAGAGTGTCCATATTCACCAAGGATATTCACACCTCCAGGCTAGTTGCCCAATACAATGCATCTGAAATTCTCCAGGTGCAACTAACACTAGGTAAGACTGCAATCCATATTGTAGCTTGCTCCAGATGCCCCACCATGCCCCAAGATTCTCACTACACCTATCTAAACATACTGGAAAATATTAAGATACAACCAAACACCCTAATATACTGGGTGATTTCAACTACCCTGCCATTAATTGGGAAAACTACTTGGGTACCAACTCCTTTTCCCAATGGTTCTTGGACTTCATAAATTCCAACACCCTGGATCAACTAATCCATTGTCCCACCAGGGGCACCAATATCCTAGACCTGGTCATTACCAACATGGGAGATAAATGCTCCACACCAGTGGTCACTCCCTTATTGGTCAGGTCTGACCATAAGCAAATCACCTTTGACATCCACATCCCACCCTCACCCCCCAGTAAGGAAACCTCCTTAAAAAACTTCTCCAAAGCCAACTTCATGCTACTGAAGTCAGAAGTGACCAACTTCACAACACCCACGCAGACAGGATCTGGAAATTCGACTGCAGAATCCTACACTAAGGCACTGTATGAGCACATCCACTCATGCATGAATCGTGCCATCCCAAATAGAACCAAGATGCTCTTCTCCAGAAAAAGGAAGCCAATCTGGTGGTCCCCTGCTATAAACAAAACTGTTGCAGAAAAGAGGAAAATCCCAGGATGCAAAAAACTCCCTCACCAGCCTCAGTAAGAAGCTGAGATCCCTCATAAAATCCTCAAAAGCTAGTTACGAAAATAAAATTGCCAAAGATTCCAAAGACAACCACAAGGCATTCTATATTTATGTCAAGAATCTAAATGGCAATGCTCAGATCTGCTCTGAGCTACAATAGAATGGCATTAAATATACTGATCCCAAGGATATTGCCAATATCCTGGCAGATCAATTTAGTGCCAACTACACGCACCTCTCAGTCCCTAAAGGGTACACCTCAATACCAATAGATTGCCAAATTCCGATAATCACGGCCACACAGGTAGAAACCACACTCTCCAAAGCTAAGAATACAGCATCCATGGGACCAGATGACATCCCAGGCTGTGTACTACATGAACTACAAAATGAACTGGCACCTCACCTAAGTGTCATGTTTATTCATAGCCTCACCTCAGGCTTCATGGCCACTGAGTGGCGCACAGCTACAGTTATCCCTCTCCACAAGGGAGGATCCGCCTTGGATTCCAGGAACTACCGTCCCATCAGTCTGACAAGCCTGATCTGCAAGGGGCATGGAACGCATTATCATGGAACTTATAAACAAAGACATTGGCGACCTTCAAACACTGGATCCCACCCAGTTTGGGTTTGTGAAGGGCTGATCTTGTCTCCTGAATCTCACTGACTTCTTCAAATCAGTCTCCAGAGCTGTGGACGAGGGGAAGGCGGTCCACACAGCGTATCTGGACCTCGCCAAGTCCTTCTACACCATCCCCCCCACTCTGGAATCATAGATAAACTTACTAAGCTGGGCAAAATTCCCTACGTCACTCAATGAGTTGCCAACTGGCTTACTGACATAACCCAGACTGTAAAAGTAGCTGACTCCAAATCCAGCTCCAGACAAGTGGAGTACCCCAGGGTTCAGTCCTGGGACCACTCTTGTTTGACATCTACTTCTCTGAAGTACAGGCCAACACTAAGGGACTCTGGCTAACAAAGTTCGCAGATGACTGCAAACTGGGAGCCATTATTGAATCCCCAAATGATGTGGATATTCTACAAAAGGGCCTTACAGAAACAGATGCCTGGTGCCAGAGCCATGGGCTCGAGCTTAATGCCAAGAAATGTATAGTTATCCCCTTTGGAAAAAAACATGTACCCATGAATTACCACATAGGTGGCAGGACACTAAACATCGAAAGTGTGATGAGAGACTTAGGGACACAGGTGGACAGTGGTCTCACTTTTGATAACCACATCGCCACAACAGTCAGGAAATCCTTCTATGTGGCACACCTCATCACGAAGGGCTTTTCATCCAGAAAAAAGGAGGTTACTGTCCCACTGTACTCATCCCTCATTAGACCCATTATAGAGTATAATGCCCCGTTTGGTATGTACCTCACAAGACATCTGCAACAGCTGGAAAGGCCACAGAAATACCTCACTAAAAGAATCACAGGCCTACAGCAGATGCCATATGCTGAACATCTAAAAAAAACTCCAGCTATACTCTGTGGCATATCGTCTACTCAGAGGCGATCTCTGCTTAACATACAAGGCCATGTCAAACCCTGAGCTGTTGGACATGCTCCACTTAAAGAAATCCCAATCCCTCAGAGCCACATGTTCCATCACAATGAACAAAACATGCTGGAGGGCTAGGTTCCTGACCCAGAGACTCCCCATACTCTGGAATAGACTGCCCATACATGTCAAGCAGTGCGCCTCCTTGGACCACTTCAAAAGGAACCTTGATGATTGGATGGGAGATAGAAAATTCACCCCGGGGATCATGTCAGTCACACTACTAGACAGGGGTCCAGAGAAGTAAATATTGTGGGAAGAAATATCCAGGGAATTGTTATGGCTAGGCTTGCGTACGCCCTAGGGCTGATAGCCTAGTACCAACCTATGAACCTAATACTAGGTACATACATTCTTTACATCCACTGTTAACCAATACATAGCTTCATACCATGTAAGATTATACATTTTAGCTAAAAAAAAAATCAGCCATATCTCTAATATAAGGTGACAGTTTGACCACATATGAAAGTAGATTCTGATGTAAAAAATACCAATATTTTAAAGAAAATATCCAAAAGCAGATATAATCAAACATTCTGAGGGATCTTGTGGATTCTTATGCACTTTGGTAAGGCTTTTTCAATATTATTCTTACTAAAATGTCCTAATCTATAACCCTTTTCCATCAATATATCAGATTATTTCATTGAAGTTGCATATATATTCATACCAACCCTCTTGTATGTAAAATTGTCCTCTAAATGTGGGTGGCACATACATAAATACTGGGCATAATGTAAAACTATTAATTTATTCATATTTGTTGAGCAGGAATGTTTGAATGGGAAAAGCCCATTTTTAGAGGAGAATTGGGAAGAAAAGATCCATCACAGCACGTTTATATTAAATTAATTTAGATGAATTTAGGCAGTTCTCAGAAAAACAACAGTTACATTTCTCTGAAAAAAAATATAGAAGACCAGTATATACAGTTAAATATTTACATTAATATGCATAAGTGTATACAGTTCTGGTAGCTCTAAATTCTTGACCACAAAAACAACTCCAACACCTCCAAAAATAAATTGTACCACACAGTTCCAAAATTCAGCAACAAGAATTTTAGAACATCTGGGGGATGTTAGAAATTCAAGATTAGATAGCCCGGTAGCTAGTCACTTCCATAAATAACATGGGGGTGCAGTTAAGGATTTAATTTTTAGTGTTGTAGCTAAACCTTATGGGTCAATGGAGTCTGAGAATAATTTTCTAAAAAAATTATTACATTTGGAATCTAGATATATTATTAATTTTAATACTCTTTTTCCAAATGGTATGAATTTGGAAATTTGAATGTTAAAAATGAAAACTGAATCAAGTTGGAATGTGTATGAATTATTTATTTATTTATTCACTTATATGTTATTTATTAGGATAAATACTCGATTGATTGATTAATTATCTTAATAATTGATAAATTATAATTTTTTTTTTCTATTGCACTACTGTAATAATTGCACTAAGAACCCTAGTTAAACTGTCAGGTTATAGTAACTAAATTGTATGTAATTTTGTAATTTTGTATTTTCCTATTTCTCCTTTCTGCTATTTTATTTTGTATTACTATTTCACTTTTTTGTAACTATATTGTATCATACCTTGTGGAGCTTTTCTCCCCGGGCCACCGCTGAAAATGGACATGTATCCAGTCGGACTATCCCGGTCAACAAATGTAAAATAAAATAAATAAATTATATAATTATATAATTTTTGTAAGTGGTATATAAAGACTTGTATTTCAAATTATAAGTTATTCCATTGAAGGCGAAGGCCGAGGTACCAGAATTGTAATAAAACGCAGCTCTAAATTCTTGCAAGAAGTAAATGGATTTATACCTTAGAAGGGAAAACATTGCTGTAAGTATAGGGTGTAAGTAGATTATCAAAGACAGCCTGAGCCAAAAGGAAGGGCTCCTTGCTGCTTCATACAGCAACCCAATGAGCTGCTTTTTTGCTCATGTTTCTGCCTTCTACAGAAGGGAGAAAGACCTGTCATAAGGCATGACTGCCCCTATCCCAGTGCGGAGTACACTTAGTGCTGGGTTGTTTTGAAAACAAACAAGTAAAGTAAGTTAATTTATTCTATTTATTTATTTTAAATCAAGTCCATCTGAGAACTCTGAGCATGTACAAAGTTTCAATTTTATTTGCGGTATGGTAAAATTTAATTTTACAGATAAAAAAGTAATTTAAAAAAAAGCACCTGCACCTAACAACCATCATGCCTCTCCCACTGGAACTTATTTTCTCCCCCCATACTTAATCACCAGCTCAGGGCAAGACACTACACAGAGGGGCTATCATTCAAGAAGCCATGGCTTCCCAACAATGCTGGCATATGGCACAGTCCCTAACTGCTGGGGAACAAGTAACCTATGTCACTGCAGGAGCCACATTGTCCTCAAAGTGCAAGTACAAGCCCACATACGCCCCCATGCACCCATGGAAATAGGCAATGGATTTGTGGCTTAACATACAAACACATGCCCAAGGGCAATTCATTGAGATGCCACCCCCTTCCAAGGTTCTATGGTATTGGACAGTCCTGGTCTGCCTCTTTGCCCCCAGGATAGGCACTTCCCACTCCAGCTCCAACAACTGTCTGCATCACTAATTGACCTAGGACCACTTAGGCTGTACTCAAGGCTTTATCCCTGTATGCCACCATAGCCATTTTAAAATGCCTGACTTGTCAATTTACTATACATTCTCTCAAAATGTATAATAAAACCATTCACTCAGAGCCTTTTATGAAATGATAACTGCCATTTTTTCAGATTCAAACATCTATTTTTCTGCTCCTCAAATATGTTAGCTTCTGTCCTGCAAAACCAAAAGTACCACGTGGAAAATATATATATATTTTTTTCATGTGGACCCCTAAAGCAGCATCACACAAAATTATGCTAATAAATCTGGGTGAAATGAGTGAACATGCGTAACAAAGTCACAGTTTTAGAACTCTTCATGAATCAAATAACCGTTCTCCACATCCTGAATAAACTGATAATGATTTATTAACTTCTGACATTAAAGTATGGTATTCACTATACACAATCACACTGCAATCCAGAAATTAATTTTTTTTTTAATATTTCACTTCATAAATGAATGTAGAAAAATGAAACCATTTCTAAAAACTAACAAAAGATCATTTTCAATAAGCAGTTTCTAATACTGAATTCAGCCTTCCACTGTAAATGTTCTCACATTCTATCTCATACATTTAACTTTTTTTTTCATTTATTGATGCAGGGAAACATCCTAATTTCAACAACTGCAGCAGTCCATCTCAATATTATTTCAGCATTTGTCACTGACAAATCTCTCTGTTCTTTCCTCCTTCAGACTATTAACAATTAATGGAAACTGTTGTTTTAACTGCCCAGAAAAACAGTGCAGTGCTTTTCAGCTGGGAGTGAAACACACATTTCCCTTAGGCGTTTATGACGAGGCAACTTTCTTAGTACATACCTAGCTGAAATGAAATCAGTAGTATTCTGAAAGTCTACATCTTTTATGAAGAAAGGGAATTGGGAACATTAAGCTATAATCAACTGGAATTTTAATTTTCTAACCAAAATAGCTACAATAGGAACACAGAGAAGTTAAAAAAGCAGAAAAAACAAATGACTTTTTTTTGCTTTCTTCTTTCCTCCACCTTTAAAAGTTAACAGAATCAAAACAGACACTCGTATGTTTAGGAAATATAGAAAGAGCTCCCCCCCCATCAAACACTAAATTAACTGTTTTGCTAAATTCAGGGTAACAAGGTCTATATCTATATATCTATGTATCTATACGGGTGTGTGTGTAGTGAGGGATGCAGTAAACGCTGAAGAATGCGCTTTTTTTGACAGAGGTTTTTACTGTGTCGTTGTGTTGTTGAAAGTAGTCATGGTCGACTGCTGGAACTCGAGTTTAGGATAATCAACTACTCGTTTGGTAGGCATGTACTGTGGTTGTGTGCTGGTATGTTGGGTTTAGGATAACCAACTACTCGTTTGGTAGGCATGCACTGTGGTTGTGTGCTGGTATGTTGGGTTTCGGATAATCAACTACACGCTTGGTAGGCATGCACTGTGGTTGTGTGCTGGTATGATAAGTTTAGGATAATCAACTACTCGTTTGGTAGGCATGCACTGTGGTTGTGTGCTGGTATGTTGGGTTTAGGATAATCAACTACCCGTTTGGTAGGCATGCACTGTGGTTGTGTGCTGGTATGCTGAGTTTAGGATAATCAACTACTCATTTGGTAGGCATGCACTGTGGTTGTGTGCTGGTATGTTGGGTTTCCTTTCAATGCCAAAGCTTTAACATACACAATGAATTACAGACACGCGTGTGTGCGAGCACACTCGCATATGCTTGCTTGTTAGGGATAGAGTAAAGGCTAAGGAGGAGACAGATTTAGTTTTTTTGAGCATCTATTCGTGTTTCTTAAGGGATGAGATTACATGCGTCTTGAGTGTTCCCAGGATAGAGTTAGAGTAAGGTATAAGTTAGTGTTGTGTGGTGTTTTGCTGATTTGAAGACTGTCAGTGTTCTGTATCGTGACAAAGTTAGGAAAAGGATTTTTGGTAAAGTAAAGTTTAGGGTTGGGGGAGGGGTAGCACACATAAGATGGTATGGGGTACAAAGCCTCCCTGTTTATCCTTATTTATTTATTTCCAGTTTGATAACCGGGGATGACCACTGGACCCGAAAGCCCGTTTTCAGTGGAGGTCCGGGGAGAAAAGCGCCGAATTTACCAACATATTGCACACTTAAAGCTCCATATTACAAACACATTGCACACTAAACAATTTACAAACAAGAAAAATAAAAGTTTTTTAAAAAGATTAAATTTGTAGCACAGAAAAAACTATACAGTTTCATTTTATGTTTGAGGTGAAAGATACATTTTACGGCAATGGTAAAAGATACAGTTGCAAGAAGACGGATATAAGCAGTGTGGAAGTGAAGATATAAAAGTATTTACTTAGAGTTTATACAGGGGGAAGAAGAGAGTAGAGGGTGGGGGCTGAAAAAAAAAAGAGAGTTGGAAGAGAGAGGGGCAGGAGATAAGAGTTGGAAGAAAGAGGGGCAGGAGGGAGAGGAATTGAAAAGGGGAAGTGAAAGGATCTAGGTAGGAAGTATATAGTTACACTTCCAGTTTTGGGAGAGGTGAGAGTGGAGAAGAGATTTGAATTTTTCTGGGCTTGTAGTGATTCTTAGCAGGGGAGGAAGCGAGTTCCATTTCTTTGCTATAGTATAAGAAAGTAGTAAGTTGCCAGGGGGTCGTTTAGGTTTGCAAACTGTAAGAAGATTTTGGTGGGCTGATCTTAGGGGCCTGAGAGGAGTGTAGAAAGGCAAGGTATTAGATACTGAGGGGCAAGCAGTGGGGTTAAAAATTAGTTTGTGGGCAGTAGTAAGTTGGAGGTAGTCAAGATGATTAGGGAGTTCAAGCCATTTAAGACTATAGAGGGAGATGCAATGGTGTGTAGAATGCCTAGAGTTAGTAGCGAATTTGGCAATTTTGTTGTAGCAACTTATAAACCTGCCACTACCCCTAACCCAACCCTACACATGACCATACTAAAACCCCTATCCCTAACAGTACCACTATTCAAATTATGTCTGAAGGTATTATTTTTTTGAAGTTTAGCAATCAGGAAAGGAAAATAGCTGTTGTTAGTTTACAATCAGTACAGTTATGATGTTTTTCAGTAAGACATTCAGAAATCAATATTCTGTGCACTGATTTTTCTGGGCGTCGATGATACAGAATATATCCATACATTTATATGCATACACACACACACACACACACACACACACACACACACACACACACACACACACGATTATCTGACCCCATGACACAGAAAACTGATATGTTCTTCTTTGTCATCAGTAGCATGAATATGAGTTACAGCATAAGCTTGGGTTTCTGGCAGGGATGTTATATGGATGGAAAGGGGGAAGAGGTTAGTGGCATGCTGTTCAGCCATGGAGTGTGGTCAAAGAATCTACACTGCAAGAAGGACTCCTGCTGAGACCAAAAACTGTGCAGCTTCTTAAACTGCAGATCACACCTCTTTGGCCTAAGTTTGAATTCTTCAAAATGGTTACTGAGGGCATAGATAAGGGGCATACAGTCCATGCTGCCTACTTGACCTTGCCAAGGCCTTTTACACCATCCCTCATACTGGGATCATTGAAAAACTGTCCCAAGTCAATATCTGCCCATATGTAGTTTGCTGGAGAGGTAACTGGCTGCATTACAGAATCCATATTGTTAATGTAGGGGTGTTTCTGCTATAGATAAAAAAAATCACCACGGTTGTCCCATGGGGAGCTGTCTACATCTCTTTGCTAACAACTGCAAACTGGTGGTGGCTATGAAATTCCATTTTGATAGTCAAACTCTCCTGCAATGGCAAGACCAAACAAATACTTGGTGTATTAATCATAGTATTACCCTCAATGCCAAAATACGCATCACAGCTGTTTTTGGCAAATCTAGCACTACTACTGTATACTGTATAGATAATATTCCAATTAAATCTGAAACCTATCAAGGAGTAGAGTACATGAGCTGATAAGAGAACTCTCCTTTAATCACCATGTTTCTGTTATGCTTTGAAAATCTTTCTTCCTTGCACAGCCAATCATGATGAATATCTACTGAAGGCCTAAATAAGTTATAGTCCCATTTCTGTTCCAGTTATAGTCCCGTTTCTATTCCTCTATTATTAGGCCCATCACTGAATGTAATGCTTCTCTGGCATACACCTTATTAAGCCCTTAAACCAGCTCAACAAATGTGAATGCTTCCTCACCAGAAAGATCGCCGGTCTCAATACCCTTAGCAACTCTGAGAAACTTAAAGCCATGTCCCTCTATTCAGTATTGTACAGGCTCCTGAAGATTGATCTCTGAGAAGCCTTTCACGGTATGAGTAACCCACCACTCTTCAAACTCTTCACTCAACTACCGTCAGTGGTAAAGCAAACACCTACTTTAAAAACCTAAACCTACAATGCCACATCAATAAAATTAGATGGCCCAACAGGTACCTACCCCAATGTATCCCTCATTTCTGCAACAGAATGTCCCCACTTATCAAGAAGAGCACATGTCTGGCAAGCTTTAAACCCAGTCTGGATGACTGGACAGGTGATCACAAATTTTCACCTCAGATATGTGGAGAAAATTTAATGAAGGGCATTGTTAATCATTCATTAGTGCTGGGTGATGTGGCTGAGCTTCTTGATGGTCTCCTTGGCAAAAATATTATTAAGAATCTATGCGCCTATGAAGAAGCTCCAAACAGTAACAGGCTCAGACTGTGTGTGTAAAAGAATAGTTGTGTAAAACCTTACCATAACCATAGATGTCCTTCTCTTCTATGTTGCAGTATTCTTTACATGATGGAATCCTCCGCCAAGGATGACCTGACGTCTGGCCAGTATACAACAGCTTTTAAGTACTACTAGTACGCGAGATGTTGCATGAATGGCTTAGGAGTACATAGGCCATAAAAGCAACATCCGAATGAACAATCCTCAGAACCGAATGCCCCAGGAGGAATGCCAGCCTAAGGAAACAAGAAAGTTTCAGACCTGCAGAACAAAAGCAAGCACCAGGGGGAAGGAGGGAGAGATAGAATGTTGCAACATAGAAGAGAAGGACATCTATGGTTATAGTAAGATTTTACACAACTATTCTATGTCCTTCTACTCTAACGTTACAGTAATTTTAACATGAGGGAGAGTACCAAAGCTGAGGAGGAAACCTGGAAGGGGGAAGGGACACAAGAGTTCTCTAGAAAGCAATGAAAAATGGATTTAGATCTAGAAATGCCATCTAATTTGTAATGCTTGATGAAAGTATGTAAAGAAGTCCAAGTAGCTGTTTCTAAAATGGCATTAGTATTCAAACCCTTAAAGAAAGCACCAGAAGAAGACACAGCCCTAGCAGAATGAGCCTTAACATGAAAAGGGAGGCTCTACCCATTGAAAATATAACAAAAAGAAATAGACTTCGATATCCAAGAATAAATAGTCTGCTTGGAAACAGGCAATCCCAGAGCCCTGGGATGAAAAGAAACAAAAAGCTAATCAGATTTCCTGATAGCCTTAGTTTTATGAAAATAAAATCTGAGTTGTCTATACAAATCCATTGTGTACAAAATCTCTCACTAGAGGATTGTGGAAAAGGAAAAAATGGTGGGCAAATGAATAGATTGGTTAAGAGACAACTCATTCACAACCCTGGGCATAAAGGAAGGCTTAGTACGCAGACAGACCCTGTCCGTATTGGAAATCAGAAAAGGTGGGAAAGCCATTAAAGCTTGAAGCTCAGATACCCTTCTGGCAGAAGCAAAAGACAACAACAGAAAAGTTTTCTATGTTCAGTGTTGCAAGGAAGCTGTAGCTGCAGGCTCAAATGGAGCCACAGTCAGCTTCTCCAAAACAAAGTTCAAACTCCAAGGAGGGGAAATAGCTTTCCTGTGAGGTCCAATGTGAAGGACACCTTTGGGAAAGATTTTAACCTCTAATCTAGAAGCCAAAGGGGGAGACAAAGGCAGAGAGGCAGATATGGCTAGCAAATAGACTTTCACCGTGGAGTAAGTCAAACCATCATTGAGCAACTCACACCAGTATGAAATAACCAATGGAACATCCACAGACAATGGATCCAGGTTGTGTGAATGACACCAAATAGAAAACCTCTTCCGTTTAGATAAGTAGGATTTCATAGTACTGGGTTTTCTGGCCACCTACAGTACCCTAATCATGTCCTCATAAAAAAAGGTGTCTGAAAGGAATCAGAAGTCTATCACCCACCGAGTCAGATGCAGAGTTAACAGATGTGGATGGATAAGAGATCATTTGTGTGAGGGGATCCACCCTGTGAAGTAACTTGTGATGACTGCCGTTGGCTTAATGCAGAAGAAGAGGAGGGAACCAATGTTGTCTTGGCCAAAAGGGGGACACCAGCATGATTTTTGCTTCGTCCTGCTGAATCTTGAACAGGACTTTCTGAATGAGAAGAAAGGGGGAGAAATGCATAACGAAACATCCCCCTCCATGAAACTGATAGAGCATCCACCTCCCAAACCAGAGGAACTAGGACTCTGGCACAAAAAAGAGGAAGGTGTCTGTTCAGAGGGGAGGCAAACAGATCTACTTGAGGAGTACCCCACCGGTGGACAATATCCAGAAGCATCCCTGTGAATCATCCATTTGTGAGACTGAGTTATGGACCTGCTCAGATTGTCTGCCACAGAATTCTAACTGGAGAAGATATAAAATACCTGAAGCGTCACCTGGTACTGAACTGCCAGTTTCCTAGCCATGACAGCTAACCTGCACAGAAGGTTGACTTCATCCCCCCATCTGTTTACATATCAGAGAACTGTGGTGTTGTCTGTAAACAGTTTTAGAGGTCCTGGATGGAAAAGAGGATGGAAAGCCTGAAGAGCTAATATGAGGGCTCTCATCTCTTAGATGAAGATACAGTCCTCCTTTTGAGAAGGAGACCAGAGGCCCTGTACCTTCATGGAAAAAAAGGTTGTCAGAGGCATTTGTAAACAACTCTTGAGTGGGAAGAGGAGGAGGCAAAGGAAGGCCTGTGTTCAGGGAAATCTGCTGAATCCACCAAAAGAGTTCCTTTTAGAGACAAAAGAGAAGAGGAACCACAAACTCCAGTGGATGTGCGCATGCTGCATCCGAACAGATTTCAGGTACCACTGAAACGCCTGGGGCAGCATGGGAATAGTGGATGCCATGAAATCCAGGAGCCTGGAAACCTCTTGGCTGTAAGAGAAAGAAGGAGAACACTTTACAAATAGGAAATGAGAGCCTGAACTTTTGGAGGAGGCAGAGATGCCAACATGATATCTGTCTACAACCTGCATCACAGGAAGATGTGGTCCTGTGAGGGGAAAGAAAGGACATTTTGAAATTTATTGTGAACCCAAGCCTGGGAAAGAAAGGACCTTTTGAAATTTATTGTGAACCCATGCCTTTGCAGAAGAGAAACAGTGAACTGTAAATTTTATTCCAGGGTCTCTGGACAAGGAGCTGGAAAAAGAAGATCATTCATGTAAGGGTAAACCTGGATGCCCTGAACTCTGCAGTAAGCAATGACAGAAATGAGGAACTTTGTAAATACCCTTGGGGCAGTAGAAAGACCAAAGGGCAAAGCTGAGAAAGTACAGTTGTGTACACTTACCATAAATGTAGATATCTGTATTCACTGTTGCTGTCATCACCTGTGGGTTATCCCTGCTTTGGTAGCCCTCGGCCGCCCGAATACCAGAGTCAGTTTTTCTGTGTCGGATGTTGTTGCCTGTAGTCTGACGTCAGGTCGTCAGTGCTATAAAGCAAGACAGCTGACACAATTACATCAGTTTTTCTTGCACTAACCTATCAGAAGCACAAGGAAATATGGTAAAGTTGTCCTGGTGGCTAAAAGCCACCATGAGAAGCCCATGTCTCCCTAAGGAAAGAGGATATAAAGGGGAAGGAGGGAGGGAAACCAGGACTACAACAGTGAATACACTCAAGCATCTACATTTACTGTAAGCGTACACAACTGCATTATATTCTTCGTGTTTTACTGTTGCAGTCATCACCTGTGGAAGGATTAGTTAGAGACCTAGGCATGGGTCAGCATGCCTTGCAGAACTGCAGAGACAAACCTGCCCTAGCCTTAGAGAAAAGAGGTAGGTGGTAATGCTTTGTAAAGGTATGGACAGAGGTCCAGGTGGCAGCTTCCAAGATGTCCCTAGTGGGAACTCCTCTGAAGAATGCTGTGGAAGTGGAGGCTGCCCTAGTGGAATGGGTACGAATAGACTTAGGGGGTGGTTTCCCATGTAGTCTGTAGCAGAAATGGATACAGTGTGATATCCATTTGGAAAAGGTTTGCTTGGAAATTGGCTTCCTCTCTGCCCCTGGGGCAAAACTGATAAGAAGCTGGTCTGTTTTTCTAAAGGGTTTAGTATGGACCAGGTAGTATCTGAGCTGTCTGTGTACGTCTAGTGAGTGCAGAGTTCTTCCCCCCCTGTTTTGAGGGTTAGGAAAGAAGGTGGGTAGATGTATGGCCTGGTTGAGGGTCACATTAGATACCACCTTGGGCATAAAGGAGGGGTTAGTCCTCAGGGAGACCCTGCCTGCATGGAAAATGATGAAGGGCTCAATGGCCATGAGTACCTGAAGTTCTGAAACCCTTCTGGCTGAGGTGATAGCTAGTAGAAAAGTAGTCTTCCATGAGAGCTATCTCAATTCTGCTGAAGCAGCAGGTTCGAATGGTGGTAAGGTTAGTTTTTCTAAAACATAATTCAGGTCCCAGGCTGGCATGGGTGGCCTTCTGGGAGGTCTGATATTAGAAGCCCCTCTGAGAAATTGTTTAAACAAAGGATGCGACAAGAGAGGCTGGTCTGTATCGAAATGAGCTGAAATGGCTGAGGCATGGATTTTAATAGAAGAGAAGGAGAGGTCACTACTGAGTAACTCGGCTAGGTAGTCCAGGATAAGAGGGATGGAAGGTTATAAGGTACTGCCCCCTCTGGACTGCCTCTAGGAGCAGAATCTTTTCCATTTCCCTGTGTGAGATTTTCTGGTACTGGGCCTTCTGGCATCTGTGATAATGTCTAGGACCTGTTTACTTAACAGGGGCCCCTTGTTTGTTTTTAAAGTATTAGCCATGGTGACAGTTTGAGAGTCTGCAAGGCTGGGTGCAGCATCCTCCCCCCAAAGAACCCAAGCCAACCTCAGTATGGACTTCTGGGTCTTCAACGACCTAGAAACAGACATCAGTGGTAGAAGGTGCAGCTGAAGATTCAGGCCCTGGCTTCTTGGCCTTCCTCTTCAACACAGGCTCAACAGAAGTCCCAGACATACCCTCCATAGTGTCCTTAGCTAAACACTTCAGTTGCTGATTTTCTAAGTAAATCTTAAGGGATGAAAGACAGCTGCTTAGGGTCTTGGGAATGAAGGCCTGGCAAACAGAGCAACATTTATGATCGAGCATAGGCCCCAAACAAGACAGAGACAGGTTGTGACTATCCTTGGTGGAATCTGTATCCCACATTGGTACTTACCTTTCCTGGATGACATGAAACCCTCACAACAGAAAGCAGTAGCAAGAGAAAAAGGAAAAAAAAACAACGGAGCACTTATCTGAAAGCTGGACCAGCAGCAAATGACTCGGGCGATCCGACGATCAAAGATAGCATTTGGACTGTGGCAGTTATCTGAGGATTGTAAGTGCAGTTATCGCTTTTATGGCTGACATACTCCTAAGCCATTTGTCTGATTGGTCAAATACTAGCAGTACGTATAAGCTCTTGTATACTGGCCAGACGTCCGGTTGCCCTTGGTGGAGGATTCGTTCATATAAAGAATACTGCAACATTTCAACAGCAGGACATCCAATAAGAGCTGTGCACAGTGACAATGACAGCTAAGGATGTCTGAATGATCATCCAGAAGGATGACAGCCTATGCCTCACCTAACACCTGTTACCTACGGAAATTTTGCTCTTAGGAAAACAATGTTGAAAGAGTACAACATTCTATGAAGATGTACATCTAGGACTCGCCATAAATGAGTCACTGAGGTTTAGATTGAGCTGTGGGGTTGGGGAGATAAAAAGCAAACCAAGCCTGCAAACAGACCTGAGGCTGTAGAAGTATGCCTTCTGCTTTCAACACAACCCACCCAGCAACTTCAATACATTTACATAGTTATTACATCTTCTGACATTACATTTAATGGAATCTACACTTCATTTTGGGAAGTGTATGATGGACATCTCTAGTAAATTAACTCCAGGTGGCTGGGTGAGGAGGAGCTGTAAGCATGCCAGTAAAGATATCTATAACTACACACATGTTGCATGTACCTCACATCGATCTCATGTGCCCATGTATGTGCTGACAGAGAACAGTAAAATGAACAAGGAATGCTGGAAATGAAACAATGTTTATTTATTTATTAGCATTTTTTTGTTTTACTAGATAGTTTAAGTGAGCATAAAAATACTTTTTCAGCAGAGTAGAAAACCTCCAGGAAAAAAAACAGAAAATAACAGAAAAAAATATCTACATTGGTACAATAATAAGTTTAAAACCTAGTTAAGTAGTATACAGATAAAGGTGATGAGACAAAGGTGCTGCAACAAGTTATAGTACAAAAAAAATTTCAGTTCCAACATACATTACAACAGACAGAAGAAATAAGGTAATTAATAGACAGTGAACAGATTTCTAAGTGACAAACTATTCATGGTTTAGGCTGCATTACAAAGTATGAAATTGTAATTAGAGTAGAATAAGAAAGAAAGTAAATAATGTGGTTAGAAAGAGACATTGCCCAGGTGTTAAAGTAAAAAGGAGATTATAGAAGGGAACTAAGAGGCGGAGATGGGTTATGCGGATGCTTCGGGGACTGGGTTGTTAAGAGGTGGAGTATAATGCAGGTGGTGTAAAGCTGAATGGAAGTGGTACAGAGTACTGGGTTGAGGGGAAAATAAAAAAAAAATATGGAAAGAACAGGCCACCTTCATGGATTACTTGCTTAATTTTTCTAAAGTGCCTATGGACTAGCATAGTAAAGTGGATGAGTGTATTGCAGTGGAAATAAGTGTTTAAATATAGGCACAGTCAACAAGGTATTGAGTGGGAACACTGACAAGACTACAGGAGATACTAAGTTTTTAGTCTGAAAGTCTTGAGATTAGCTTGCTTAAGGTATAAGGGAGTGGAGTTCCTTATTTTGGAAATGTGGGAAGAGTACAGGGAGTTGCACACAGAGTTGTAAGATGTAAACATTTAGTTGCACTTGTACACTGAAGTGATTTATTAGTGCAGTATTTCTGGAGGATGTCTACTAGTGAGGGATTGGTCAGGATTATAAATAAGATTGTGTGCAGTAGAGAGCACTGATAAGGATAGTGTGCAAGTTCTACCCAAAAGCATTGTCTGAGTTCTAAACAGTGGTGGGCGTGTTGGTAGTGAGTTCTACAACTTTGTTGTAACACTATTCAGAAAAATTTTGTTGGATGGAGAGTGAGTGAGAAAGTATGGGTGTGGCATAGTGTAGTGCTGGAAGTATACAGGTTGAAGCAATATGTATTCCGACAGAATCAGTCAAATAAGGCTTGATTCGACAGAATTATCCAAGTTTTGTATACGTTTTTTCATGATGTCTTTAGTCAAATTTCATGTTTTCATTGATGGTAACTCCAAGGAGTTTGTTGTGGGTAACCAGATCAATATTTGGTACAAGAACTCTAAGAAAGCATGGAGAGATGGATTTTCTGTTCATAGGGGCAGTTTGGTGTGAAACATCATTTTAAATGTTTTTGTGGGTTAAGAAATTGCTAGGAGTTTGAGAGAAATTCTTCAATAAAGTGAGAGATACTAGTGTTAAGTGCTGTAGCTGCTGTAGATCTTTGGTGGTGTATGAGTGCTGAGCTGCCTGAATACTGTATTATGGTTATATGCCTGTTGCAGTATGGAGATAATTTTTGAATATGCTTAAGAGCAAGACCAAGAACAGAGCCCTGGGAAAATACCAATGTAAAGGTGGAGAATATCCTGCCATTCAACTACCTGTGTTCTATTAGTGAGGTAACTTTGGGAACAAGAAAGTGCTGGTTAATTGACGCCCAAGGAAGACATTTTTTGGATAACCTTGTATGGCAGACAGTGTCAAAGAAATCTGAGGAGGGCTGTGCTGGTACTGTACTATGCTGTGATTGAAAACCATGCAGGGAGGGTGACAGAAGGTTGTGGTCAGTAAATATTTGAGTGGTGTGTGAATACATTTTTCAAGAATCTTAGAAATAGGAGATAGCATGGTTACAGGTCTGAACTTTAAGAGAATGGTTGAATTGTTAATCTTTATGAAGAGGCAGGATACATGACCTTTTCTCGTAATACTTTGTCAAATTTTTCTTTTATGGAGCGATCAGTTAGGATAAGCAACAGCATTTGCCGTTAATCTGAGGTACTCAGAGAGTAAGTTGTCGGGTGCAAGAGTTGTAGGTTTTAATTTAAAAAACAGCCTTTAACAGAAGAAGTTGGAACTGATGAGAAGGTTAATGTTTTGTTATGAGGTGTGAAGGCTTGAGAAGATGGGGTGTCAGTGGAACTGGAGTTTTCCAGGTGAGGTGCTACAGAAGGGGATAGGATATTGGTGGTACTGTAGCTTTGCAAGAAGATGACTACAGTTTGTATGACATGAGAGTTGACTTGGGTAGCTATGCTGGTTGCATTAGAGTGGAGTGCGCAGTTTGGTTGAGTTGCATGACCTGCGTTTAGGAGTTGCTTTACTGAGGACCAAAAATGGTTTGGATTGTTTTGATAAGAGTTTTGTATGTAGTTCCTTTGTCATTCTTGATTTTATGCTTAGTGATGTTCATGGACTGTTTATAAGTTTGATGGTTGAGTTCAGACTTGTTCCTCTTCTGAGAGAATCAAGCTTTATCCTTTTGTTACAAAAGTTTTTTTAGCTTGTTTGGATAGCCAGGGTACTGGATTTTCATTTACTCTTTTCTAACTTGGGTTTGTTCACTGACGATGTTTAAGAAAATTACTTTAAATGGTGAAACTAAATCATCCACATGGATGGAGTATAATACTTTCTAAGGAAAAGACTAAGGTTGAAATGAAGGGGTTGTGACATCCCCACACTGGGCCAGTAATCAAGAAGCCTCAATCCTCACCACTGAGGAATACAAATATATACACTCAGTATTTCCAGATGCAACTCTGCACAAAGTACAGCTTCCCTTAACAGCACACAGGGAACACACTCATGGGTATGGATCCCTCTGTCTCCCTCCATGTCCCCAATAAAACTCCTCACTGGTAGAGATGTAGGGTTTTGTCCTCGGCCAAGTGTCCAAGTAAAGTCCTCCAGCACCCTCTCTGTGAAACCAGTGCTTTATGTCCCTGTCCCCAAGTAGCTGACACCCACACTCTTTGATATTTAATTTACACACACACACACACACACACACACACACACACACACACACACACACACACACACCTGAAGAAGGCTGGCACAGACTTAGCTGCTGTGCCCCCTGCTGCCCAGACTATAAGGTAGTTATCACTGCCACTAGTTACTCCATAATCAGCTATTCTATGGCCCTTAACAAAGGGTGTCCAATTATACTGTGTAAAAGTAATACTAATACAAATGGTAGTAGTTGACCAAGACGCATAGGCCTTCTGGAGTGGCCCACACAGTGTCACCAAATAAATGTAAGCACTCACAAAGGTTAAATCCTTTTTAAAAGGACCAACCACAATAAAAGTTTTAAATATATTTAATAACAAGTAGTAAAAGAACAGAAAAATACTGAGTATATATTTACAACAAACCAGAGGTCAAATCACAGAAAATATTGAAAATAACATTGATGGACAGACTCAGACAGAAAAAGAAAAACAATATCTAAACTAAGCTTCACTATATTTTCCTGAGTAAATCTAGTAGAATTACTATTCTCTACTTACCTGACAGAGCAAGGCAAGATGAAATACATGAGCAGTCTTTCTAGTCAGACTCCCAAACAGAATACTCAGAGATTACTCCCTGCAATATTTAAAAATATTACTTATAGGGCTGACACAATGACCTCACCTGGTCACCTGACTCTACGTTCCCACACTATTCCCTTCTGAAGTTGAGAAAGGAATTCAGCATAAGCATGTAAAAATGCATATAAGAGCTTTTCTAATGTTTACGGCATGCCTAAGGCCAAGAAACAATCACAGCACGTACCCTCTTTCTACTGAAGCTAATAAACTATGGCTTCTTCCAGATCTACCATCTGCAGTCCTATTCATCATTGTGGGATGCCAATTTCATGTTTTAACAACTCATTTACATTTCCCTTATCTTTCTTAAAGTAAGTGTAACCTCTGCTCTTCCAGTGTTCTCGGTTACAGTATCTACATTTAATCAGTTACTACCTGCATGTATATTTGCTTTCTGTCCAGCAGGACTCACTGTTGATACATTTTTTCAACACTTTCAACTTTACAAATACATTTTTATATTCCAATGCCATATATTTCTAATACATTTGTAACATAAGCAACTGTACAAGTCAGTTTGGTATTCAAATGCCATACAGTTCTAATATATTTGTAACATAAGCATCTGTACAAATCAGTTTGATATTCAAATATCATACACTTCCAATACATTTGTAACACAAGCATCTTGTACACATCAGTTTAATATTCAAAGGATATCATTACTTACAAAACTTCAGCTAGCTATGCTGGCACTAGTCCACATCATCACAGGGGTCTTTCTGGAAAGATGAAAAGTTGTGAGTGTTGCTGTACTTATATTGCTTATTTGTGTTACTATGGGTCCTGATGACAAATGTAAGTACATTGTCAGTTAATGTGTCAGAGAAGTGCTAGAATCACTGAAAATATTTGCAGTGTTAATCAGTATCCAGTCAATAATGAAGCTTCTAGTACTATGTTTATTATATCAAGTAGGAGAGGTGATGAACTGGGTGAAATTATAAAAATGAATGACTATTAGTGACAGCATCACTTATAGTTTGCCCACGTATATTTATGGTGCCTAAAATGATAGTTTCTTGTGGAAGCCCAGAAATTGAATTCTTCTGCTATGCTAATACTGTTTTCTGAGAAGTTATAAATTCTTGTAATAGTCAGTGTTTAATGATTATTAAGTTTTAATGTCATTATGATTATTTTATTATTTATTTTATTTGACATTTGTTTACCGGGGTGGTCTGACTGGGTCTACAAACCCCTTCAGCAGAGGCCCGGGGAGAAAAGCTCCAGATACAGTACAATACAAATATAGTATAATCCAATAAAATAAAGATTACATTTGAAATACTACACAAAAATAAGTTGAAAGAACAAACTGCTACAAGGTGTTGTAATATATTACTACACATCTAAACAATTCTATACAGTTAAAACATTACAGACAATAATAGTCACTCTCATCATACATGATGTAGAAATAGCAGCCAGAAAGTTAGTGATGCAGATATATAGCAAGAGAGAGTTAAGAAGAACAGAAGCAATAAAGCATGAGGAGTAGAAGACCTGAGCATTAGGCAGATTTTATGCAGATTTTATGCAGGAGCAGAGCCATGTATTTTTGAGATGACTTTTTAAAGAGGCTTTGAAATGGGTTAGGCCAGGCATAAACCTGGTAGCTAGAGGTAGTGAATTCCAATGTATAGAGACAGAGTATAAACAGAGAGAGTGACCAGGTTTTCTTGTGGGTTTTGAGATAACTACAGGATTTTTGTCTTCTGATTGTAGGGATCGATTTGGTGTGTAAGGTGTGACTAGATTGGCTAGGGCAGGCAGTAGGCTTCAAAATAAGGTTGTGCAAAGTGGATAGCTGAATAAAGGCAAGTTGGTTGGATAGTTCAAGCCAGTTTAATTCTAGGAGTGGTTTACACTGGTGTGTGTGTGATATTTAGTTTGTGGCAAACTTTGCAACTTTGTTGTAGCACTGTTCCAACTTGCATAGGGTAGAATTTTGTAAGTTAGTTAAGACAGGGGCACCATAAAGAAGAGAGGGAAGTAAAAATGTTTTTGCAAGGGTAGTTTTGGTTGTTGCAGTAAAAAAAGTTTGTTTCTATATGAGTCCCAGATTTTGATGAGTTTATGTGGGTCAAATGAAAGTTTATTGTCAATGATAACACCTAGAAGTTTGGTTTCCTGTTCTATTTCTATGGCAGTGTTGTCAGATGCAAGGATGTTGAAATGATCAGTGACAAGGGAGGTGTTTTTGAGATGAAATAATACTAGTTTTGTCTTCTTTGGATTAAGAAATAGTTGGGCATTTCTTAGCCAGGATTCAACTGCTGTAAAGGACTGTTGAGTTTTTGAGAGCAGTTCTGGTAGCAATTGAGCAGTGCAGATTATGGTGGAATCATCAGCGTATTGAATGAGGGTCCCAGGGTGAGAGGCAGTGTGAAGGTTGTTTGTCAAAATGTTGAAGAGTACGGCTCCTAGGATGGAGCCTTGGGGGACTCCAGTAGGGTTGTGGAGAAAGGGTGAGAGTTTGTTGGACCATTTCACTGCTTGTTTACGATCCTTGAGGTAGCTCTGAAACCATTTTACTGTGTTATGTGAGAAGTTTAAGTTAGACAGTGTGTTCAAAGTTAAGGGGTGAGAAACTGTATCAAAGGCCTTGGAGAGATCAAGGAATACTGAGACTTATTAACATCCTGCATCTCTGGCCATGTTCACGGTGTCTGCAAAAGAAAATAGGGCTGTAGCTGTGCTGTGGCTAGGTCAGAAGCCATGTTGCGTTTTGGTTAAGATTGTTTTGCAATAGATATTCATTACCTGCTGATGAATACCTCTCTCAAGAATTTTGGATATGGGTGACAAGATCCATACAAGACAGAAACTGGATGGATCAAAAGAGTTGCTTCCTTTGTGGATGGGGATGATGTGAGATTGTTTCCATATGGTAGGTAATTCTGATTTGGATAAAGACCTATTTATAAGGATACTGACTGGGTAGGCGACTGAGTTAGCAGCCAGTTTGAGGTAGTATGGGGGGAGACTGTCAGCTGAAGTAGAGCAGGATTTTAGTTTTTGTAGTAGTTTCTTAATGGTGTCAGTGGGTATGGGCTGAAATGAGAATGGGGTTTGTATGACATTTTGTTGAGTATGGGGGTTAGTAATGACAGGGTTTGAATTACTTGATGGCCTGGGGTCAGTGTCTGAATAGGTTGAAAGTTGGGGGGGGTCCAGCATTAGGGGTGTTAGTTAGTAGGTCTGAAACTGATTTTATGAAGTGCTTGTTAAAGTTTTCTGCTATTTGTGATGGAGGGGTATCAGGTGATAGGGTGTGCCCTCCATTTCTTCCAGGAGTAAGTAGGGAAGATATGGAGTACCAAAATTTACTGGGGTTGATTTTATGCTGGGAATAATATGACTTCTTATCTCGTTTAGTTTTGTCACTTTGTTATGTGGTGTTTTGAAATTAACATGATATTGTTCATTTTTGTTTTGTTTCCAGGTTGACCAGGCTACGTCCCTTTGCTTCATCAGGTGTTTACATTCCTTAGAGAGTCATGGTGCCGAGTTCTTTTTGATTCTTTTCATATGAATGGGAGCTGGGGTATTAAGTATGTGAAGGAAGGTCTTATTAATGTAAAGTACAGCATCATTAAGGGGTAGTTGTTTAAGGGGTGTCCAGTCTATTTCCTGTAGGACATTGTTGAATTTATGCTGACAAAATGAATTAAGTTCCTAACTAATATTATAGTGTGTACTCTTAGTTGTTGGGAGTTTGTTTTAAGGGAGTCATCTGGCAGATGATCGCTCAGGGAACTAGGCAGTGCACCAGAAGAGATGTAATTAGCAGGGTGTGATACTAGAATCCAGTCTAAGGTGGACTAGCAGGCAAGATGTTTGCTGTATCTTGTTGGAGCATTGATAAGCTGAGAGAAAACATACAGATTTATACTACTTGTGGGGATAATTTCAATATTATTAGATGAGTGAGGACTCTGGGAATGGAAGGTGAGTTTGAGAGAGTTTTTAGACATTATGACTACTTCCCCCCTCTTTCTTCTGTTTTTCATCTAACCTGACAATACTGTAGCCAAGAAGAACGATTTCTTCATCCGTTATGTCATGCTTTAGTCATGTTTCTGTTGCTACAATGTGTTCTAAGGAGAGATGGGCAATCCAAACATAAAATTCACTTATTTTGCTTTGAATGTTATATAAGCTTATGTTGTACAAACAGAGGCCTAAAGCTCTTATTTGGTTTGGGGTTGTGGAGTAGGGGGTTGCTTCATTATTTGGGGGATGTTATCAAATTTGTAGGCTGGACCTGGGTTAGGACAGATGGTATCGCATAGTTTTACAATGCTGTGGAGTATGTGATACTGAGGGAGAATGTTTTTATTTTTTTTGGGATTTGGATCAATTTAGCCAATACTAGGATGGAGTTGTTTGTCCTAAATAAGTTGTAGTAAACCTTGAGGAGGCTGTAATAAAATTATAGTATAGGCTCAGTTTAACATGCAGTGAGATGGACCATCATTGTAATGGATACAGTAAGGGAGTGATGTGAAGTGGGATGGTACTAAGAGAAATTAGGGAAAAAGAATTTGTATGATTATTTTATTGTAAAGCAGTGTTTTTCATCCACCGATCAGGCAGAAAATTCCTGCTGGTCCATGAATTTCTAGGGACCACTTTTTACTACTCAAGTTCCACCTAGTCCATACCACTTGTTTACCCTAAAATATACCCATCTTACTTATCACACCATGTCCATTATTTCTTCTGCTTCTTTTTGTGTTTTGGCTTCCTCTCTCTTTTTCTCCTTCCAAAGTCTTGATCATTTATGACATTGTTTTTTATACTTTTTACCCTTGGGGACTGGTGAAAATAGGAGAATTATTTTGGAGACTACTAAGTCCAAAATAAAAAACATTATTTATAAGGAACCAATTAAAACAATCACTGTTTGAGCATTGCATGCAAAAGAAAATGAGGACTGAAACTTCCTTTTTATGAGGAACAAACCATAAATATGGGGGAAAATTCTGGACATTCGTGGCTTATTTGATTCACAGCAACGGAACACTTTTGTTTTATGCTACTTAGCTTGTTTGATTCACAGCAACGGAACATTTCTTTATGTGATTCAGCAACTGTTTCACTTGGCCTGCACTTATTCAGCGTTTGTTTGTTCGTTCGCTGATTTATGAGCGAGGGTTTATAACAGTGAATGGTTACTAACTGGGATTCTGGGTTTGTTTTATATATATATATATATATATATATATATATATATATATATATATATATATATGTTAGCGCTTTTGAGACAAGCCCTTCTTCAGACAATACAAAGCACAATTAAAACCATCATATAGGACATTTAAGGCATTTAGATCCCATCACATTCAATATACTACCCACCTCTTTCTTTTAGGGCTGGTTTTAAAAGAATAAGAAGTTATGTACTTACCATAACGTTCCATGTTAGTTGTCTTCTTCTCGCCTTCTTTCTTGCTGGATGGGTTCGGAGCCAAACCTCGGCTCCGACTCGGCCTATTACTAATGCTCGAGAGCTATTTTTACTGGCTCGAGGCTATCCTATGTCCCATAATGCTAGGCGTGACATACCCAGATCTCGTTTGATAGCTAACACTATGGACATACATGTCCCCACCATGACTGAGAATATATATATATATATATATATATATATATATATATATATATATATATATATATATATATATATATATATATATATATATATATATATATATATATATATATCTACCTCTATACATCTAGGTATACAAAACTCTTATAAGAGCTACCAAGAAAGGGAAAGAGGTAGCTAAGGAGATAACTCTCATGATAGCACATCTCAGAAGATACTCTCGGTCTCAATCTCGCCTTCATTCTTGCTGGATGGGACAGCGTCCCTAGCACCTTAGTCCTGGGTGGCTCAATGGAACACGCTCTTGAGTACAGTGGAACCAAAATCAGCCCTACTTCTAGAGGTCATGTCCAGCTTGTAATGAGAAATGAAGGTATGAGGAGAGGCCCATGTGGCCGCTGCACAAATGGAATCCATTGGCAATCTTGCCTGAAAGGCTACTGAAGAAGCTAATGCTCTGGTTGAATGAGCTCTGGGCTTAATAGGGAGCTCTTTATGCCTCAATTGGTAAATCAACATGATAACAGAGGTCAACCACCTGAACAAGGTTACTTTGGAAAATGGCAGGCCTTGTTTCCCTTCCGCGTAAGACAGGAAGAGCTGTTCTGATTTCCTCGTCTGCTTGGTTCTATCCAGGTAGAAGCGTAATTGACAGTGAATGTCTAGACAATGTAACTTCCATTCAGACCTATTGGTATAAAGTGGGAAGAAAACAGGATGATCGATGGTCTGATTCAGATTTTTTTCAGAGAGTACTTTGGGTAAAAAGGATGGATTAGTCCTAAGTGACACTCTATCTTTATGAAAAACAAGGTAAGGAGGGCGAACACAAAGGGCTTGAAGCTCTGATACCCTTCTCGCTGAAGTGATGGCTACTAAAAACAGAGTTTTCCAAGAGAGCAACTTTAATGAACAGGAAGCCACAGGTTGAAAGGGAGGGAGAATTAAAGACGACAGCACCAAATTTAGGTCCCATGGTGGGGGAGGATCTTTTACCAGGGGCCTAAGTAAGCGGGTTCCTTTTAGAAAGACTTTACAAAGTTTGTGTGGCATAATGCTGGTCTCTGACAATCCACCGTGAAAATTCGCAATGGCTGCCAACTGAACTCTGATGGTGGCAGAAGAAGATCCCATCTGAAAAAGTCCTGCCAAAAACTCTAAGACTGTATGGACAGGGGCTGTAAAAGGGTCAACTTGTTTCTCCCCTGCCCAAACAGAGAAACGCTTCCATTTGCTAGCATAAGTCTTTCTGGTAGTAGACTTGTGCAAAGCGAGGATGATGTCACAAACTGAATGAGAGATTGAGGGAAGCCTGGCTAGGGTTGGAAGTAGAGCAACCAAGCTGTGAGGTTGAGAGATTGATGCAGCCCGCCCGACTGATGTGTCTGAAGATCTGGCGGTGGGTCCAGATGCCAGGGTTGATCTAGTAGATGACGTTGCAGGAAAGGAAACCAAATTTGTCGAGGCCAGTAAGGGGCAACAAGGATCATTCTGGATCTCAAAACAGTTGCTTTCTGGATTAGCTGAGTAATTAAGGGAAAAGGGGGAAAAGCATACAGAAGACCCCGGGACCAATCGTGGACTAGAGCGTCTCTGGGGGGAAGACCTGGGAGAGGGAAGAGGGTGAAGAAGTCTGGGCACTTGCTGTTTTGAGGGGTTGCAAAAAGATCGCAGCAAGGAAGACTCCACCTCCTGAAGATTTTTTCCGCTACTAGCTGGTTGAGAGACCACTCGTGGGGCATGAGAATGGCTCTCCTCAGCCTGTCCGCTATGACGTTGGACTTCTCGGTGATATGCATTGCTACCAGAAACCGTTGAGAAGTGGTGGCAGTAAGGAGCCAGTCATCTAAGTATGGAAACACCTGGAATCCTTTTCGTCTCAGGTGAGCCGCAACCACTGCCATGCATTTGATAAACACCCTGGGGGCTGAGGTGAAGCCAAAGGGCAGGGATCTGAATTGGTAGTGACTGGCTCCCAGCCGGAAGCAGAGAAACCTCCTGGAGAGCCTGTTCATTTTGATATGATAGTACGCATCCTAAAGGTCTATAGAGCACATCCAATTGTCCTGACCCAGGAAGAGTAGAATGGACTGAAGCGTGACCATCTGGAATTTCATTCTTTGAACAGACTTGTTCAGCCTGTTGAGATCCAAAATAGGTCTCCAGTCCCCTGTCTTTTTTGGTACCAAAAAGAACTTGGAGTAGGCTCTGGATCCTTGCTGGTCTGCTGGGACTGGATGGATGGCTCTTTTTTCTAGCAGCTTTGAAATTTCTAGTGTTGCTTGATCCCTCAGTCCGGGTGGAACATCTGGAAGGGGCACTTTTGGCGGTTGTGGGGTCTGAATAAAGGGAATTTTGTAACCCTTGGATATGATCGACCGTACCCAATTGTCTTGAGTGAGGGAATGCCAGGCTTCTGGGTACAGTGATAGTCTTCCCCCGACTGCCTCCGAAGGTGGACAGTCGGGCAGCTCCTCAGGGGTGCTGGAAGGGTTTGTCAGAGAAGGATTCTCTGCTACCCTGATTCTGCGGACCCCCCCCCGCCCCTCGGGCGGCGTCTATTATTGTTCCCTCCTCTGCCTCTGGAGGGAAGCTCACCACGTGCGTCAGGCAGAACTCCCTGAGGTTTGCGGAACAACATTTTCCCACCTTTCTGACCCTTAGGGTATGGTCTAGAAGGGGTAGAAAAACGGACTCCTACGGCAGAGAGAGTCTTGCCTTCCTGCTCGCACCTGGTCAATGTATCCATTACTTGAGGTCCAAACAAGGCAGAACCATCAAAGGGGGTGTTAGTGAAGGATGCCTTGAAGGGGTCAGCAAAACTGCAAAGCCGCATCCAGGCGTGTCTCCTTAGAGTGATGCCCGTGCCTGCAGCCCTACTCACTCCATCGGCTGCATAGGAAATGAGCCGCATGGAGGAGATGACAATAGAGTTTAGGGTCCCCAGATGGGAGTTGATCTTTTCCTGAGACCCCGCAGCTGATGGGTCCTGTAAGGTATCACCCAGTTCCTTGAGAAGGTCTCTGGAGACAGGTGAAATGGCACAAATAATTCAGCGACCGCATAGCAAAGGTCGCTGAGGAAAACATCCACTTGCCATACCTGTCCATAGTACTAGATTCCTTATTAGGAGGATGGACAGGTACTGAAGGGTCAGCCAACTCCTTTTTAGTGGCCGCCGCCACCACCATGGTATCAACAGTGATGCCCTTAGTTAGAAACTGCTTGTCAGAAGGTGCTGTAATAAATTTTGTAGGCCTCCGGGGAGTTGGTTCCATAGTATCCGGAGCCGTCCACGCCTTTCGAGCCACCACATCCATGAGCGGGTCGAAAGGCGGAGACACCCAGGAGGTGGAAGGGTGAGAAACTAATGCATCCAGGTACACCGACTTGTCCTCAGAAGGGTTAAGGGCAGACCAGTTTCCCCTCTGCTTAAGAATCTCCAGGATGTCTGAAAATGAGACATCCTCAGAGGGGGACCTTGGGGACCCTTCTGAGTCATCCAAGTCAGTGCCCAATGTGACTGACTCAGGGGAGTCTACATGCTTCCTCTTGCATTTTCTCTTTCGAGGGGGCTCCCCTGAAGGATCAGGGGAGGCCTCGGAAGAGGAGGATATGCCCAATGGGGCTACCTGTAGCGTCGGTTCTCCACGAGAGAGCGGGTAGAGACTTAAGCAGGCACCATAGAGGGAGGAGCCGAAGGAGCCGACCATGGAGCAAGCACACGGGCCAGCACACTCCTCATGACCTCAAAGGTGCCCCTATCAGGCAGGGAAGGGGGTCCCCGCCCCGAAGAGACAAGGACTCCTCCCGGCACCGAGAAGGACGGCTCCGAGGCCAATGTCGGGGCCGAACTCACCTGCGCTGAAGCTCCGAGAGGGAGAACGGAGTCGGACAAGGGTCCGATGCCACTCGCCCCCTTGGAGCCGACGAGAGAGTCCCGTGCCCGGATCCCTCCAAGGATGGAATCAAGGAAGAGATCGGAGCCGACTAGGGAGCTGAAAGGTGTGGTATCAGCTCCGACGTTCCGACGGTCCCGACCCCTACGATCTCCGGCTCTGAACTCACAGGAAGAGTCGGAGGAGGAATCGAAGTGGGAGTAGTGAAAGCCACTGCCTGATGAGGAGGGCTATGCAACATTTGGGCCAGCGACTGCGACTTAAGTAGTCTGCTAACCACCCTCTCGAGGTCATGGTCCGACAACCTGGAAGACCGAGAGGAATGAGACGTGTGACTCCGCTCTGATAACAAGGGAGACTTCGGAGCCAAATGGACCGATTCCAGGGAAGGAGACCTGGAACGCTTCTTGCTTGAAGACGACTCTGACAGCAGAGTCGAAGCCGACTGAGGCCTTGAATAATTGGTTCTGGCCGGAACAGATACAGTGGTAGTAGTAGCACCGCTCGGTGACGGCTCTGAACATGGAGCCAACGGTTTGGCGGACTTAGAAGGTTTACGTGACGAAGGCTTAGCTGGGGAACCTTCAGGCTTTAACAAGCCTCTCAAAATAAGCTCGTTTCTGCGTTCCTGCAGGACTCTTGGGCTGAACTCATGGCAGACAGAACAAGAGTCCTGCAGGTGCAGAGGGCTCAAGCAATATACACAAGAAGTGTGACCGTCTGTCAGAGACATCTTCTGACAGCACGAGTCACACTTTTTGAAGCCCGAGACCTTAGAGTCTTTAGACATCCAGAAAAAGGGATGACTGGCAGACAAGGACAACTAAGGGAGGTCTAGTCACAATCACCAAAGACACAAACACAAAAAAGTTGTAACAGACCAGAATAATATAACAAAACCCCACACTTATTAATACAATCTAACTAGGCACACACATACAACTACGGACAAATAAGTATGAAAGAGGATTGGCCAAGGGCCTAACTATTAGTGAGGGGAAAAAAACTGTATCAAAACTACCTAAGAGGGAATCCTAAACAGGGATCTAAAGGGTAGTAACTATAAAACACTATCGCTAATATTTTAACCCAAAAAGCTGACTAAAACCAAGAAAAAATATTAATACAACCTGAGCTGGCAAAAAGACGCAACCTCGTAGCTGAAGCGGCAAACAAGATCTGGGTATATCATACCTAGCATTATGGGACATAGGATAGCCTCGAGCCGGTAAAAATAGCTCTCGAGCTTTAGTAATAGGCCGAGGTTTGGCTCCGAACCCATCCAGCAAGAATGAAGGTGAGATTGACAACTTAACATTAGTGGTATTTAAGCCAGGTGAGTGATCTGCTGCTAGTTCTGTTATCCATTTAAGCTCATTATTGTTCACTAGCATTGACAACATCCCCCTCTTTTACTCACTCTGATAACTTGTAGGAAAAAGCATGATTTGGAAAAATCAATATATGTTGATACAAAGCATTACGTTCATCCTTTAACTTTATGGAGGACAAATGATTGAATATTCTAGTTTTTAACTTGGTTAGTCTTGCCTACATAGAACCTGGGGCAGGACTTACACTGTGCCAAATAAACCACATTTTCAGTTTAACAATCAGCATATAATCTGAAAACATATCTCCTATTGGTAACAGGATGTAGAAAATAATTTCTGTCACTAATGGAGGGGCAGGCTTTGCAGTGCCTACAAGAAAAAGTTCCTATTCAATTGGAAATAGGCCCATGATTTTGCCTTATACTTGGTTCATGGCATAACAAACCTTTTAAATTACTATTACGCCTAAAACCAAACTTCTGTTCAGTATCTAATATTCCTTTCAAGCTGTCATCACACATTAATATTTTCCAGTTTTGCATAATAATATCACAGATGCCATTTATATTACTACTACAACGCATCATAACCCTGCGCTTATATATGTGTGTAGAGTTTACATTGCATACTGCTCCTATTGACCACATGTATTCAAAAAAACAAGGGCTGGCTTTATCTTTCCTATGCTGCCATGATGTCTCCAAAACCTTGTCTAGCATATTCTGGGGATAACCCCTCTTCTTCATATGATTATGTAGAATATCCAGTTCCTTATTAAAAATGCGATCTTCTGTACATAAACGAGACACCCTATGCCCTTGCCTACCACTATATTTTGGTTTATTGCTTATATTTATGGTTACACAAGTTATCAAAATGAATAAAAGGGGGGGGGGTTGTCAATGTTACTGAGTATAATGAGCTTAAATGGATAACAGAACTAGCAGTAGATCATTTTCCTGGCTTAAACACCACTACTCCTTTAAAACCAGCCCTAAAAAAAGAGGCAGGTATTACACAGACACACACACAGACACACACACAGACACACAGACACACACACAGACACACACACAGACACACACACAGACACACAGACACACACACACACACACACACACACACACACACACACACACACACACACACACACACCCCTACCTCTCACTTGTCTGTTCATGGTCCACATTTGAAACATCTTCTGGCATTCAAGTTCCACGCTCGCAGAAGACGAGGATGTAAACAGCAGTTCGCACATGCAGAAAACAAAAACAGGTTAAAAAACAAGTCTCCCAACCAGCAGCCCCCTTTCCAGCCAGGACCAGACCTGGTCCACAGACCGACAGTTGAAAAACACTGGTCTAAAATGTGACTTATCAGGACCCCTGAAGTCATTATTTCACTATAGTCTTAAAACAGGCTTTGTGCCACGTGAAAGGAGGACTGAGACGGTCATCCCTTTTCATAAGGGAGGACCTTCAACTGATCCTGGAAAATACAGACCCATTAATCTGACTAGTCTTATTTGCAAATCCATGGAAACAATTACCATGGAAATTATCAATAACAACACAGGAGACCTCCAGACACAGGAAACATCCCAGTTTGGCTTTGTCAAGGAAGGTCATATTTACTGAATCTGGTGGACTTCTTTGAAAAGGTCAAATATGGCTAAAGCATTTTATACAATACTCCACTTGGGCACTGTCAACAAACTTATGGAACTAGGTATAAACCCCTTTATAGCACTCTGGATAACTAACTGGCTCACTGATAGGACCCAAGTGGTTAGATTCAGTCAAGCCACCTTCAAAAAGTGGCCAGTCACCAGTGGAGTCCCCAGGGCTTTTTGCTGAGCCCACTCCTCTTTGGCATCTATATCTCAAATGTCAAAGCCAATGTCAAAGGCCTCTGGCTGGCCAAGTTCACAGACGACTGCAAAATGGGAGCAGCTATTGAATCCCCCAAGAACAGAACACCCTTCAGAAAGGTCCAGTACAGACAATGCATGTTGCCAAAACCACGGCTTAAAACTCAATATCAAGAAATGCATTATAGTACATTTTGGGAAGTCTACCACCCCTGGTGACTACATCATCAATAAACACCATTAAAAGTTGATTCATAGTCAAGGATTTGGGAACTCATGTAGACAGTAACCTAGACTTTGACCAAAATGTGCCCAAGGTGGTAAGAAAATCTTCCTATGATGTCAACTTATAAGCAAGGGCATGGCATCTAGGTCCAGATAGGTCTCCATATAACTGTACTCTTCTCTCTCCAGACATATCATAGAGCATAATGCCTCCATCTGTGTGTTCCTGACCAAACACATGCAGCAACTGAAACATCCCCAAAGATTCCTTATAAAAGAATACTGGGAATAAACACAATGTCCTATGCTGATCACCTCAAAGCTCTGTCTCTTTACTCAATATCATACACACTTCTGATATGTGATCTTTGTCTGGCATATAAGGCATCTCTGAACCCTGTTTTGATGAACCTTTTGCACATCTGCAAAACGAACAGCATCAGAACTACTTGATTAAAAGACCCAAATTTTGCTTGCAACATAAATAAGACATGTGGGAAAGACAGACATGTTCCTTAGAGAATTTCCATTCTCTGGAACAGTCTCCCCATCCATGCGAAGCGGAGCTCCTCCCTATCCCTTTTTAAGTTCAACTTGGACCAATGGATGGGTAATCACAAATAAACCCCTGATCTGGTTCTTATGTCTGTGATGGACAGAGGAAGGAAGTAAATCAGCACCTATAGAAATCAAATTTGTGGGTCACATTTGGGTTACACGGCTAGGCTTACAAGAGCCCTAATGGTCGTTACCCCAGTATACACCTATGAACTTATGAAACGATCTATACTACACAGAGCAAATGGCAAAACTGAATTATTTTAACACTTGCAGCACAGCTGTAGTAATATTCTAATATCAAATCCACTTCTGCAGCAACAACATTAAAGGAAGGCTGTCACTCATCTGAAGTATGGTATTACCTACATTACTCAACCTGTTAAGTGTTTGCCAGCATAGTCCTGCGACCTAAAGATGTGTTAAGTTATAACTCTTTTACAGGACAGTACAGGGTGTACCACCCAAGGTAGAAACTGCTCCTAATTTACTTTCAGTTGGAGTTTCAAGTTGCAGGGTGCAAAGGCTTGCTCTTGTGAGCAGTTTTATTTCTAACATGTTTTAAAAAAAGGCATTGTTCGTAATGCTGGCGTGTATGACTCATGCTTTGGAATCTACTGTAAAAGCAATTAGAAAGTGTTTATTGTTTGAGTACATGCTCTTACATAACTATAACACACAAGAAGGTTATCACGGCAGGCAAGCTAACAAGGCAGAACAGTTAAGTCTTTATAGAAGAGAAAGACAACCCTTTGGCCAGCAAAAACAAAGGATAGTGAATATTCAGAAGCTGTACCAAGATAAGTTTCAAACCATGTCTTTACACCTCCGGTAAAATTAGGTGATAACTTTCATTAAGAAGACAGATAAATCTCTTCCATTTCAACATCTAAGACTTCCTAATATTAGCTCAGCATGATATTCAAGTTAAAAATGTAAATACCAGGACTTACATTTTCTTATTACTGTATTTCAAAGATTTTTTTTTCCCTAAGATACAGTAATCTGGTTGTTTCTACATACATGTAGATGATGTGTGAGTTGCTTTTTTTAGTTATTTCTCCAACCACAACTATTTGTGATTGAGTATTTGTGATACTTGGTTATCAAATTTCCAATGGTTAATCACAAAATGAGCAAACCATTCCACCACCTCCTTAAAACAGAGAACCAGGTATATCTTAGCCAGTTAGTATCAGAAAAAAATTATCTGAACCTTTTCTTGTCTTTACAAGGACCTATTTAAAGAGAAACAAAGAGAACTGATAGAGAAGAATTCCCTCCAATAGTCCTGCCACAGCATCGTAACTGCGGCGGTGGTGCTGCGGTAGCGTTGTCGCCTCACAGTTAGATGTTGGCCGTTCGATTCTCAGTTAGAGCGTCTTCTGTGTGGCGGCATGCGTGAATGGGCGTTCTTTCATTGAAGGTTGTGCGTTAGGCCCGGCAAGCCAGTACGTAAAAATCTACTGCCAATCATTAGCGGACCGGAGTTCTGCTGTGGCGACCCCTAACCAGGAAAAGCCGAAAGACTTTTAGTCCTGCCACAGCATCACAGTGCAAGTCCAGAACATGGGACTATGACCATTTCCCTGAAACCACACTGTATTATTCAAAAAATGTAAATTCCTGAAAAATCAACTTGAGTTAATACTTACGATATAAATAAAATTATCAACTTAAAGTATCAGCTAACATGCTGCTTATTCCTGGCAAATGCACTATCTGTAGCTGTAGTCCCATGGACAATACTTGATCCCACAGATGTACAAGTAATCTGTAAATGTAGAAAACTAACACTGTCTTCCTTGTTTGCAGAATTTCACTGGTAAAAGACAGGTCTTGAATAATTTGATTTCCTACAGCATCAGTATCATCGTCTTTGGATTCATCTGTTAGTCCATTTGTGAAAGAGGCTATGTCATCCCAATTAATAAGGACTTCCAAGCAAGGTTTTCCATTCCATGTTGTCATGAAAGGAGATACTGCCAGCGCAGCTATCTGGACTTCTGCAAATAATTATATGTCATTTGTGACTATTAACACGATTTATATAGAAGTGTAACAAAAGGAGATACGGACAGCCCAACTATAATTTTGTAAATTATTACGTCATTTGTGAATATCAACATGATTCATATAAGATGTTTGTGCTACAGATGTATTAGAGCTGTATGTCATATAAGATGGTTTCTACAAATGTGTGCTGAAGAGGTATTTTACAAAGTGTTGTTTGAAATGTATCCACAGTGTATACTACTGGAAAAGTTGGTTTAAATATTTCCTGTAGTTTTGAACTCTGATGTTGCTGAGTATGTATGTATGTGTGTGTGTGTGTGTGTGTGTGTGTGTGTTTACATATGGATCTACTTCAGTAGATCGAACTTTTAAATGTTCGAAGCTCATATGTCCAAGACCATAACATCGAACATTTAAAAGTTCAAACACTGAAATAAAACAAAAAAAAACATTTGCAGCAGGGGTGCAAGCCTCCCTGCACCCCCCACATGGGGGGCCCACTACTTAAATATACCAACTCCAAGATCGCACTACATTGCGAAAAAGGGAAATCTTCCCATTCTGCACTGTACGGGAATCACCATTCAATCCATTCAAACTTTTAAAATTTCGATCATATGGTCTCAGCCATATGAGCTTCAAACTTTTAAATGTTCGATCAACTGAAGGGAACCCGTGTTGTGTGTGTGTGCCTATATATATATATATATATATATATATATATATATATATATATATATATATATATATTTAGTATTGTCTTGTTCTTTTGTTATTTATGGATGGCACAGTGGTGTAGTGGTAGCTTTGTCCCCTCACAGCAAGAGGTTTTCCACTTCGATTCTCGGCTGGAGTGCTTTCTGTGTGGAGTCAGCATGTGCTCCAGTTTCCTCCAACGTCACAAAGACATGCATTTGGAGTGTTTCTCCTCAGGCCACCTCTGAAAACTGGCTTTGTTCCAAGTTGGACTTTCCCAGTGAACAAATGTTAAATAAATAAAAAAATAAATAAATTAGTATTAAATATATTTAAACTTGTCATTGTTTCTGATCTGGGTCGAGACATATTTATGCTCTGAGAGTACTTGCATATTTATTTGGTGGTACTGTGTAGGCCACTCCTAATAGCCTTGCTATTTGTCAAACTTCCCTTTGTATTGATAGCAACATTACACAGTAAGATTGGACATCCTTTGTTAAGGGCCTTAAAGTAGCTGATAAAGAGTTGGCTGGTGGCAGTAATAACTACATTATAGCCTGGGCACAAGGGGGCATAGCTAGTAAACCTGTGCCAACCTTTCCCCTGTGTGTGTGTGTGTGTTCAAAACAAATCTCCAAGAGTTTGGATGTTAGCTACTTGGACAGGGACACGAAACACTGATTGGATAGAGACGGTGCTGGAGGTCTTGGCTTGGCCAGGCAGCTGAGACCTCAACTCTATGGCTGTGCCAGTGGGGAGTCTTACTGGGGATCTGGAGAAAGAGGGAGAGACCAGCCCCAGACTGACTACGGTCTCTGCGTGCTCTTAAGGGAAACTGTACTTGATGCAGAGAGCTGCATCTGGAAATACTGTGTGTACCTGTCATCCTCCCAATGTATGTCCCCCACTGGCACTAGTGGTGAGTTTTGAGGCTCCTTGATTAATGGGCTAGTGGTGGGGCATCAAACATGTCCAAAGCACTAGCTATCAGGCTAGCGATCTGGGGATGGGTTCAGAAATGGCTTACCTAGAATCAGGATGACTGAAGTCAACACCATTAAATCATGATGAAGAATGGAGTCAATAAACTATAACGTCTTCAGGTAAAACCTGGCATTCTAAACCATAATGTTGCCCGACTGCTGGCAAATAAACCAGGGTGCAGCACAATGAAACAGGGAAAACATGTTCTGTAGCCTTTCCAAGCACCCCAAATAACTTTCAATCGCATACTATGTTTTTCACTGACATTCAGAAAGTCTAGAAATGGACATACTTAATTCAAATTGTCCCTCAGTTGCTGAATGGAATGGATATAAAATAAGTAGTCATAAACATTGTGAGCCATCACTGTTGGACTGCCTCTATGGCACAAGCTAGGCACTGAGGGAATACCTTAGCATACTATTTACATGAAATTTATATTTTTAATGCTGCTGGCTGCATTCCATGAACCACTTTTGTTTTGATTCTTTAGTATGCCTTGAGAAGTCTGATTTGTGATATTAGGCATAGTTGCTATGCGGAAAGGTCAAGTGAAACTATTTACTTTGCAACTGGAGCTTGAACAATCTCCTGTGAAAAAGCAGTATCAGTACATATGACAGGTATCCATTAACTTTGTAGTAGCCATCCAAACTTCCTCAATCAACAGGGAAACCACACTGAATTACCTAACCTGGAAGAAACTACTAGTGAACAAATGGAGAATGTTTCTTCAGTGGACCTCTTTCTTTGGCAACATAAATGGCTTTCAAGTAAGGAGGCAGAAGGCAAGCCTCTTAACTCTCTTCCTTAACAGTCAAGCCAGAACAAACTATCAGAACAGTAGTTTGGTTAACAATAACAATCTGGAAGCCCAGAAAAATTATTTAAGTTAAAAACTGCAGTTACAGCCAAACAAACTCCGAAATTGCTAGCATTGACTCAAACGAATGAATGCTGACTGTATGTTGATCCTCCTTATTAACATGCTGTACCCTACCACCCCCTTTGCCATGCCCAAACTTAAGGTATGCTGACAATGAAAAAATGGGGAAAAAAATTACAAACACAGCATATACGTACACCACTCTATATGTAGGAACAGGAATGTTGCCCTGGCTTAGGGTTGCCACCTCTCCATTTTTTCCAGACTATCCGGAAATCAAACTGATTCTCTGGTAGTCCAGAAAACACTGTACAAACTCCGGTATTCTGTTTCAAAAAGGAAACAGACTATCGGAGTTTGTATATCGGCTGATTTACTATGCTTTTTTACAGAAAAGCATAGTAAATCAGCTGAAAGCAGGCAGCAGGAACGGAAAAAGAGGGCATTCCCTGCTGAGTGATGCCCTTGTGATGTCACAAAATGGGCGGAATGTGGGCAGGAGTGGGTGTGGGATGGGTGGGGTTACTGGTGACATGAGGGGTGTGGCTTTACTCCGGTTTTGGCCATGACGAAAGGTGGCAACCCTACCCTGGCTAGTGGAAAGAATATTTTTCCCCTTCTGATCTAATGACAATTCAGTGCACAGTAGTTTCACCACATTTTACAAGAAATGGTCAAACAGCCCCAAGGTAAAAACTAGATACAATGCCTGAATGGAACAACAAAAGCCTTGAGAAATGCTGGATTTTGTTAGCTTCATGTAAAACACACTACTTTGGTTTCCTTAAGGCAGCCCACAAAAAAAAAAAAAAAAAATCAGTATTCTTAATAACCTATACGGTTACATAATACACACACTGTCCCAGTAGAATGGGCCCCTTCTGAGAAGGTGCACCACACCTCTGACTGTGAAGGTGGTACAAAATATAGCAATAATGGCAAGCTTCGCTCTTTGATAGATACTGTCCTCCAACAAACTATATCAGCCATAACTGCTCTCATTTATTGTATGCCCCCCCAAAAATGATAGCTTATTTGTGTACACTGATCTCTCACTGAGAAAATAATACAAAATATAGGAACTACAGAAACATTTTGCTTTTTCATCGTGTGACTGGTAAGCCGATAGACTGCCCCAACAAGTCATAATAGTTATTTGCCAGTAGTGATCATATGATGACCTTGTGCTTTTGTGTACAAGATGCCTCCACAGTCATTACCCAAAATGGCAAACTAGTTATGTGTAAATGCTTAATGATGAGAAAAGTGAAAATAAAAAAGCAGAAACCACCACAAAAATATAATAATTTCAACTTTGCTCTTGAACACACATGCTCACCGCCAAACGTAAGCTAAGCGCCTCTTGGAAATGCACAGCACTGAGCTAAAATCAGGGAAGATTTAGACACTGGGGCTTACCTCAATAAAAAGAAAGAAACAGAATTTTACCCATGCTGTCCTTAGCATTGATAGTGCTTTCCAAGCTCTCTTGATCTCTGTTTCTCTCAATAAAGATGGCACTGACACTGTTCCCTGGATGGAAGAACTCTAGAGTAAAGGAAATAATGCACCCCCCTCCCCACACACACACATCCTCCTAAAAATGAGCTGTAAATATTTTCACAGACTTGCCCAATGACAAAGCCTTGCAATAGTCCTCTCCCATGGAAAATTATTAAATCTTCTTCCTTTTTAGCACTGTGGCATGTGGCACCACCTTCTCTGGTATTCTATCCAATCACAATGCTTTAATACCCAGACTGGACGTAATACAAAACACACTCAGTCTGCCATAATACCAGTTTTTTTTTTTTTTTTTTTTTTTGGCGTAGCTGCTCACTGTTGATTCAGACCCCACTCAAACATTCAAAAAAAGAAAAAAAAAACTTTGGTATTGTGCCTTGGCTCCTTCTTGGCTCTCTAACCTGCTAGATCGTGAGCCAGAGACAAGCTTATACTCAGTCTCTGGCTTGCCCACCTCTTACTCAATAAGTTGTCAAAATCTGCTTCCAGCTATCTGAAATATCCAATATTATGAATCATCACTGAAAGATTTTTGAGATGGGTGCAAGTATTATGTAGGGATGGGGGAAGTTTGCCCTACTGTACCATGTAGGGAAATCTAAAGAGCCCTTTACAAAACCCCCTTTCCCTTTATCTACAGCAGCAGGGTATGTTCTGAAAAATTGTTATAATGCCTAGTTCTAACTACTTGTATAATAAAGGAAAAACGAACAGCACTTTTCAGCCCCTCCCCCCATTCTCATAAAAGGGAAACCTAAGTGCAGACAAAGTTACTTATTTTATTTATGTTTTGTTGACCAGGGCAATTCCACTGGGCCTATGTCTTGTTTTCAAGAGAAACCTGAGATGATATTCATACTAACTAGGAGAAATCAGGCCAGGGCATTGAGGAAATTCCCCTACTCTTTTCTTTTCGTGCATGGAGTATGTGGAAATGCAAATGTGAAGAACTTCTGTCAGAGGTGAAGGTGGCTCAACGAGCACCCTGTGCTGGTCCTGCGAAGTAGCGCCCCATCCCTCAGCTCCTCAAGTAAAGAGCAAAAAAATGTTTGTTCTTTTTACAGGAATACCAACTAGGTGGCCAGATACAACACACAAACCCTCCCTACTGCCACAGTTCTCCATATGAAGAGCAAAAAAAGGGTTTGCTCTTTCTTCTGGCACATCAACCAGGTGGCCAGATACACAACACGCAGCCCATTCCCTCCTGGCTCAGTTCTTCAAGGGAAGAGCAAATAAAAAACAAAACAAAATGTCTGCAGCCAGGTATTTAGAGCTCCTGAAATGCAGGAGCCAACCAGGTGCCATTTCTGCATTCTGCAACCTGCGACTGACCATCCTTCCTCATGTTTTACTAAATTAAAAAAAAAAAAATATATATATATATATATATATATATATATATATATATATATATATATATATTTCTTTTAAACTGTAGCAAACTGCTTGCTACTTTATTTATTTATTTTGTTGACCGGGAAAGTCTGACTAGGACAGAGCCTATTTTCAGTGGTGGCCCGGGGAGAAATGCTACAGACGCATGTCTTTGAATTGTGGGAGAACCGCAGTACCCGGAGGAAACCCACACGAACACAGGGAGAACATGCAAACTCCGCACAGCAGGCACCCCAGCTGAGAATCAAACCAGAGAACTTCTTGCTGTGAGGAGACAACGTTAACCACCGCGCCGCCTACAGTTTAACTTTCTACAGTTAGCTTACACGACATACAAAGCACTACAGTGCTCAGCTTTTATTACATAAAACAAAAGAAAGAAAAAAAATAATTTGCATTTAAACTATAAAATGCATTTCCTACAGTTTAGACTACACACACACATGGAGCACTACAGCTCTCAGGTTTGACCGCAAATACAATACTAGCTTTTAAAGGCTGTTATGAGTGATCAGAATCATTTGATCATGCCCACCAACACTTTGCGCCTGAGGCAGTTTCCCCTTTCGCCCTGCTCTAGCTATGCTATTGACTGCTGTATAACCAAATGTGAGAAATGTCAAATGCTAAGGGAAAAACGTGGAGCATTGAAATATTTATGCTGAAATACATATTTTTTATAAAGTGTGATGTAGGTGTTGTTTAAGATGTATATATATATATATATATATATATATATATATATATATATATATATAAAACATGTATGTAAGTAACTACTGATATTATTAACATGCCCATTTTTTCTAAGTGCTGTCGCATTGTTTGTGTTTACTTGATCTACCACTCTCAAGCACATGAAACCTCAGTTTATCTCATCCAAAAGACAGCACATTCAAGAGCACAGAACCAATCTCCCCCAAAACTATGCTGCACAATAATGCCAGTATTGGAAAATGAATCCAAGCATCTGGTGTAGGAACAAAACACAGAAACTTCAGATCTTCTTGCATCAAAGGTAATTATTATGCAGACATTCAGTTTTTCTTTTCTTTTACCTATATCCCCCAAGTCACAAATAAATGTTGTGTCATACCTAAAAAGAACACTAGGAGAAACAGAAAGGGTTTGTCTTGAGCAATAACATTCTCTGGATATGGCTTACACTTAAGGCAACCATGTCTGCTAATAATAAAAGAATTGCTCCTAACACAACTTATCCAAATGAGAAGTACAGGAGCAAACCAAGGCTGGCAACAAAAATCAGCATAAATCCAGCAGTCACTAAGGCTTATTCAAGCAGCAAATATAAATGCTAGTTCAAACAATGACTGAATCCATGCCAAAGACAAGTAAAATCCAAGCTGTTTTATTGGTAAGCGTTTTCATCCAGTGAGGGCTTTTTCAAACCATAAGAAACAAACATTGAATAAAATCAAGTCGCATTTTATAAGGAAATAGGGCTGACATCACTTCCTATTCCTAATAAAAACTTCACAGTATGCAATGAAAATGTATATGTATAAAAATACATATATAAATACATATCTGTGAATAAAAACAAATATAAAAACTATTAAAATTTTAAAATATGTATGTTTATTTCACAGTTGGTCTCCTGTTCTTAACAGGTTTCAAGGGAATTTTATCATTCAAACCTGGTCTCCGGTCTGCTCTGAGTCTGATGATCCATTTTAATTCCAGTGTTTCAATGTAATTGCATATATCCCCTACCCTAACACTGGGTTCATTGATCTGTAAAACTAGGAATACAAAAGAATGTGTATTATCACTGTCTATGATGTGTTTGGAAAGTGCACTGCGTGGAGATAGTATGCGGATATGATAAAGGTGTTCCCTTACCCTCTCGTAGGCGTCTGTCTGTCTTGCCTACATAGAATGCTTGACAGGCAGTGCACTTAGCAAGATAAATGACATGTGATGTATTGCAATTAGCAATGAGTTGAAACCTGAAACAATAGGAGGTAACTGGGTGAATAAACTGTGAACTTGTTTCTACAAATCTACAAAAAGTACAACAATTACAGGGAACAGTACCCACAATATTATTTGGACGCTCATTAGGCTGTGTGGATAGGCGAGGGTAACAAAGTAGTCTGTGTAAATTTGACTTGTTCCTATATCTAAAACAAGGCTCCTCTCCAACAATATCTCTGAGTTGTGAATCAAGTAAAAGTAAATTCCAATTCTTGTTCAAAACCTCTCTTATACTGTTTATGTCTTGCGTATAGCTAACAGAAAATTTTGACTAGTGGATTCCTAACGTCAGGGTATATATCAGGGACATTCTCCACTGAATGTGGTTGTGAAAAATATGGTCTTGCAATACCATTCCTCAGCTCCAAAACACTTCAAAGAGGGCGGTGATCTCATCTGGCCTATATGCTCTTTGTATAAGTCTATTGTTTAAACTGGACAACTCTTGTAAAAAAATTATCATAGTTTGGATTCGTCCTGGATGCTCTTATCGCCTGACCCCTTAACAAATGCTTGTAAATATAATTAGGATGCATACTTTCCCGATGTAACAGGGAGTTCCTATAGCACGTTTTTCTAAAGACTCCAGTGTTAAGCATCCCATTCGGCAGTCTGTCAACTAAGACATCCAAAAACGTAATACAACTAATTGAACTTTCCATAGAAAAGTTTAAAAAAAATGGTTAAACTATTAATCTCTTTGTGGAAGTCATCCAAAGCTTTATCTGTGCCAGTCCACAAAAGGAAAAGATCATCAACAAAACACAACTCGTTCTCAAACTATAATAGAAGCAACAGCTGATTTAAACAGCAGAACATTGCAGTGAGATGTACAGCTTTATGAATATGCTGAGACTGCCTCATAACACTATTCAACATCTTCAGTATTCCACAACCACAACTCTCTAATGCAACTTCTTGCAACACAGAAACATGTCAAGCATTTACAACATGCTGATTAATAATCACGGACATTAACAGTCTGAATACTGACATGGTTCAAAGTCTTGGAAGCACTGATAGAATTACTGCAGGCTATCTTCAAGGACCCAACGATGCAAGTATGAACAGCATTCTGACTCAGGAAGGGGATCAAAGTGGAAGTGGGTGTGCTCCAGGGTTTAGCACTGAGCCCACTCCTCTTCATACTGCTGATGGGCTACATCAGCAAACAGTCTGAACAGGTCAGATCAACAAAGCAGCTGTATGCAGATAATATGATACTATAAGCAAATTATAAAGAGGAACTTCAGCAAATATTTGATTATCTTTACTAAACATACTACAAGCAAATTATAAAGACGAACTTCAGCAAATTATATTTGATTATCTCTACTAAACATACTGTATGAACAACAATCATATGTTACTACCTGCTATACTTTCAATTGTATGTCTAAACCACTATGCTTATGTAAATATCCTAAGTAATCATATGTTATCTTCTTTATTTTGTAACTGTTATGTGTAAATCACAATGCTCATGTAAATATCTTATTGTATAGTATGTTAGCAATTGTTTCTGGAGCTTTTCTCCCAGAGCCTCCGCTCAAAACAGACAGCTTTGTCCAGTCGGACCTCTCCGGTAAACAAATGTAAAATTAATTAAATAAATAAACAGAAGACTTAAATGCAAATCTGAACACACATGGGATGAAGCGGAGTACTGATAAGTCAGAGGTCATAGTAGGAAATGGAGACATTCAGAAGTATCTGAAAATTCAGACAGAAGAAAAATAAGGAGCAGGTTAACAGCTTCAAGTATCTGAAAGCTGCGGCTGGGGAGAAGGGAAGTTATGAATGAGGAGACCAAAGCTAAAATCAGAGGTGATGCAGCCAATTAGCACAAAGTGCAAGTAGTACTGTGTGACAAAAAATGCAAAAAAAATGAAGCACAGTGTGCAAAACAGTGGTAAGACAAGTGCTTCCATATGGCACAGACACTTGGGCAATGAAAGAAAAGAGACTAAATAAGAAAACAAAGTGATGGAGATGAAGTGCCTAAATGGGAAAAGATTGAAAAAATGTGGACATCTGAGCAAAAGCCACAGTAGCCCCATTTGCAGAAAGGGCAGAGGAGAATAGATTATTGTGGTTCTGTCACATGTGCATGAAAGCAGAAGACTTTCTGATAAAGCAGGTTTGGGGCAGACTGAAAGAAGGCAAGAGAAGATATTGATGTGTGAAATAAGACCTGCAACATTTGGGCATGATCATCAAAAAAGATAACATAGTGAATCTGAACTTTGTGAGGTGGTGACAGGTCACCCTGACTCCATGTAAAATACAGAAAAGGTGTTTGATGATGATAACTACGAGAGAGAATGCTCTCAAAACTACACTGCTAGAATAATGTAACTTCCAAGAACAATATCATATAGCTTAGACTCTTTATCAACGGATTAGCACTATTAGTGCTACATCTCATCTTTGACACTTGTCATGCCTGCTCTTTAAATAAAAATGTGAAGATGTGAAAAGAAAAAGATCCTTCACATGCCAGTGGATTGATACAAAAAGATGACTGGGATTTTGAGAATTTTTGGTCACAGAGTTAGGGGGTTCTAAATGCTAGGGGCCCTCTAGGGCAGTAAACATAGCTGCTGCTGATCCCCCTTGCTCTACCTCAATGTATTACACTCCCCTGATCATGCTACCATCTATCCCATGCCACGAGCACTACACAAGCAGGTAGGGGTCAGTAAGGCTCGAAAATGGACAGAGAAGTAGACTGCATTACCATCATTCATGGTACCTCGAGGAATAGCTGCTGTATCACGTGTATGTAGATTAAGAACCACCTCCTAAGATCAGTCCTGAGGAGTAAAATCATTTGTAGAAATCAGTGACATGCTCTTGCTAAATCCCACTGCACTATGAACCCCTCCAGAGTTTTAGATGGCATGCACTGAAGGCTTATGGATAAATAAAGAAAAACAAAAAATTGTTAGCTGCCCAAATAATGGCCCCTCCCCCCAAGTAAAGCGGGAACAAATGGGTCAACTAGCTGAGAGGGAAGCTGATGGTCAGCAGGCAGGGAGGGACAAACTAAAAAAAAACTGTAATGGACATATGCACATACATGTGCACACACACATGGGATGCTTTTAGATATGCAACTATTAGTAAAAAGTGTTTGTGCTTTTGTGGTGCTAACAGACCAACTTATGGAACTGTCTAACTTAGCAAATGTGGCTTGTAAATATATTAAACATTTTTATAATTTTGTTTAATAAACATACTATAAGGAAGGTGACAGCTGGAATACTTTCTAGTTGCTGTTGCAGCAGAAGAGTTTTGCTTTTGGAAAAACAGACATGGTGCAGTGTTATAGTTTACAAAACTTTTTTTTATTTAATGTTTGCCAAATAACAGTTATTAAATTCATACGTTACAAAATACATTTCCCGAAGAGCACACGACAATCATTCTTACATTGTTGTATAAAAAGGTGATCAAACTAATATTAAAAATTATTGTAATACACCTTTGTGGGATCATTTTTTTTAACACCTTTACTGAATTATCACTTGTGACATAGGCACATTTACATCTATATAAAAGTAATCAAACTGTATTAACAAGTTCATGTTTACAAACATTATACTTAACAAATTTTGCAGTATATCACATAACCTAAGCAACATTACATAAATTATTCAGTTCCTGCCTATTTTCTTTAAACAAGAAACATCTTTATTAAATCATCACTTATGACACAGGCATCATACAATTATATAAATGGAAACAAACCACGATGACACAATCCTAGTCGGAAGCATTTTACATCACAAACCATACTGACACACTCCCAGTTGCAAACATTATACATCACTTATAATCTACCCAATTATCTTCAGTCAAACCTTTGTGGGATCCTTGTCAAAAATATTTGAGAAAGCACTATTCAAGAAGAAACGACATTATATGAAAACTACAATTCTGCTTAGCATACTTCACCATGACTTCAGAGTAGGTCACAGCACTAGGAAAACATTAGCAACACTGCTAAACAAAATTCATGAAACACAATGATGAACCAATAGCTGGCATGTCATTTTTATAGGTTTTGCAAAAAGCTTTTGATTCTGTGGTCCACTGAGATATATTGCGATCCTTAAAATGTCTTAGGGTGAGAACAGAAGCTTTTACTGTAAGCTTTTAGTGTGTTTCATATCCCAGGGGAGAAAGAAAGTGTGTAATCCGAGTGGGAGACATGCATTCCACTGAAATTATTCAGTACTGCAGACTGCCTCAAATGTCTGTATGTGGAACTTTTTTTTTTTTTAGCAAGAATAGTTGCAAACATTACTAATAAATGTAATATTTGTTCTAGTTTGATGACTACAGATGATACTGATTTACTTACTAGAGAACCTGGTTCTAAGCAGACAGACTGGACAATGATGATATATTCAGATATGAAATAAATTACAGTCTTCACTTTGCTTTTCATGTTAACTGCGGTGGTGGTGTTGCGGTAGCATTGTCACCTCACAGTAAGATGTTGTCCTGTTCGATTCTCAGCTAGAGCGTCTTCTGTGTGGAGACATGCGTGAATGGGCATACCTTCGTTGAAGGTTCTGCGTCAGGGCCAGCAACTCGGCACGTAAAAACCTACTGCCAATCATTAGCGGACCAGAGTTCCACTGTGGCGACCCCTAACCGGGAAAAGCCGAAAGACACAACAACAACTTTGCTTTTCATGTTAATAAGCTGAGAAAGTCAGTTTATACAAAGCCTGCATCTTTACATTCTACAGAGATTTGTCTAGTACTGAATACTATTAGGGGAAAATTTATATTTGGTTATTATAAAATACTAGGACAACATGAGAATAGTTTGACTGCTGTTTTGATGACTGACAGCAGAACAAGGGAATTCCACTGATAGCTGCTTTCAGCGAACAGTAATTTCTGCCCTTTCCCCATTGTTGTCTGACCTTGAAGTTGATATATACAAGGTAGGTGGGGTCACCCCTACACAAATTAGGGTGGTGCAGCTGGACTGGATCAGAAGAACATCCTGACATCCGTGTGTGTAATACGGAATTGGCTGAGCAGCTATGCAAATGAAAGAAGACAACACTTGCTGTGATTCACAAACAAAACTGCATAGCAAGTGCGGCTGACAAAGGGCTCACCAGCCCACAGCTGAAAGCATTTGACGGGCCAACAAACATATAATCCACAGTACACAAACCTACCATTGTGAAAATACGATGTGCAACTCAGCCTAACATGCATAAACAATACCATATGACTATCAAAGTACAAAACAGACTGAAAACACAGTGATACATAAATATACAGCAAATAAAGCATGCTGCATCTCCCTCACTGAGAAAACAATCTAAATGACACAGCCACAGCCTCATGCATGCAGACACATTCACACACACAGAAAATGCAAAGTAGTCACCAATCACAGACTCCCAACACACCCAGCACCTGATACTGCAGGTAGATTGCTATGCAAGTAAAATAAAAAAAAAATCCAACTGCATAAACAAAGAGGTTAAAATCTTTCTGAACTGCAGTGCTTACAACTGCGAACCTGCAGTGCCATGTTAGCCACTGCATTCTGTCACCCTATGACCACCTAATGCCATAAAACGCATACTGATAGTAAGACAAAAAGCTTTCTGCAGTGAATAACCTGTTAATATGTCCAATTTGTAGCATGTGCACGTCTAAACATGATCCTTATCATAATGACAGTAGCAACATGGAGTTCCAGGACATACCGTGCACTCTAAGGCAAAATTATGAATCACTGTGCGACTAAATTGGCAGTATGCATGCCTGCAACACAAAGTGACAGTTTAACAGCTGTACCATCATTTTGAACTTGCTCATATAATCTATTTATAAACCCTTTCCCACTGCACTGCAAGGATATTATTTAATAAAGTAGTTTAAAATCATAGAGGAGTGTTTTACTCTACTAGTCTGCAGCAGTGGTTGCAACATTATAGAATGTTTTATAACTGATGCAGTTCATTACAAAGCATCATTAATAAAAGTCAGACTTATGGCTTCAGTACAAACAGATAAAAATACTGTAGGCAGAAAGAAAACGCATAAAATAAATCCTTAACTTCTCCTAAAACAGAGCTATACAGCTGCTCAATATCTTACTTAAGATATTTTACATATTACCAAAATATCAAATCCAGCTCACTTAACAGGTTTAAGAAATATGTATATGTTGTGGATTCCACCCTTTCTAATAAGTAATACAGAAATAAAGGCAGTAGTAATCAATTTTATTTTTATAAATTAATGTAGGGCTCCCAAAAAACAGTCACTTCAATATTCATATTAAAATGCAAGGACATTTCGACAGCATATGCTTATTACTTTTGGCTGAAATTGGACTTTTAAAAAACTGCCTCTTTACTGGAAGATACGGATTCTAAAGAAAACAATACTGACAAAGTGATTATGTAAAGAACACACTATTAACTTAAAGTCTTGCAACTTCTCATGCTACAACAGTAGCATAACTGGCACATGCTATGTCTATATTATCTCTGCCTATAATAATATATTTTTGTACTAGTACATCTTATAGTAACCATTTATTTTCCTTCTATACTCAGTCAAGATGTTAAGGCCCTAACAAGTGCATCAGCAAATTAGCAGCTTTATATCTGACAGCAAACAAGTTAACGGTGCACTTGGAAAGCATGTGCCTGGCAAGTGGCAAAACCTTCTGCCTTGAAGCAAAAGTAATGAAGAAGTGCTCTGCCTTCTCAAACTCACATGCTCACTGCAGGAAGAACTCGTCTTGAACCGAGTGCAAACTCACAACATTACATAGTCTTTCCCCTTCAGTTTTTGCTAATGTAAAGAAAACAGTAAGAAAAACGGACTTGCTTACGAACAATATTGCCACCACGTTTAGGAAAAATGTGGGTTAATCCTAAATGACCCCTGATCTTGCAAAAAATTCCATGCACATAAGGGCATGATGCTCTAAAATTCTTTAAGTGACAGCCACCAAGATATCATATTCCAAGAGATAAACTTCAAAGATGATTAATTCATAGGCTTGAGAGAATGGAGAGTGACTAAACCAGATAATCATGAAAGACAAGTCCTAAGGAGATAAGAAAGTCAATTCCTCTAGGACAGAGATGCAGAAACCTTTAAAGAACTATCTATGTAGTTGATGCTGAGCCATAGTTTTACCCTTCACAAGGGAACAATGGACAGAAATAGCTGGCAAATGCACTTGGACCCGAATATCTGAGAGCCAAGTCCTACTATGACTGAGGTACATTAGAAGAACCTGCATGCTTATTAGCAGAGTTTGCACAGACTACCTTTCTAGCCAAATGGTAATCCTTCTTCAGCAGGAAGACTATAAATGGCAAGCAAAAGAATTCCTAGTGGCTTCAATCACCTCTGAAACCTGTGAAATAAAGTATCAGGGAGCTAAATCACAGGTTGTGCTCTGAAAATAGAAGCTGGTTGCTAACTCAGGCTCGTATGTTGACTTCCATGGTATGCAGTAGCAGCATCTCCTGTACTGTTAGGAACTTGAGAGCTTGAAATCCCAGTCTTTTTGGCCACCAGGAGACAAAAATGATTTTCCTTCTATGAAGTTTGTAGTTACATTTGGAACCAGAAGGAATGCTGGCAAGACATACAGGAATATATCCTATTATGGTAGGTGAATATGTCCACCATCAATTTTTTTAAACTTGTTTGGTAGCTGGGTAAGCCCACTGCACAAAGTGTTCCTTTTCAGTGGTCACCAGGGAGCACAGTCTGGTTAAGTGACTTGTAGTGACAGTGTAAACAAACAGAGGTGAAAGGCATCAAACTCTGTACCCCTGACTGTAGAAAGCAACTCAGCAATAACTCAGAGCCTTAATTTTCTGCTGTTACTGCCAGACAGCTCTAATTCCGCCGTTTATGCTACAAGAAGTGAAAAAGAGGGATGATTAAATTCTACAATATGGCAAATAAGCTGATTTCTAGTGTGTACCATTCCTGGAAAACTATGACTACATATGACTTCTAAATTTTCAACTTCAGGATAGGAGCCAGTGAATAGTTTAGGGTGCCCACCAGCACAATTCACATCTCTGGAGATGTAATCTGCTGAGAAAGTGATCTCTCTCCTTATGACAACCCACACTGCCTCACTGCCAAAGGGGTGATAGTGTATGCCACACTATTTGTTCAGGTAATACACAACAGGCTGGCTATCAAACTGAATCTGATGAAGCCCTAAATTCAGCTCCCACTCCACCGCATTCATGACAAAAAGGACTGTGGATAATTCTAGATGCTTTATATGCACCTCTCCAAGAGGGACATTTCCTTTGAAATGCTATGGAGTCAAGATAGGCTCTCCATCTTGCAGCACCTTGCAGACAAAATGCCAATTACCAGGACCCATATTGACAGTAGAAACTGAGGCCCCACAGTGAGAGTAATGGGGTTTTCCTACCATTCCATGTGACACCATAATGCTTGAGAGCATGTGTGAACTTTGCAGCCTCCGACACTTCACCGACCACCCCACAACACAAATCTCTCAGATATGTGAAAGGCACACTGAAGGATTCTAGCCATTACCTAAAAAGTGACAAGAGATCAAGCTTGGACCCTCCTCATCCCTCACCACGGGCAAAAATGAATTAGACTGAAGAGAGTTCAGCTTCAAGTTAATGAAGGCAATAAAGTGAGATAAGGTCAAATGCACCTCTCCCAAATTTCACAGATCCCCAGTGATTGCGACCCTGAAAGAATCTACTTCAGGGATGCTACGAGAAAGTCTGTTGTTGGGGTTACTAGAATAAATCATTCATGTAGGGTAACATCCACAGTTATTTTCTTTTGTAAGGCTATTTCAACAGTGGTTAGCACCCTTGGTAAACATTCTGGTTGCAGAAAAAAGAAGAAACTTCAGTTCTTTGAACTGAAGTTATAAGGTGACACTGGCCAAAACCAATTTGGGAACCCCACTGGTCCCTTGTAATTGCTTTCCAGACATCAGGAAACTAGGAGAATCAATCTCCAGGGACAACTCTAGCCCACAGGCAGAAGCTGGTTGCCAAGCTGGTGAAACTGCCCTCCTGTGAGACCTGGTCAGCACAGCTGAGTGAAGCAAGACCACCTAATGCTTAAGGGTTCTCTTCTGCCAGTTGTACAGTTTCTATTTTTCTCCTTTAAGGCTAACCAAGCCCGAAAAAAGTTATGAAGTTGATGAAGAATCACAGAAGCAATCAAATGCTTTAAGGGCCAAATGTTTCCTCTGCATGTCCCTAATCAGCTTCTGGAAAGGCCAAATGAAAAGACCTTTCCTAAAAGGGGTATTCAGAAAGTCTGTTCAAGTTCTTCCTTGAAGGAGTAGAGCTTGACAGACACTGTAATATGCAAATACATACCTGTGTTTGCTGCCAAAGTTTCAGCACAATTAAAGCAATAGTAAGCCACATATCAGCTCATTAAGTAAATCATGGACAATGCGCTGACCTACACCTAATATATTATGGAGACCTGGAACCTGGATAGGTGAGTAAGTCAGCTAAGGGTTTTAAGTTTCAACATGGCGGTGAAAAACCATTTCCTGCTCATCTTGTTCAAAGTTTGAAACTTATCAGTCAGGAAGTTCTCAAGATACTGTCGTTTCTCGGACTGTTATGCTGAACAAAGACATTTACACAGACGTTTGTGCAAGGATGTCTTATCAGGCTCTCACAACTCCACTCAGATGGGTCTTATACAGGACATCCTGCCTTTTGTGAGCTGAGAAAGCAGCAGTAAGATGCTTCCAGACTACATAATTAGTATCCGTGACTATGGGTTTCATGGGTACTGCGGTGGCACTGTCGCCTCACAGTTAGACGTTGCCCGTTCGATTCTCAGTTACAGCGTCTTCTGTGTGGCGACGTGTGAACGGGCATTTCTTCATTGAAGGTTGTGCATTAGGCCTGGCAAGCCAGCATGTAAAACTCTACTGCCAATCATTAGCGGACCGGAGTTCCGCTGTGGCGAACTCTAACCGGGAAAAGCCGAAAGACACAAACAAACTATGGGTTTCATGGAAGTGCTGATTCAAGGCTTCTCTTCCATTTGTCCAAATACTCATTCAAGCCTTTCGGAGCAGATGGAATGGGGGCGACAGGCTCACTCATTGCAGACTTCATCAGCCTGGGAGCTTTTCCAAAACAAGGGTTAAGTGGGGAATGAGAGAGAGAGAAAAAACCTTACTGTCCCAATCCATTTCAGAGACAAGGGCCTTTGTCTCTTCTGAGTCCTTCAAGAATGCAAAAAGTGAGAGAGAACCTTTCCCTACCTCAGCTCCAGCTTGAGCGGGCTAATGCATACCAATGTACATGGAGCTAAGTATGGGACAGATCTGCAAAAGGACACCAGTGCATAGGCATGCACCTGCCAAAAGTGACATGGGACCAAACAGATCTCCATTTTTTTTTTTTTAATTTCTCCATATTTTTTAGGTTTCTAATGCCATGACAGGAATAGACCCCATTCCTAAGTCAAAATATGATTAAAGTTCATGAAATTAGTATTGTTTCAATCTTTGATGTCAGCCAAAAGTGCTCTTCGCAGCACCCGCAATGTGCCCAGTAATGACCCCTTCTGCAATTTGAATGAGGTTACATGGATTGGTAACATATCTAAATACGATTGTAGATTCTTTTTTATAAGACCCATTGCTCCTACTACTAATGGAACTGTTTAGGTATCTTTCTTTCGCATTACTCTCGTTTCTGCCTGTAGACCCTGGTATTTTATGACTTTGCTTCTCTCTGTATGCAAGACACTGTAATCACTGTGTGTGGTGATTTTAATGATCAATGCTACTTTTGTCTTCTTTTCTTGGACCACTATATCCGGTTTCTTATAAGATCTATCTTTTGAACTGTTGGTAATGGGTGATCCCATGTCATATAAACTTCATCATTTTCTATGATGCTTTGTGGCTCATGTTTCCAGTGTTTTTCAGCCACTTCAATACCATAATGTTTGCACAATCCCCATTGCAACAGTCTCACCACATTATTATGCCTTTCAGTATATACAGTCCTTCTGCCATTAGTGCATCACAACCAGCAACAAGGTGTGTGACTGTTTCCTGTTCAGTTTTACAAAACCTACATTTGTCTGTTTCTCCCACATGTTCAGTGGACTTTGTAAACCAGCATGTAGATAGCCCACTATCTTGGGCTGCCAATATTAACCTCTCATCTCTTGGTTTGAATTCGACTCTCCTTAATCACTCCTGCATTTGTTCCTGATCAACATGAGGTTCTCCCAGAAGTTTTCTATACTTGCAACAATATTTATGCTTTTTCCATATTTCTTGCCTTCTCATCTGGTCCTTCACCTTATATTCTTTCATTTGTTTTTTGGCACATTCAGTTGTTGCCTGTTTTTTATCTACTTCTGTTTGATTTCCATTCCTGCTTGACGTCGATATGCTTCTACTAAATTAAGCAGAGAAGTCAAAATAGATTTATACTCCTCATGTTTCAAAACTTTTACTACATTTGGATCTTGTGAGGTCAGTAGATATGTGTGGAGTCCCATGATTGCAGATCTATACATGTAACCAATTTCAAGGACGCTCATCCCTCCTTCAGAACGGGGAATATATAATCATTTGGTGAGCACGAAGCATCCTTCTTGTTTTAATATCTAATCTATCCAACACGTTTTGGGGCCAGTCAATCACTCCAAAACTATAAGTTAGGACAGGAAGAGCAAATTGGTTTATGCCTTGGATTTTGTTTTTGGATGTCAATGCTGTTTTCAGGATTAATTTAAGTATTCTAAAGTATTCCTTACTGAGTTTTATTCGCATTTGTTCATGTTTTATTGCTGATCCTTCATCAATTCCCAAGTATTTATATACTCCCTCTTGCTCAAGTTATTTTATATTGCATTCTTGTCCCAAACTGATGATTTCCTGGTGCTGCAGTTTTCCTGCATTTATATATCACCAGAAGGCCACTTTGAAATGCTGACCGCAATCTCAGTGCTTCAGAGCATGCTCCGTTCATAGGTAATAAAAACAATGGTTGTGAAAGTTTGTCTCTTCTTTCTGGCAACAAAGAGCTATGAGAAGCTTTCTGAAATGAAATCAATAGGACTTGTTGGCAGGACAGATTTGTGTCCCAGAGACCCCCCCCCCATCTATGGAATAGACTTCCTCTCCACATCAAGCAGAGTACCTCTTTACCCCTTTTTAATCGTAACCTGGATAATTGGATGGGAAATAAAAAATACATCCCTGGGATTCCACCTGTGTCCCTGCTGGACAGGGGCATCGGATGCTGATTTGTCTATGTATGGGATAAACTCTTGGCTAGGCTTATAAGGGCCTCAGGCCAATAGCCTAGTAACTTCCTATGATCCTATGATGCTATGAAATCCAGGGTGTGTGTCCCTCAGCCTCCATCTGCCTAATGGATATCCCTTAACAAAAAGTACAGTTTTGTACCTACCATAAATGTAGATGTTCGAAGATCCACATTGCTGCAGTCCTAACACTTGGGTAGTCCGCTGTCCCAGTCGGCCCGAATACCAAAGTATAAGGCTGACGTCGGTCAAGGCGCATTAGTCTGACGTCAGGACGTCAGGGTACAAATGCGCATGACCGACGTCATATCCTCAGTCTTTTCTTGCCCCAGATGTCAGAAGACCCTAAAAAGATAAGGCCAAAACCAAAAAACACCAAACACTCCTGTACCAAATATATGTACAATATATACAAATTTACAAAAGTACAACCCCATCCACACAACCACCCCTAAACACAGAGGGAAGGAGGGAGGGAATTGGACTGCAGCAATGTGGATCTTGAACATCTACATTTATGGTAGGTACAAAACTGTACTATGTTCTTCATCCCACATTGCTGCAGTCCTAACACTTGGGTAGAATCCCAAAGCAGAGGTAAGGGAGGCTGGCAAATCATAAAGAAGCTGGAGCTGTCAACATGCCCTGCAAAATAGCCGTGGCAAAACCAGCCCTAGATTTAGAGTAGAGAGGAAGGTGGTAATGCTTAGAGAAAGTATGCACTGAACTCCAAGTAGCTGCCTCCAAAATATCCTTAGTTGCCACCCCCCTTAGAAATGCTGTTGAAGTGGCAGTAGCCCTAGTGGAATGAGGCCTAATCCCAGCTGGAATCTCCTTGCCATGATGGGAATAACAAAATGCAATGCAAAACCCAATCCACTTAGAAATAGTTTGTTTTGAGACAGGCTTGCCCTGAGAACTCAAAGCAAAAGAAACAAACAACTGCTGAGACTGTCTAAAATCCTTAGTCCTGCTTAAATAATAACGCAACTGCCTGTGTACATCTAAAGTGTGCAAAATCTTTTCCCCCTTATTTTGGGGATCTGCATAAAAGTAGGCAAATGAATAGTTTGGTTTAAAGCCACACTAGAAACCACCTTAGGCATAAAGGAAGGATTAGTACGTAATGATACCCTATCCTTATGGAAAATCAAAAAAGGCTCAACCGCCATAAGGGCCTGCAATTCAGAAACCCTTCTTGCAGAAGTAATGGCCAACAAAAAGCAGTCTTCCATGACAAGTATTTCAATTCAGCAGTAGCCGAGGCTCAAAAGGTTGTAGAGTAAGTTTCTCCAACACAAAATTGAGGTCCCAAGCAGGAGTAGGAGCTCTACGGGGGTCTTATATTCTTTGCCCCTCTAAGAAATTGCTTGAACAAAGGATGAGAAAACAATGGTGGGTCACAATCATAGTGAGCTGAAATTGCTGCAGCATGAATCTTAATGGAAGAGAAAGACAAACCTTTGTCCAATAACTCAGTAAGATATTGAAGAGCCACACTCAAATTAGGCTCAGAAACCTCCAAATCCTTTGCTGCACTCCAAAATAAAAATCTCTTCCATTTTTCATGTACACTTTCCTTGTACTAGGTCTTCTGGCTTCCATAATCACATTCAAAACTTGTTGAGGAAGTTGAGACCTGCTTTGTTTCAAAACAGAATATGCCAGGCTGTGAGATGAAGAGAGTGAAGCTTGACATTGAGTAGATGACCGTCCCTCTGAGACAATAGGTGTGGAATCAAAGGTAAAGGCCATGGAGGCTTCCTTACCAGACTCCTCAGTAATGGGTACCAGTGTTGCCGAGGCCAATCTGGAGCTATTAAAATCATCCTTGGCTTGTCTTGTCTGACCTTTAGGAGTACCTTTGGGAGGAGAGGCAGAGGTGGAAAGGCATACACATGAAGATTTTTCCAACTGAAAGAAAGAGCATCCACTTTCCAAGCTGTGTGATGAAACCTTTCGTGCAAAACTTTGGCAGCTGGTGGTTTAGTGGAGAAGCAAACAGATTTATGTCTGGAGTTCCCCATGACACTGTCAATTTCAAATACATGAAGATCCAGTTTCCACTCGTGGGGATCCATGATTTGCCTGCTTAACACATCTGCTAAGGAGTTCTGTGCTCCCGGCAGAAACCTTGCCTGAAGATTTAGTTGCAAGCTGAGCGCAGTCTCCCACAAAATCATTGCTTGCCTGCATAGAGGATAAGAATGTGTTCCCCCTTGTTTGTTGATGTACCACATGACAGTTTTGTTGTCTGTTAGAATCAACACCTGCCCTGGAAGAAGTAACTCCTTGAAAGCCATTAATGCAAACTGGACTGCTAACATCTCCTTCATGTTGATATGTAGATGCTGTAGTCTGGCAGGCCACTTGTCTTGTATCCACTTTCCATTCAGATGAGCTCCCCAAGCTATGTCTGAGGCATCTGTCGTTAGAATCTGACTCGCCTCTGGCCGGGTCACAGAGAGTCCCTTGTTTAGGTGACATTCCTGAGCCCACCACAAAAATTCCTTTTGAATGCAAGGTATTATTTGAATGACAGTGTCCAAATCCTGGCAGTGCTGTGTCCATACATTTTTGAGATACCATTGCAGCTTCCTCATATGCAGTTTGGCATTGGGAAGCACCAGAATACAAGATGCCATGAACCCTAAGGCTTGAAGGACTGTCCTTGCAGTCAGCCCGGACTGAAGAGATAGTTGATGGAAGTAAAGGGAAAGATTCTTTTGTTTGTCCGGGGTTAAAAAGGCCATCTGGGTTGCTGTATTCAGTCTCACACCCAGAAAGCACATGTCTTGAGAGGGTACTAGGCTGGACTTTATTTCGTTCACAGAATACCCCAGGCATCTTAGCACTGCTATCACATATTCCAAATGCTGAAAAAGGTCTTCCTTTTCTTGAGCCAGAATCAGACAGTCGTCCAAGTAAGGATAGATTTGTATTCCTTTTAGCCTGAAGTAAGCTATCACTGGAGCCAGAACTTTTGTGAATACTCTGGGCGCAGTGGATAAGCCAAAGGGCAATGCAGAGAACTGATAATGGGAATTTCCAGCTCAAAAACGCAGATACTTCCTGCAACTTAGTCTGATAGGCACATGAAGGTAAGCCTCCTTGAGATCTAAAGTTACCATCCAGTGATCTTTTCCCAGCAGAGGTAAAAGCTGTTGTAACGTCAACATTTTGAACTTGGGAATGTCCAAATAAGTGTTGAGGATAGATAAATCCAAAATTGGTCTCCACGTGTTCCCCTTTTTTGGTACTAGGAACAGGCGAGAATAAAATCCTAGGCCCCTTTCTGGCACAGGAACCGGCTGAATGGCCCCTATTTGGAGTAACAGAGAAATTTGCTTGTGAGCCTCTTTTCTTTGTAGAGGAGGAATGTCTGGCATGCCTTTGAAAGGAGGCAAGGTATGGAAATAAAACCTGTAACCGTGGTGAATGATATCCAATACCCATCTGTCTTGGGTAATTAAACTCCAATTTTCTTTGAAAAGTGCCAGCCTTCCTCCCAAAGGTGCTGCCAGACGAGAAGGCTCTGGCAGCTGAAAAGGCAGGTCATTGGGTCTGTTTACGAAAGGACTGACCCCTGCCCTCACCAGAAGACTGAGCAGGTGAACTCCCTGTTCTAGGCATAAAAGAACCTTGAGCGCTGCCCCTACCACGTCTAGACCTACCCCTAGACTGGGAATCATAAGAAGGATATGTCCACCCCTTAGTAGGCCAATTTATACTAAACTTCGGAGGCTGAACCTGCAAAAAATCTTTAACAGTATGCATAGACTTAGCCTTGTCCTCCATTTTCTTTAAAACTGCTTCCACAGGCGAACCAAACAACACATCAGATTGTAACGGAGCATCTAAAATCCTTGTCTTAACATGCTCAGCCAAATTCTGATCCCTCAGCCAGGCGTGCCTGCGAAGAACAGAACCAGTGGCAGCCACCCTCGAAGAGGCCTGTACAGCATCAAAACCACATTGCAAAGAATGCTTACCCACCTGTTCAGAAACATGAACTAAATCCTGCAACTCTTTACACTCAATACCTTCCGCCAGAGCATCCACCTTAGACTTCAATTGTGAAAGGAGATAATTTTGGTATTTTAACATGTGGAACTGGCAATTCAAAGCCCTCATGGCTAAAGTGGAAGAAGTATACACCTTATTTCCCCATCTATCCAAAGCCCTTGCCTCTTTATCAGGAGGAACAGGATTTTTAACAACAGAAGCCTTAACACCTTTAGGCCCCTGAGAAACAGTTTCTGGGTCTGCCCTAGGACTCTTAAAAAGAAACTTATGAGCTTCAGGCACCCTATAATACCTATCTGGTTTAACTGGGGCAGGAGGCAAAGAATCAGGGTTCAGGGAAGCCTCCGCAAAAACATCTTCCACCACATCCAGAACAGGAGGTATAGCCAAAGGCCTATGCTGGGGTAAAAACAAAAATTCCCTAAGCCTTTTCCTGGAATCAGAGAAATCTTGACCTTCCCATTTAAAATGCTCCCTCATGGAATGAAGAGTCTCTGAAAAAGAAAAATCCTCAGGAGGAGAAGCCGAAGGAGTAGAATCATCTACATCAGAATCAGAATAAGAAGGATACTCCTGTAAGTCTTCAGCCGAAGACTCAGAAGCCTCCGAACACTGCTCAAAACTCTCAAGCTCAGGTTCCACCCTAGGCCTCTTATCAGGAGGGGGCATAGAACCTCTAATCATAGTAATCAAATCTTCTGCCATTTTAAGCATATGTTTCTTAGGCAGAGACCCTGAAGAACTAGGAGAAACACCCACTGAAGTTAAACCTGGCCTGCCTCTCGAAGAAGCCTTGGAAACAGAAGGGAGGGCCTAACCACCTTAGGAAGGGAGGGAGAACAGCTACCTGAGAAGCCCCTCAGCCTGGCCTACCTCCTGAGAGGACACATCTTGTAACAGTAAAGTCTCTCCCTGAGACTCCAAAGAAACTTCTGGCAGAACCTCCGGCTCCACCGAGCCCTCTAAAGAACCGACGTCCGGGACAGACGGTTCTTCCAACCTAGGCTTTGCTGCTTTGTCCTTGCGCTTTTAGGCGAAGCGGGCGCCGGAGCATCCGGCGGCATTTTATAATTACAACGCTTCCCAAAAACTAACCTGGCACAGTCTAATCTTCTCTTTATAGTGCGTTTGTTAAATCTAGCACAAGAGCGACATCCAACAACGTCGTGCTCAGGCCCTAAGCAAGGTATACACAAGGTATGGTAATCCCTATGAGGTATCTGTTTCCCACAAGAAATACAATTATTCACTTTTTCTGACATCCGGTTAAAGACTGAGGCAAGAAAAAACCAAAATATTCCCCAACGGGGTACTTAGCCAACTTTGATTCGGTCTGAAACTCCGACTTCAGAAAATTTCAGAACGCCAACCTGCACTCGCAATACTGCTTCTGCATCGGACCATGCGGCAAAAAAGACTGAGGATATGACGTCGGTCATGCGCATTTGTACCCTGACATCCTGACGTCAGACTAATGCGCCTTGACCGACGTCAGCCTTATACTTTGGTATTCGGGCCGACTGGGACAGCGGACTACCCAAGTGTTAGGACTGCAGCAATGTGGGATGAAGAACATCATTGCTCCTGGACTGAGTCTGAAAAAAGCCCAAGTGGAAAAGTGCTCTACTCCTGTTAACAAATACAAATAATTGAAAAAAGTAACTAAACAGTCACACAAATTCTCTGATAGCTAAATTTTCTTAGGCATCAAACTTTTCCATGGCTAATATTAAGAGCTGGATCTGACCTTTGCAAACTGCAGAAAAGAAAAGGTATAGGAGGCACTGGGCATGTGCAAGCTGCACCTACTTAGTGAGGCTTGTGGCATGTCATTCTGCTCCCCATGTGGGAGCTTCAGAGAAAAACAGCCAATAATGAGATAAATGAAAAGAATACATCCATACTGCAGACCTACTAACACGTCATAGGCATCAGGGCTTGCTTTTACAACTGCACACTGCATTAACACATAAAAACCAGCATATGGTGCACTGGTCATTGGAAGTTAGAAGCACAACAGTGAGGAAGGGGAACTTTTTCACACATTCTCTGCAAGGATTTTATGTGCCTGTTTATTTCATTTCATAGAACAAATTCAACCAAAACCAAAAATTCTTTCCACCACCGTAAAATATTTTTTCTTTTTTCTACTTTTTGTCTCAGATTCCACAACCAAACACTGAAAGAGGTAAGTTTATATCTAAGGAACACTGGCTATACTTGAGCAGTGGGATTCCAGTTATAGAAAAGGAAGCTGTTCTTTCTGCCTGGATAAGTAAGGAAAAAAGTTACCACAATTTTTTATACAGAAATACAGCTTTTCTGCCTTCCCAAGTCCTTTCATCCAGTCTTAGTCTCTGTATTTGCATTTCAGTCCCTGCAACGTGTTTCTCCCTTTCGTATTTCCTTACTATGTCTTCTCTTTTCTTTTTTAATTGCTATTGTTCTTTCACCCACCCTTTCACAAACACAGCTCACAATAATCAGTATGCTAAAATAACAAAGACTTTTATAACTACAATTTCACTTTGGTAATTAAGTCTCAATGGGATTGCAGCCCTTTCCAGAATAGGTACACAATGATACTTTTACTGACTAGGGAACATTTGGCGAGGACCCTTGCAGAACTTCATTGCTTTTCTTCAAAAAAGAGAGACACATATCTAACAGCCACATGAATTACAATCAACTCGGTCAGATACGATCCTGGATTACTCCCTCATGTGAAGGAGAGACATTCAGAATGCAGCAACGTTTGGGACAGAACCTAGAACTTCCTGATCTTTGTATCATCAATGCTGATTGTGCAATCTGTTGAGTCAGTGATATCAGCACCCAAGTGTGCAACCCACTCAGCCAATGACATTGGTTCATATGTGTGGAAACTGCTGAGCCAATGGCATCAATCTCCCCACCCCCAGTGTGCAACCTGCAGTCAATGACATCAGTTACCGAATGTGCAACCCACAGAGCCAATGAGATCATCCCTTGGATATGCAACATGTTTAGCCACTGGCATCAGTCACCCAATGTGTAATATGCCGAGACAATGACATCAGTCTGTGAGTGCACATTTTGAGCCAATGACATTCGTCTCACAGTATGAAACTTGCTCAACCACTAAAAGTTCTCGCTTGTGCATCCCACTGAGCCACTGACATCCTTCCCCAAGTGTGTCGAACTGTGAAATTTGCTTAGCCATTTATATCAGTCATTGAGTGTGCAACCTGCAAAGCCAATGGTGTTAACTGCCAACTGTAGAACATGCTGAGCCACTGATATCAATTCCCAGTGTGTAACCTGTGGAACAGTTGTCATCAATTCCCTAAGTGTGTAGCCTGTGGCACCATAAAACATCAGTCACTAACTGTTCAACATGTTGAGCCACTGACATCAGATTGGTCTCCCAGTGTGTAACCTGCAGAGCTATTGACATGAGACCCCAAGAGTGCAGCATGCTAAGCAACTGACATCTATCCAACCATACTGAACATGCTGAGCCACTGACATCCATCCACCCATATGTAACATGTTCAGCCACTGACATCAGTTCCCCAGTGTGTAACCTGCTGAGCCAGTGACATCAGTCATTATACGTCCAATGTGCTGAGTTACTGACATCAGTCCCCCACTGTTGAAACCTGCTAAGCAAATGATATCAGACTTCAGATGTACAACTTGAGTCACTGGTGTCAGACTCCCCATATGTGACATGCTTAGCCACTGAAATCAGTCTCCAACTGCTTCACCTGCTAAGCCAACGACATCAGACCCCAAGGGTACAACAAGCTACTCATATCAATTTCCAAGTGTGCTGTCTGCAGAGCCCTATTTCTGCACCCTTCTCCTATTTAGTGGCACCTCCCCTCTACCTTTATTACCAATAATCTAACAATGCAAAATGGTTTCCCCAGATACTCTCCCTTCCCTAATCTAGCTGGTGACATTGTCTCTTTACCAGGACTGCCTGCTACTCATTTGGTAGATCTGTAGCAAAACACCAGTAAAATATAACACAAAAGGCACTGATCTGTACTGAAGTTTACAGTGTTTTTATTTCAGGTCAGATGTAACATGTACAAGCACAGTTCAAAAAGAAAACATTGTGCATTATTTTGCTAAAGTCCTTCATTGCATTAACTCAAGCAAAGCAGCCAAGCTTAACTGAACCATTTGCTACAGCCCTAATATCAGACTTGTTTGCTAATATTTTCCATTTTCTGAAGTTTCCTCCTTACATAAGCAAATAAATAAATGTCTCAGCAGGGACTTGCTCCAGTTCCCTAAATTACCACTGCAGCTGTCACACTGGACACATTTTCAAGTTGAAATGCATTAATACTCCAAGTGAAATAGGTCAAAACCACAGCTAAATTATCTCTTCTTTGTGGGGTGGCTGTTCACACACATGCTTATGTCAACAGTTAATTTCTTATCACACAACATATGGGCTACAACACAAACAGCAAAGTGAGCTTTTGTGAAAATGTCACACCTTGTGTTTTGCTGTTGTTAGCACTGCAGCACAGCAGTGTGATAATGAGTCTGTAACAGTACTTTGGCAGTCTGAGTCAACACATTAACTGGGTATTTATTCATTTTTTCTATGCGAGTTTAGCGCAAAGAATGTACACTTTGACGTAATGACTCGGGCACATCTGTGCAACTATCACTTATATTTCCAAATACATTAATGATAATGCATAATAATTACAGACAAACTTATACAACTAGAAATTATCCAAGTATCACCCCAAAGTATACTATCCTTGTCCATTAAATGCACATCTTATTCTACACCCTTAATATTCTGACTTTCCCTTTGGTAAGCTAGTTTCATATTAATTGATTAAGCAAGCTAGGAATTTCAATAACTTTTAGCAGCACAATGTACTCTAATACAGCTTAAATTGCCATACATAACATAACATTTTAGGTCAAGCAAAACAGACACATACACAGCAGCAAAGTAACAACACTAAACAAATGACCACTGGGATCAGAAGATGTCTAGCCATGTATCCCTTACACCCTTTACAAATACTTAACAGTTCTTACTTCCCAAAACAAGCAAGGCCACACAAGAAAATCATGATGCAAAATTGTGTCTATTCAGCCAATCATCAAGAGTAGCCTAAAAATTAGACAAGCAGTTAGGCTGGGAATGTTAAGAATCTATCCATCCAGTGAATGTTGTTTATTTACTGGTACAGACTTGGGTCACTACTACAGGTGTTTGTGGAGGCACTGGTTTTACAAAGCAACAGGTTGTCAAACACAACTAGGTCTTTCATAGCTGGAAATGCAAGATACAGGTTACTTCAGAACAGCTGACAGGATATTGAGTATACGGAGATGTGAGTGTCAAGTAGGGAAACAGGTAGCACACTTGCCTTTGGTGCAGAAGGCTGGGGAGTTCTATACCCACACCAGGTAGCTCAATTGACGACATTGCAGTGCAGCATAAGTGAGTAAAATACTCCTGAGTCTACTGAACTTCAGATGAGACTTTAAATCGAGATCCCATCTGCTTGAGTTAGTGGTAGCTCGGGTGTATGAAAAAGATCCCATGGCGCTTATTAAAAAGGGTAGGGGAAGTTCCCCAATGCCTTGACCAAATTTCACCTAGTAGTATAAATATCACCTTGGGTCTCCTCTAAGAAGAGGGTACTAGCCTACTGGAACTAACCTCCTTAACAAAGGAAAAATAAAGGAGACCCGTTAATACATTGGGATAGTTGAAGGAAGTTGTTGGGGCATTTCCTTTTAAGCGATATGCTTGAATTTATAAGGAAAGACTATGGTGGTAAGATGATGACTTTAGATATTGAAGATATCTCCTGGGAATTAAATGGGACAGACAGAAGGATTTCCTGACTATGGTAGAAAGATAATTAAATGAGTCAGAGCTATCCACACAAGTATGCATGTCTTGTTTTACCCGATCGGATGGAAGTTGGAAGCTCACCATGTAAGGAAGGTGCCTTGGACAACTGCAGGTGATAAAGGCAATGGGCTGAAGTCCCATAGGAGTTTCATAAAGAGACACCATTGCTAGTCTGACAGTTGGAGCAGACAACTAGAGATGTGACTTGTTAATTAGCTGCTTCTTGTGCTGAGCGTACAGCTTTGAATCTTTCCACCTTCATTTGCCTACTTTGTGACTTTGAAAAAGTCACTTAACCAAACAGTGCTTTGGAGTAATTGGGAATTTGGGCTATGCTCCTTAACAGTCTTGTGGACTGCCTGCCTAGTAACTACTTTGATTTGTTTCTGATGTCTTTCACTTTTGGCTAACTAAAGTGTGTTTTTTTACATTAAGACAACTGATTGCAATTCTAGTGGGAGTTGAAAGGTAACCTGGTCTGTCTGAGTTGGAAAACACACAAGGGGGCTTAAAGGAGCAACTTACTTACTTGTAGCTAGTTGGTACCTTTTCATTTTTGGCTAACCAAAGTATGTCTTTAATTTATGAAGACTGGGACTGCTATTCCAGTGACAGTAGTAAACTAGCCTGGTCAGTGTGAGTTGGGAAAAACAAAGGGAGGCTTAAAGTTACAGTGTTTCAGCTGCCAGAGGGCTTACTACAGACTTAGTTATTTGGTGTTAATCTGCATTTGAGTGGTACTTTTGCTGTGCTTTTACATTAAGAAGTTCCAGGATCATCCATCTTGGGGCAGAATGTGTTTACCTGATCTCTCTGAGTTGGGAATTATTCTGAGGAGTTCAAAGTGCAGTCATTTACTGGCCAGAAGTCAGGGAAGTTACTTTTCAGCTTTCTTCTATCTGCTATAATTTAAGCGTTTTTTTTGGCAGAGCCGTTCACTATGAAGTGGCAATTAGCAGTACCTTGTATAGTAGTAAACCTATAATGCTAGTAATTAGGACTTTAACGTATAGTTCAGCTAGTTAGTGCATCAAATAGCACTAATATCAGATCGCAGCACTATCTAACATCTAGCCTTAACCCTAGACACTACTGAGGTGACCCCTGTAAAAACAAGTCCCTAACCCATTCTAGCCCAACCTTAACATAGATCCTGACAACATGGATTTGCAATTTCCTAACATCTCTGTGGCTAGCTTGGTAGATGTGGGCATCTTAGACAATGTAGCAATTGTCTCATGTACTCAGACAACCTTTAAATCCTTAAAGAAACTAACACAATATGCAAGATATGTACATACATAATTTCATTGGAGGCAAAAATGTCACTTACAGACAAGGTTCTCAAAAACAAACTCACTACATCATTCACACATACCGCTCACCACACACACAGACCTTCTTATGTGGAGGCACTTAAAAGAAACCTCTCATTTCAAATACCTCCTAAGCCATCAAATGGTAACACTTACTCTGTAGTGCATTTATTGATGTGGTTGAATCTATCACTGCTTTTCAGCCTACACTTGTTAAAGAAACTCCATCTGTTTGTTACTGTACTGCTCTTAGGTTGTTTTAACAGGATTCTGATATTTCCTGACCTCCTCTGATACTGCACAAGCGGTTATGAGTTTGCCAAAGTTCTCCTGAGTCTGCCAAAATATTCAAAAGTTTTGCAAAGTTTTTGTGTGTTGTGAACATTTCTCAGGGTTAGTGAGCTTACTTCCAATGATTTGAAATTTGCAGATGATTGCAAATTAGGAGCTGTCATTGAATCTCACACTGACACAAATGTTCTCCAGGAGGGGCTGATACAGACAAACAACTGGTGTCAGAGTCATGGACTAAAACTAAATCCAAGAAATGCATACTAGTACACTTTGAGAAGTCATCCATCCATGGTAACTATCATACTGACAACACACCCCTTAGAGCTGACCCAGTAGTCAGGGACTCAGGGACACGCACGGATAGTAATCTAGCCTTTGATCATCACATGTCTGCAGTGGTGAGGAAATCATTCTATGTTGCGCAACTTATAAACAAAGGTATGGCATCCAAATCCAAGGAAGTCATTGTTCCACTGTATTTGGCATTCATCAGACCTATCATTGAGTACAATGCCCCCTTTGGTATGTACATAACCAGGCACATCTAACAACTGGAATGTCCACAGAGGTTCCTCACTAAAAGAATACAGGGCATAAGTAATATGCCCTATATAAACTGCCTCGAGGCCCTATCCTTGTACTGTCTCCTACAAGCTTTTGAGGGGAGATCTATGCCTGGCATACAGGGTATTGTCAGATCCCACATTGATGACCCTCCTGCATATCCACAAAACAAACAGTACCAGAATTACCCGTTCTAAAGACTTAAACCTTGCTCGTGATATACATAGGACCTACTGGACAGATAGTTATGTATCCTAGAGACTACCCCATCTATGGAACAGGCTCCCCATCCATGTGAAGCAGAGTTCCTCCCTAAACCAATTCAAGTGCAACTTGGACAATTGGATGGGAGACTGGAAATTCATCCCTGGTTTGGCACCTATGTCTCTGATGCAAACCGGTAACCTGTAAATGGTTCATCTCCCAGGCCCATGCTTACACTTATCAAGGGTATCAGAGATTTGGGATGCATGGCTAGGCTTAAAAGACCCTTGGGGTCATTAGCCTAATAAACTCCTATGAACCTATGATTCCTGACATTGCAGGAATTCAGACTTCTGTTGTAAAGCATTTATCTGATTGGCCTGAGGGTTTAACTTTTTAAAGTCGTTCATCCTGCTGCTATAAAAGACATGCTTTAATATAAGCAAACCTCTCCAGTTTAAAATCCTGGACAGGAAATGCTCACCATAGTCTCCCACCATTCACAACTGCACGAAGAGCTGCAAGTTTGTCCAGAGGGAGGTACCACTGCAGGTTACCTAACAATAGACTAATAAACACTCTCACTTAGACCCTTAAGTGACTCTCCCCTACTCCTTCCGCTAGAAATTGTTTTTCCTTGCCTTACATAGCACAGGATAGATTCAAACTTGCTGAATCTAGACTGTTTGGTATCAATGTGCTCTTAAACCAGCCATCTTACATTAAGAGGGCCACCCTGCACTCTTGTGGCAGAAGTGTGCAGCTCAGGACCCATCTGAGTTGGGGACTGCTGGAGAAAAGCTCAGTTTGGGGTTTTCCTGTTGGTAGCTGTGTTAAAAACTGTTTAGATTCGCCTGTTACTCTGCACCACACAATGGGGTTTAGCAGTGCCCTGTATAGATGCAAATGCCAGGGAATGTTATTTTTCCCTAGAGACCTTCCAGTAGAACTCCGAAAGCTTCCCTGATGAGCAAAGGGCAACTTAGTTGTTCTGTATGCAGCATCCTCACACTTATCATCCACTGCCTTTGCTGCTCCAAGTCAAACTAGCTCCATACTATTTAAGCCAAAGTCCTATGTCCAGCTAGCCTACTTCGTTCTCAAACACCACATTCAGAAAAATCCTGCCACAATGGGCAGGCAGTTGCCCATCATTTCTCCTGCCAGCTTGATTGATATAGGCATCTTGAGGTAATGTAGTAATTGCTTCATGTATACTGACAACCTTTTATTCCTAAAGCAAACTAACACTCTATGTGAGAGATGCAAATACACTGTGGAATTGGAGTCAATTCTATCACATAAAAACAAACTAGGCATACAAGAGGTTGTCAGCACACACACTTCCCCTCTCACACAAAACGAGGTCATGACACAAACCCACACACGGTGGTACTCCCTAAAAGCCTACCAAAAGAACAAGAGACCTCCTGTATGGAGCAAGGTTCCACAATATCACATACGCACTCAAGTCACTGCACCGCAGGTACCAATATGATTCTATCATAGTCCATGTGGATGTAAATGACATGAGACATACCTCACTGTACTATATAGAGAGAGACATTATGGATCTCTCTGACTATGTGTCACAGACAAGTATATGTCTTGCATTGAGCAGCATTCTATCTTCAGCAAGGATGATGCCATAATATGAACAGAAAATGATGGATTTTAATAAAAGCCTAAACAAAAAACTCCACACCCTACAAACGCTTCTCACTTTGGAGAATGTAGACACCTGTGACGTCACGAAAACTTGGTTTAAAGCCAAAAAAGTACTCTGGGAGTGACCAAGAGCAATACACACAAGGTTTAAAAGTGTGTGTGTGTGTGTGTGTGGGGGGGGGGGCTCGATCTACACTAGCAGCAAATATAACTCCAGTATAATGCCCTGACATTCATCCACACCCACATCTCCACAGACAAGGTTCCTTATCATATCATGGCCATCTACAGGTCTTCCTCTACATCCCATGAAGCTCACAGTTCTTACCTAAATCTACTAGATGCGCTCATCATCCAACCAAATACATTATTCATTGCACACTTTAACTATACCTCTTTATACTGGGTAATATACACTGCCTCTAACTCGCAGGCACAAAATGTTTCCTGGAGTTTAACAACACAAACACCCTGTACCAGATACTACACTCTCCAACCAGAAGATCAAACATATTTTACATAGTACTCAACAACATAGGAGAGCACTGCATCCCCCAAGTCACATCCTCATTGGTCAGGTTGGACCACAAAGCAGTCTCCCTTGGAATAAATATAAACCCAGAAAACTCAACTAAACTCTGTAACAACCCTAACAAGTGACAGTTTGTTGAAATTTACAGCTCCCCCTAACTCTGAGAATACTATTACCAGATTAGAATTACTTACACAAACCCTGTCCAAAAACGTAAATGGTGGCACTGAGGTTGACATACATATCAGAAGCCCAAATAAAATACCAGAACAAACGCCCGTTGGTGGAATCCTTACCTGAACATGGCATATGACAAAAGAAAAAAGTCATGACCAAAATCAGAAAAAGCAACTCTAACAGAGACAAGAGCTTTCTGATTTTATTTATGTATTTAACATTTGTTTACCAGGAAAGTCCAATTGGGACAGAGCCCATTTTCAGGGAAGGCCCAGGGAGAAATGCTCCAGACAAGACTTTGGAATGCAGGAGGAAACTGGAGCAGCTGGAGAAAACCCATGAGAAAGCAGGCAGAACACGCAGACTCCGCACAGAAGGCACCCCAACCGAGAAGAAACCAGATAAAGTACAGTTGTGTACACTTACAATAAATGTAGATGTTCGAGTGTATTCATGGTTGCAGTCATCATATTTGGGTTATCTGCTTGCAGTAGCCCTCAGTCAGCCTGATTAACAAAGTCTTGGGTCCTGCGTTGGTTGCTGTCTCTTCTTCTGTGACGTCAGGTCATCAGGGGTATAAAACATGCAGCCGACGCCATTACTTCAGTCTTTCTTGCCCCAGATGTCAGGTGCCCCCCTAACGGGGAGCAATTTATATATATATATATATATATATATATATATATATATATATATATATATATATAAAAGTACAAGGTTATACCTCCAACAAAAAAGCAAATACACCAAAAAGCTTTTAAAAATAATAAAGGAGAGTAGAGGTATAGCCAAAATAAGTCAGGGGGCTGGAGGGAGGGTAACCAGGACTGCAACAGTGAATACACTCGAACATCTACATTTATGGTAAGTGTACACAACTGTACTATGTTCTTCGTGTTTCACTGTTGCAGTCATCATATTTGATGAAATTCCCAAAGCTAAGGATGGGAGGAGGAATTTAGATAGCATTAGGACCAGCTATAAGGCCCTGCAAGACAGCAGTGGCAAAGCCAGCTCTGGACTTGGAGAAAATTGGCAAATGGTAATGTTTGGTGAAAGTATGTACAGGCTTCCCGGTAGCAGCTTCTAGGATGTCCCTGGTAGGGATGCCTCTGAGAAAGGCTGCAGAGGTAGATGCAGCCCTGACTGAGTGGGGTCTGATCCCCTGTGGGATAGGTTTTCCATGGTGCTTATAGCAGAAATTAATGCAATGGCCTATCCATTTAGAAATGGTTTGCTTTGAAATAGCCCTCCCCTCTGTCCCTGCAGCAAATGCCACCAGCAGTTGTTCAGATTTCCTTTGAGGTTTAGTCCTGTCCAAGTAGAATCTAAGTTATCTGTGCACATCTAAGGAGTGCAGTATCCATTCCCCTTTGTTCTGTGGATTAGGAAAGAAGGTTGGCAAATGGATGGACTGATTAAGCGCCACACTGGATACCACCTTGAGCATGAAGGAGGGATTGCTTCTGAGGGGCACCCTGTCCGCATGAAAGATGGTGAAAGGTTACACTGCCATAAGGGCCTGCAATTCCGATACCCTTCTAGCTGAGGTAATTGCTAAAAGGAAAGCTGTTTTCCAAGAAAGAAATTTTAAATCTGCAGTAGCAGCTGGCTCGAAAGGAGGGAGAGTGAGTTTTTCCAATACAAAGTTAAGGTCCCAGGCTGGGATTGGAGCTCTCCTGGGTGGTCTTAAATTTTTGACCCCCTCTGAGGAACTGCTTGAGCAGTGGATGAGAGAAGAGGGGAGGTTCTGTGTTATAATGAGCTGAAATGGCTGAGGCGTGAATTTTGATGGAGGAAAAAGACAGGCCCTTGTGAAGCATCTCAGTTAAGTATTGTAAAATCTGAGGTAAATTGGGCACTGCTGTGCTCGTCCCTTGAGATTGGTCCCAGACACAGAATCTTTTCCATTTTTCAGTTTAAGATTTTCTAGTACTAGGCCTCCTTGCCTCTAAAATAATAACCTTCACTGGTTTACTGAGGGATGGTAAAGGAGAGATTAGGAAATTAGCCAGGCTGCTAGTTCAGAGTTCGAGGCTGAGGGTGTAGAATCTGGTTCTCCTGCTGAGACAGCAGGGTAGGAGTCTGAGGCAGGTGCCATGGGGACAACAGTGACACACTGCGCAAGAGGATGTACCAGTGTTGGCGTGGCCAATCTGGTGCAATCAAAATCTTCCTTGGTTTGTCTTGGTTGATCTTTAGTAGTACTCTGGAGAGCAGAGGTCGAGGAGGAAAGGCATAAACTGTTAGGTTTTTCCAGCTGAAGGACAGGGCATCCACTTTCCATGCCTGTTTGTGGGGAGTCCTTGTGCAAAATTTGTCCAACTGATAGTTCTGTGGGGAGGCAAACAGGTCTATATCTGGGCTCCCCCATTTGCTTGTCAACATGTTGAAAATGCTTGGTTCCAGTTTCCACTCATGTGGGTCTATGAGGTTTCTGCTTAGTCCATCTGACAGTGTATTTAGTTTTCCTGGCAGGAATTGAGCTTGTAGATGCACTTGGTAGCTCAAGGCTATGTTCCACAATGCCATGGCTAGTCTGCAGGGGGGGGAGAATGGATACCCCCCTGCTTGTTTATGTACCACATAACAGTGGTGTTGTCTGCCTTTACTATTAATTGTCCTGGAAGAATGTAGTCCTTGAAGGCTGTCAGTGCATTCTGTACAGCTAACATTTCTTTTTGATTGATATGCAGGTGCATTTGACTTGGGTTCCATTTGCCCTGAATGCACTTCCCTGGCAGGTGAGCCCCCCATGCATAGTCTGATGCGTCTATTGTTAGGGTTTGGGCAGCAGGGGGTAATGTGAATGGTAGTCCCTTGTTTTGGTGGCAGGTGTCTGCCCACCAAAGGAACTCTATGCACAGGCAAGGTATGATAGGAATCATTGCTTCTAGATCCTGAGAATGTTGACACCATAAGCTTTTGAGATACCATTGTATTTTCCTAATATGCACTCTTGCATATGGAATTAGAAGGATGCAGGAAGCCATGAACACCAAGGCTTGTAGTATTTGCCTTGCAGATAGTAGGGTTTTTGTGGCCACTTGTTTGAAGTAGGTTGTCAAATGAATTTGTTTCTCTGGCATGAGGAAAGCCATCTAGGAAGTTGTATTCAAGCTTGCTCCCAGGAATATAATTTGTTGACAGGGTGCCAGGTGTGATTTCTTTTTGTTTATGGTGTACCCCAGACAAGTTAGTACCCTTTGTACAAAGGCCAGATGATTCAAAACTATGTCCTGGCTTTCTGCCTGAATTAGACAATCGTCCAGGTATGGGTATATTTGAATATTTCTTTGCCTGCAAAATGCAATGACTGGAGCTAGGCACTTTCTGAATACCCTGGGTGCAGTAGATAAGCCAAAGGGCAGTGCAGAGAATTGATAGTGCATGTAGCCTGCTTTGAAGTGTAGGTATCTTCTGTAAGATTCCCTGATTGGGATGTGCAGGTATGCTTCCTTTAAATCTAGTGTTGCCAACCAAGCATCTTTGCCTAGCATAGGGAGCAACTGGTGAAGAGTTAGCATCTTGAATTTTGGAATCACCAAAATGGTGTTTAGAGTAGACAGGTCCAGGATAGGATGCCATGAACTGTCTTTTCTGGGTACCAGGAAAAGTCCCGGGTAGAAACCTTGTCCCTTTTCCTCTTCTGGTACCAAATGAATAGCCCCCATGCTTAACAGAGAAAGTACTTGCTTTTGGGCCTCTGCCCACTGATTTGGGGGTAGATCTGGCCACCCGGTTGGTATTGGTAATGTGTGGAAGTAAATCTGTATCCCTGCGACACAATATTTAAAACCCTGGGTAATGAGTTCCCAGTTCTTGGCATGAAGAACAATTTTCCCCCCCAAAGGGGCGGTCAGTTGAGAAGTGCTTGGAAGTTTTAAAAATAAGTCATTGGGACAGTTTACCATAGGGGGGAGTTTTATTACTCCTAGATTTGGAAGTGGAGGCCCCCACTGCTTAGTCCTGTGCGTACCCTGGGACTGAAGCCTGGGAGCCCTGCTGGATCTGGGTTTGGACTGAGAAGGTGTGGAAGAGGCAGGAAAGGACCAATTCTTGGAAGGCCAATGCCTACTAAACCTTGGAGGTTGTACTTGTAAAAAATCTTTTAACAGTTTGCATGGATTTAGCTTTTTCCTCCATCTTTTTAAGAACTTCTTCTGACTTGTTGCCAAACAGGTGGTCCTGGTTTAAGGAAGCATCCAGTAATTTTGCTTTAACATGATCTGGCAAGGATTGCTCCTTAAGCCAAGCATGCCTTCTAAGTACAGACCCAGTTACAGCAGCCCTGCAAGATGCCTCTAGTGAATCAAAACCACATTGCAAAGTATGTTTTGCAACCTGTTCAGCTGAATGCAGTAAATCCTGTAAATCCTTATTTTCAGCACAAACAGGAAGCAACATCATTTTCTGTTTAAGCAATTCAATAATATGCTGCTGATACTTTAACATATGAAACTGGCAGTTTAAGGCCCTAATGGCCAAAGCTGCAGAAGTATATACCTTCTTATCCCATCTATCCAGCGTCCTGGAGTCTCTATCAGAGGGGGTTGGATTTTTGGCAGTAGTAGCTTTAATGTCCATGGGTCCCTGTGAAATGGTCTCAGGATCCGCAGTAGGATTATTATAAAGGAACTTGTGAGAATCAGGAACCCTGTAACATCTATCAGGTTTTCTGGGAGCAAGAGGTAAAGAGTCAGGGGCCAAGCTCGATTCCGAAAAGGCATCATTCAACAATGTCTAATACAGGAGGTATGGCTAAAGGCCTGTGCTGGGGCAGGAGTAAGAAATCCCTAAGCCTCTTTTTAGAATCAGAGAAATCCTGACTTTCCCAATGGAAATGCTCCCTGAGAGTATGCAAGGTGTCACCAAAAGAGAAATCCTCTAGGGGAGAAGCACAGGGAATAGAGTCCTCAGCATCAGAATCCTCACAGGTAGATAAGGGTAAATCCTGGTCATCAGACGAATCAGAAAATTCAGAATCCTGGTCAGAAGTATCATAAGCAAACTCAGTCCTAGGTCTCTTAGAGGGGGAAGGTTGGCTTCTCCTAATTAAAGTAATAAGGTCTTCAGCCATTCTTATCATTTGTTTTTTAGGCATAGAGGCCTGACCATACCCCAAGATTCTCACTACACCTTTCTAAACATACTGGAAAATATTAAGATAGAACCAAACACCCTAATACTGGGTGATTTTAACTACCCTGCCATTAACTGGGAAAACTACTCATGTCCCAACACCTTTGCGCAACGGTTCTTGGAATTCATAAATTCCAACCCCCTGGATCAACTAATCCATAGTCCCACCAGGGGCTCCAATATCCTAGACCTGGTCATTACCAACATGGGAAATCAATGCTCCATACCTATGGTCACCCCCTCGTTAGTCAGGTCTGACCATAAGCTAATCACCCTTAACATGCACATCCCACCCCGCCCCCAGTAAAGAAACCACCATAAAAAACTTCTCCAAAGCCAACTTCATGCTACTCAAGTCAGAAGTGACAAACTTCATGACACCCATGCAGATGGGAACTGAAAGTTCAACTGCTGAATCCTACACTATGGCACTGTACGAGCACATCCACTCATGCATGAATCATGCCATCCCAAATAGAACCAAAATGCTCTCATCCAAAAAAAGGAAGCCAATCTGGTGGTCCCCTGCCATAAACAAACTTTACAACAAAAGGAAGAAACTTTTGCAGAAAAGAGGAAAATCCCAGGATGCAAAAAACTCCCTTACTAGCCTCAGTAAGAAACTGAGATGCCTCATAAAATCCTCCAAAGCTAGTTACGAAAATAAAATTGCCAAAGATTCCAAAGACAATCACAAAGCATTCTATAATTATGTCAAGAATCTAAATGGCAATGCTCAGATCTGCTCTGAGCTAAAACAGAATGGCATTAAATATACTGATCCGAAGGATATTGCCAATATCCTGGCAGATCGATTCAATGCCAACTTCATCCCACTCTCACCCCCTAAATGGCCCATCTCAATACTGGAAGATTGCCAAATTCCAATAATAACGGCCACACAGGTACAAAACGCACTCTCTAAAGCCAAGAATACAGCATCCATGGGACCAGATGACATCCCGGGCTGTGTACTACATGAACTACAATATGAACTGGCACCTCACCTAAGTGTCATGTTTAATCATAGCCTCACCTCAGGTTTCGTGCCCACTGAGTGGCGCAGAGCTACAGTTATCCCAATCCACAAGGGGGGATCCACCTTGGATCCCGGAAACTACCGTTCCATCAGTCTGACAAGCCTTATCTGCAAGGCCATGGAGCGTATTATCATGGAACTTATAAACAAAGACATTGGCAACCTTCAAACACTGGACGCCACCCAGTTTGGGTTTGTGAAGGGCCGATCTTGTCTCCTGAACCTGACTGACTTCTTTGAGTCAGTCTCCAGAGCCATGGACAAGGGTAAGGTGGTCCACACAGCCTATCTAGACCTTGCCAAGGCCTTTGACACCATCCCCCACTCTGGAATCATAGATAAACTTACTAAGTTGAGCATTAATCCCTATGTCACCCAATGGGTTGCTAAATGGCTTACTGATAGAACCCACACTGTAAAAGTGGCCGACTCCAAATCCATCTCCAGACAAGTGGAGTACCTCAGGGTTCAGTCCTGGGGCCACTCTTGTTTGGCATCTACTTCTCTGAAGTACAGGTCAACACTAAGGGACTCTGGCTAACAAAGTTTGCAGATGACTGCAAACTGGGAGCCATTATTGAATCCCCAAATGATGTGGATACTCTACAAAAGGGCCTTACAGAAACAGATGCTTGGTGCCAGAGGCATGGGCTCAAGCTCAATGCCAAGAAATGTATTGTTATCCCCTTTGGGAAAAAACATGTATCCATGAATTACCATATAGGTGGCAGTACACTAAACACAGAAAGTGTGATAAGAGACTTAGGGACACAGGTGGACAGTGGTCTCACCTTCGATAACCACATCGCCACAACAGTCAGGAAATCCTTCTATGTGGCACACCTCATCACGAAGGGCTTTTCATCCAGAAAAAAGGAGGTCATTGTCCCACTGTACTCATCCCTCATTAGACCCATTATAGAATACAATGCCCCATTTGGTATGTACCTCTCAAGACATCTGCAACAACTGGAAAGGCCTCAGAAATACCTCACTAAAAGAATCACAGGCCTAAAGCAGATGCCCTACGCTGACCGCCTTAAAAAACTCCGGCTATACTCTGTCACATTTCGTCTACTCAGAGGCGATCTCTGCTTAACATACAAGGCCATGTCAAACCCAGAGCTGTTGGACATGCTACACTTAAAGAAATCCCAATCCCTCAGAGCTACACGCTCAAAACACGTTGGAGGGATAGGTTCCTGACCCAGAGACTCCCCAGACTCTGGAATAGATTGCCCATACATGTCAAGCAGAGTGCCTCTTTGGACCTCTTCAAGAGGAACATTGACGATTGGATGGGAGAAAGGAAATTCACCCCAGGGATCACGTCAGTCGCCCTGCTAGACAGGGGTCCAGGAAAGTAAATAATGTGGGAAGAAATAGCCAGGGAATTGTTATGGCTAGGCTTGTATATGCCCTAGGGCTGATAGCCTAGTACCAACCTATGAACCTATGAACCTATGACCATGCGGTCTGGGCGTCAGTTTTCTAGGCATGGTTCAAGATTTAGGCCTTGAAGAAGAAGATGGCATCAGTTTAATACGCAAGTCAGTAGGCCTGAATACACCCTCAGAAACCGGTGCCTGCACAGCGGCTCCGGACCCATCCAAGGTAGAGACATCCACAGGTTCCACAGTTGAAGCATCTCGTGGCATACCGGACTCCGAATGGGTCTCAGTAGAGGCCTGCGAATCTGAAGTAGCGGGTATCAGGGGCTGCGAAAGCGCCTCACTGAGTACTGGTGAACTGGCGACTGCCATAGGAGAAGCGTCGTCGGCAGCTTTGGACCTAGGCGGCCTGTCTCTATCTTTATCTTTGCGTTTTAAATGGGGTACTTAACTTTTAGCTGAAGACTTTGGTTCTGAAACTCGAAAATGAAAATTTCAGATGTCGACTGACCGGCAGTTGCGAGCTGCTTCTGCTTCGGGCACCGCATGGCAAGAAAGACTGATGTAATGGTGTTGGCTGCATGTTTTATACCCCTGACGACCTGACGTCACGGAAGAAGAGACAGCAACCAACGCAGGACCCAAGACTTTGTTAATCAGGCCGACTGAGGGCTACTGCAAGCAGATAACCCAAATGTGATGACTGCAACAGTAAAATACAAAGAACACCCACTTGCTGTGAGGCGACAACACTAACGCTGCAAGAAAGTAAAAGGTCTATTAAGGTCAACAAGGCCAGTTACTGGGTCAGGATAGTCTCTCATTCTTAGTACAATCACAAGGCTTTCTTCAGCTATGTCTGGAATTTTAACAGTAACACTCAGTAGTGTGCCGACTGGGTGGTAAATGGCACAACCTTCACTAACTAGGGTGACACAGCAAATTTACTGGCTGATTAATTTAGCTTTAACTTCACTCCCTTCTCACCCTCTGTGAAATCCCTTCTAGCATATCCCCTCAACTATCAACATGGAACAGGTCCTAGTGGCAAAAACACTGCTTCAATGGGCCCTGACAATATCCCAGCTTGCCTCCTAAATAACCTAAAACATGACCTAGCAGAAACACTTGAGGCAGTCTTCAACTACAGCCCTAAAACAGGCTACATGCGAGGTGAATGAAGGGCCATAATGGTTATTCCTTTTCATAAGGGTGGACCATTAACTGACCACATGAACTAAAGACCCATCAGTCTGACAAGCAAAGCCATGGAATGAATTATGAAGAGCAGGTCATGCCTACTCAACCTGGTAGACTTCTTCGAGGGGATCACCAAATCTATGGATGAGGGGAAAGTGATTTATACTGTCTACTTTCACCTGGCCATGACATTCGATAAAACATATAGTTCACAAACTTTCAGAATTAGGCATAAATACCTACTTTACTTGCTGGACTGCTGGCTGGCTCACAGATAGAACCCAAGAAAGTCAGGATCAGTGAAACCACCTCCACCAGGAGACCAGTCACCAGCAGAGTACCCCAGGGCTCTGTGTTGGGCCTGCTCTTGTTTGGTATTTAATTTTGTAAGTAAAGGCTACTGTCAAAGGCCTCTGGCTCAACAAGTTTGCAGATGACTAAACTGGGAGCTATCATAGATTTCCCCCATGCCAGTAATATCCTACAAGAGGGTATACGACAAACAAATGACTGGTGCCAAAGCCACAGATTAAAACTCACTGTGAGGCAATGGATTATAGTGCCCTTTGGAAAATCATCCACCCAAGCTAATTACTCCATCAATAAAACACCCTTAAGAGTTGACCCAACAGAGTTCTGGGAACATATGTAGACAGTAATCTGGCCTTTGGCCGACACACATAGCCAAAATAGTAATAAAATCATTCTTTGTCACCCAACTCATAAGCAAGGGTATGGTATCCAAGGAAGTTTCAATACTACTCTGTTCAGCCCTTATCAGACCCATCGCTGAGTACAATGCCCTCTTTGGCATATATCTAACCAGGAACTTGCAACAGTTGGAATGCCTTCAAAGATCTTCTCACCAGGAGAATCCAGGGTATGAATACTCTGTCCTACACAGATTGCGTTAAGGCACTATATCTGTACTCAGTCTCCTGCACGTTACTGAGAGGCAATCTATGCCTAGCATATAAGGTTTCCTCAGATCTCTTGCATACCTGCAAAAAAAAAAAAAAACGTACCTGAAACACTAAATGCAAAGATCTGAACTTTGTCTGCGACATAAATAGAACATGCTGATGAGACACCAATATGCGTCTCAATGATCCCTGCATATGGAGTAATCTCTCAACCTATGTGAAGCATAGTTCATCCCTGACCATATTCAAGACACCTTGATCACTGGATGGGAACACTTAGCTACCTATTTACTGTCATACTCCACCATATCAGATTCCAATGAACTCGGGGACAAAACTGGATTTGGTTGCACTGCTAGGCTTGTAAGACCCTGGTGGATGTTGGCCCAGTATAAACCTATGAATCTATCTAACTGAAAAAGAGTGCCACTTATAACATATGAGGTGGGAGCAGCTTTTTTGCCAAACACTACTGTGCTGTACTTTTCTGAATTTAGTTTGAGAGCAGATACACATTCTATATTTCGAAAACATAACCAGTTCACTACACTTAGTGTGGATGTTTAGAATTTTGCATACTGTACGAAATATATATGAAATAAAAAAATCAGTTATATGCCACAATCACGTCACATGCAATGAACATAAAATATAATCCCTATCAGGTCAAACATTTGACAATTCGTTTTAACATCACAATTAAAGCCAAGAAAATTGTACATTTCCAGAAAGAGAGAAGTTATTGAAAGTTTTAGATTGTGCTCATTAACATAAAAGTCCAAAAATAATGAACACTGTAATGCAGGGCTGTGGTAACAGTAATGTTATTTCCACAGTAATCAATAAAATGGGAAGAGTAAACAGTTGGACTACAACTTCCTTGCTCACTCACAAAAGGAGGACAGTAAAAAAGATCAGGTTACATCTTTCCTATATGCAAACAAGTATAAATGTGGGATGCGAGTAAGATGCCAGCATATACATATATGACACATCTGAAACAAATGTTCTTCTGGCATGTGGAATGAACTCTTCATTAAATTGGACCACATCAAATCTAAAGTATGGAAACTGGTCTAGAAGGGAAAAAAGACGTGTTATAAGTTACATGAGAAGCATCAGTAACATTATTACCTTTGAATGGTCAGTAACTTTATTACATCTGAATGGTGAACCTTCAGTAAATCTGAAAACACAGTATATATGAACAAAAGTCTGCCTTCAGCAACTATGAACCAAGTCTGCAATTGTCATATGGTCTTTCCACGCTAGCGAACAATATCTGCAAAAGTTGTTAAGCTTAGAAAGTTTCACACTCACCAATAAACAAATTTAACTGACAAATGCACATTCAGAGTTACCGAGCATTTTAATAATAATCAGTGAAGAAAATATAGTGCTACCATTTTACATGATAACTTAAGAGAAGCAATGTATAATACTGACAAATGTTCTCACCCACAATTATTTTAGACTGTGTATAAACCTTTTTCTCTATATTTCTGTGTGCGCTTTACCAAATGTTTGACAGCTTAAACAGAAGTGCAGCTTTTAGTATTGCTTAGAAAAAAAATATCATTTTCTTCCCTAACACGCAATAGGCTTTACTTAAAGCAATAATGAGATAGGATATATACGCCACTGCTTCGTGACCTCATGAGAAAACAGCCATGATCCTGATAAAATCACAGTCTTAAAAAAAAAAAGGCAGCAGACTTTCTGCCACTGCAAACATGTATAATGTTAATGGACAGCCAGAGGGGAAAGTAAGATACTGTGGCTTCAGGAAGAGCGAATTTTAAGAAAAAAACACAGGCCACAATTGTCAACGTATTCCTATGAAGATGAATTACTTTTTCTCATTTACAACAAAATAAAATGACAAATGCCATAGAACTGAAGCTAAACACAACCTGGGACATATCTACAATCTTGTGCTGATTAGAAGCAGAAATTAAAATGATGTACCAATCTCCTTGAGCATGACAATTCTAATCAAAAGTTCTCCATTCACTTAAGGGTTGGAAGGACATGCACGCACAGGGCAGATTCAGAAATGTGCCTCAATACAGAAAGTCTTTAACACATCAATTGTTCAAGTTAATAAATCAGGGGTACATATCTTTCTGTACAAATGAACGGCCTGCACACTGCCCTACAAACAGCAACAAAATTATGTATGTTACAAAACTCAGCTTGCTCTTTACAGGTGGTGGAGCTGGCCATGTAGAATTTATTTTATTTATTTATTTATCATTTGTTGACCGGGAAAGTCCGACTAGGTTTCACAGAGCCTGTTTTCAGCGGAGGCCTGGGGAGAAATGCTCCAGATGCATGTCTTTGGAATGTGGGAGGAAACCGGAGTACCCGGAGGAAACCCACGCGAACACAGGGAGAACATGCAAACTCCACACAGAAGGCACCCCAGCCGAGAATCGAACCGGAGAACCTCTTGCTGTGCGGTGACAATGTTAACCACTGCACCACTGTGCCGCCCTGTTCAGGAAATCTGAAGAGTAAGAAACTAATGAACAACTCCTTGGACAATTCTGACCACAATACTACAGGGATGGTTTTCTGCTCCTGCAACTGCTAAAGTTGTATTAGACCTTCAACCACTCATCATTCAGGAAAAAAATTCAATGAACAAGATCTTCAGAAGGGTTTACTATTATATAGTCAACACACAAAAGACCATCTTACCTGAAATGTCGACTAAAACGTTGAACACAGAATGTTGAGAAGGTCAGAATGTCACAAACATGCATCTAAATGCGAATTCAACCTTTATCGAAATTTGTAGAATCCAGTCCTACACAGCACAAAACGTTACATGATGATATTGCAGTGAGAAATGCCCATTTGCACCCCTCACACCCCCTACATATTATATATTCCAATTCAGAGATTGCACTACAGTGGGGAAAAGGGTAAATTTCCCAATCCACAAAGTACCGCAATCTCTAGTTACAAGACCGACCTCATCTGTGTGAATGCACTGTGCATTCGCTGAACCAGGACTCAAACAATGGCAGGATCAGCAACATAGGTCGGCCAACCATAATTTGACAACCGGTGGCCGCCGATCCTTCCCAAGAAATTTTAAATGTATACCCTTCAGAAGCTTGCAGGCATATCTATGGAAAAAAGAATCCCATTTCAGTAACAAAATCATATTTTAGTGTCACAGTGGCGCACCGGATAGCATTGCTGCCTCACAGCAAGAGGTTCCCAGTTTGATTCCAAAGACATGCAGTAGGTGGACTGGACACTAAATTGGTCATGGGGTGAGTGTGTGACATGGAAGAAAGTACAGTTGTGTATCTTACCATAATAATAGATGTCCTTCTCTTCACTGTTACAGTATTCCTTACATGAGGAATCTCCATCCGACCAGTATACCAAAGCCTTTAGTATTTACAGGTGCCATACAAAAGGTGATGTACGGACAGACACACTTCAGAACTGAAAAGCTCCAGGAGGAATAGAATGTCCCTGGGGGCCAGGGGGAACCTGTGCAGCTTTTCAGCATTGTGGGCGGCGTTTGTTGGGGTCAAGATTACATTTAATCAACAATTTTTAGAATTGTCCCATTAATACTATGGATCTCACCAAACCTTTACAAGGTCTCTCTGCAGACAGGGATGACATGAATGTTTTTGGATTGGGACAAACCTCTACAAATAAATTCCACACTAGGCCCTAATGATCCTGAAAATATATTGCTCAACATATTTTCTTAAACTGACTAAGAGTATGAAGTCCCTCAGGACCAATGCCTGGCATCTCAAATTGTTTAAGGCATACAAGGTACAGGGAATTTCTCCACATGGCCTTAGGGTTCACATTCAGCCCTTGGTGAGTTTGGCAGACAATTTATTATTAGATGAATAGGCTCAAGCCCAGCACAAGGCTTCTATAGCCTTTGTTGAAATTCTCATTCCATATTATGAGCGGACAATAGGCAAGTTCATTCTTGAAGTTAAAACGATACGTGAAGAGGTTAGACTTTTTGAGGGGGAACCTTTTGATAAGTATGTTAATCAATTAGCCAAGGACTTACTCACCTTAGAGCAACAGCTTAAAACCAAGACCACCCACAAATGTAACCGTGACGTCACAGATTATGAGAAAGGTAAACTTTTTGGGTTACAGAAAAATGTTAGATTTGTTGAGCAGGATAAGACCAAACCAATCTTTAAAAGAAAGAGACCCCGGTCTATACTCAAAAAAGGCCCTAATGGGTGCAACGGCACGTCTGGTGATGACTCATCCTCCGCCACTGATATTGAAATCATCCCACAAACACCATTTCAAATCTTTTGGATTTGATTCTACCACATTAAAAGAAACTAATAATGTGCATAACATTTCCACCTACTCACTGTCTGAAGTTGAAATAAAACTATTCAACAAGGGTCTTAATTTTGTCCCTGTTTTTTTTCTTAATGGGGATACATTTGTCAATGATGTCTCTGATTTTTGTCTGCTGTTGAATTTAATTTTTTTTTCAGATGACATTCAGGCTCAAAGATCTACTAATTTTCATTTCCAGAAATCCTCTTTTATGCCACCCATGGACAAACACATTGCTATACTTAAGGATTGTGTGCTCAAAGATTTACACTTTAACAAGTTTCTCCTTACTAATATGAAACACAATCTTACTAAGCAGGAACAAGAGGTGTTAACCAAGCTTAGGAATAATCATGACGTCATATTACCAGCCGACAAAGGTGGGGCGGTCGTGGTTATGAATTGGTCAATGTATCTTGCAGAGGCCAAAAGACAGCTATCTGATGGGCAGTTTTATATGCACATGCCATTAGATCCAACACCAATATTCAAACTGAAAATAGATTCCTGAACCTTGCCCTGGAAAAGGGTATTATTAGTAAGCAAATTTTGCATCATTTGACCGTGTCTGATCCCCAATCCCAATATCTTTACCTACTGCCCAAAATTCATAAAGATCCATGTAAACCACCGGGGAGGCCAATTGTATCGGGCAGGCGGTCACTCACGAAACCTTTAGCTGCATTTCTTACTAAATATCTTCAACCCCTTCTATCCATGGTCAGGTCAGGATACAAGACACTACTCAATTCTTACAGATTTTGAGGGTTACATGGTTGGATTCTGGTTGGTTAATGTGCACATTGGATGTGACCGCCTTATACACCAACATTCCCTACTGGGATGGGTTAGAGGCAAATCAATTTTGGCTAGACAAAGCCAATTTATATTCACCTAGCTTCAACACCTTACTTGTTTGCCTCACAGAACATGTGTTAACTAAGAACATGTTTTACTTCCACAGCATTTGTTATTGGCAGGTGAAACGTACCACCATGTGGGCTTCGTTTGCCCTCATTTATGTGGACCTTTTTATGGGTTATATTGAGGAACAACTTATCTATGACGTTGGTCATAATTTATACCTTGATGAAATTGATATTTGGAGGTGATATCTGGATTATTGTTGGATGGCGTGGAGGGGATGATATATATGTAAATGAATTTGTACAGTACCGCAATGAGAGTAAGTGGGGCATCCAATTTACATTAAATTTTGACATCAACCAAATTACGTTTTTGGATGTGACCATCACTACAGAGGTTGATCACACACTCAAGACTGAGGTATTTTGTAAACATCCTCTACTCCATTGAAATAGTCATCACCCTCGACACATCATCCACAACATCCCCAAATCCCAATTTCTAAGGATAAGACACATCTGTTCTTCTGAAAACTCCTATGATTTTTATCAACAGGATTTGAAAAACAGATTCCTTGAGAGAGGATAATGTATTCATAAGATAAATCAGGCAAGGCAATTTGCTTCACAACAACCCAGACATTCCTTGTTACAATACAAATATATTTCCAAGGATAGTAATCTAGTTGAGCCAGTTCATCTTGTTACCACATTTGAGTGTAACATTAACACCTTCAGGCAGATTATTAATCACCATTGGGACATTCTTATGGCAAATGATAAGGTATGTGAGGTTCTTTCTTCAAAATGTCTTTTCTCATATCGCAGAGATCCCACGATGGGCTCATATTTCAATCATTACAAACATAAGATGCCTTCCAACGCACAGCAGGTCACACTATTCGGGGACAAATTGGTAGGGTGCATTCCCTGTGGTCACTGTTCAGCCTGTACACATGTACTCAAGAGCCAAGCATTCACCAGCAGCAACACTTCCAAGGTTTATGACATTTCATGTTTTGCTAACTGCAGCACTGACTGGATCATATATCTGGCTACTTGCTCCTGCTCAGCTTTTTATGTGAATGTCTAGGTCACTGAGGATTCGTATTTCTGAACATCTCAGTGACATAAGAAATAAAAGGATGTCAAGTTCATTATTTAAATGCACCATGACCCACACCACTGCCCAGTTCAATTTTATCATTATTGATAGGATTATAGGAAAGAGAATGTCTAAACTTGGTTGGCATACTATGTTAAATACAAAAGAATCCAGTTGGATTATCAGGGTGGGAGGTCTGTTTAAACCTGGCCTGAATGAGGTAAACTGATTGTCCATTTAGATGCTATTTTGCAATTAGGTTGACTATTTAAAGTTATGTGTGTGCTTGTTATTCTTATAGCGCTGAGGAAGGCTAATTTTTTGGCTGAAACCGGTCTGCTGTTTATCTTTATTTCTATTTTGGAACTGCCACATTAAACTGTTAATAATTTCACCCTTGGTGCTGGACATTTCTTGGTTTTGAAAAGGGTAAATTTCCCAGTCACTAATGTACCGCGATCTCTAGTTACAAGACCGGCCTCATCTGTGTGAATGCACTGTGCATTCGCTGAACCAGGACTCAAACAATGGAAGGATCGGCAACATAGGGATAATTTGACAACCCGTGGTCGCCGATCCTTCCCTCGAAATTTTAAATATATACCCTTCAGAAGCTTGCAGGCTTATCTATGGAAAAAAGAATCCCATTTCAGTAACAAAATCATATTTTGGTGCCACAGTGGTACACCAGATAACATTGCTGCCTCGCAGCAAGAGGTTCCTGGTTTGATTCTCTGATGCGGTGCCTTCTTTGTGGAGCCTGCCTGTCCCTCCGTGTGTTCTTAAAGGTTTTCTCCAGATGCTCTAGTTTCTTCCCACATTCCAAAGACCTGCAGTAGGTGGACTGAACACTAAAGTGGTTATGGGGTGAGTGTGCATGTGAGTGCGTGGTATGGAAGAAAGTATAGTTGTGTAAAATCTTAACATAATAATAGATGTCCTTCTCTTTAGTGTTGCAGTATTCCTTACATAAGGAATCTTTATCCAACCAGTATACCAAAGCCTTTAGTATTTACAGGTGCTCTACGTCACACGTGTGTTCCCCATGCAAGGTATAGGGGATAAAGGTGATGTACAGATGCACACACTTCAGAACTGAAAAGCCCCAGGAGGAACAGAATGTCCCTTGAGACCAGGGAAAACATTTGCATTCAGAAGGATAAAAGAAGAGACGGAGAGAATACTGCAACAGTGAAGAGAAGGACATCTACTGTTATGGTCAGATTTTATGTAACTGTACTATGTCCTTCCATATCACTGTTACATTATTCCTTACATAAGGAGACATACAAATGCTCAAAAGGAAACCTGGAAGGCGGAATGGCACTGGAGAGCCCTCAACTCAAGAAACCTATGCAGGACAGCCCTGGCAAACCCATCTCTAGCCCTGGAGAGAATGTCCAAGTTATACTGCTTAGTGAAAGTATGGGCAGAAGACCAAGTAGCAACCTGGTATCCAGCCCTTTGAAAAAAGCACTAGAAGAACTAATAGCTCTAGCAGAATAAGCCTTCACTGAAGAGAAAGACATTTCACATGAAAAAACAACAACAAAAAAATGGTTTTAGAAATGCAGGAAGAGATGGTCTACTTAGAAACAGCTAAATCCAAAGACCTGGGATGAAAAGAAAAATAAGTTGCTTGATTTGTGAGTAACTTTAGTTTTATCCAAATAATATCTCAGCTGTCTATGTAAGCCCAAGGTGTGAAGAACCTTCTCACTGGCAGACTGTTGAGAAGGAAATGATGAAGGCAAATGAATAGACTGATTAAAGGACAACTCACTGACCACCTTGGGCATAAAAGAAGGATTAGTACAAAGAGAGACCCTGTCCCTGTGGAAAACTAAGAGCCTGAAGTTCAGAAAACCTCTTGGTTGAAGTAAGAGCCAAAAGAAGAATAATTCTCAAGAAAAGTGGTGTAATGAAGCTGAAGCAACAGGCTTAAAAGGAGCCCGATCAATGTTTCAAGAACAAAATGGAGATCCCGGGAAGGTGGAATAGGCTACCTGGGAGGCCTCAAACTAGTATATCCAAGGAGCAGAATGAAGAGGCACACACAAAGATACGTGAAGCGCTTTTCGTTTATGAAACAACCACAAACTTCTTCAGACATTTTAAAAATACACTTAGATACATTTAAATACACAGATCCACCCAGTCAGAAACCTAATTACTACTCCTGTTTTAAAGAGACAGTACCAAGGCAATATTTTAAAACTAAGAAGAATGTAAATGTAAAAAAGTTACAATAAATATAGTGTAGGATATGAATGAACAATAATAAATTTACAATATTAAATTCAGCACCTCCTTTAACATGAAACATACACAATTAGTAAATAATCTAAAAATTAAATATACATATATAATATTCAAAAAAAAAAAAAAAAACCACCTGGGAGGCCTGATATGGAGGACACCTTTGAGAAACTGTTTGACTTCAGATCTAGAGGCCAGAGCAGGAGTCAGGGGCAGACTAGCAGAAACTGCTAAAAGGTGAGCTTTAACTGAAAAAATATGTCAGCCCAGCATGGACAAGATCACACAAAAGAGAGAACCAGAGGAATCTCCACCGACAGAGGATCCTTATGTCAAGAAAGGCACAAGACAGAAAATCTCTTCCATTTGGACAAATATGATTTCCTGGTAGTGGGCTTCCTGGCCTCCTGCAAGACCAGAAGCACATCCTCAACAAATAGATGCCTAAAAGGGATCAAAACCATATCACCCACATGATCAATTGACTAGCAGACAAGCAAAGATGGATAAGAAACCTCATCTGGTGTGAGAAGGCCCACCCTGTAAAGTACCTTGTGGTGATTGCTCCTGGCCAAGTAAGAAATAAGAGGGAACTAATGCTGTCTTGGCCAAAAGGGAGTCACCAGCAAGATTTTGGGAGAGTCCTGCTGGATCTTGTGCAAGACTCTCGGAAGCAGCGGAAGGGGACAGAAGGCTTTCAAAAACATTCCCTTCCAAGGAAAAGGCAGGGAATCCATTTTCCAAGCCAGAGGACTTGGGACTCTGAAAAATAAAACAGGAAGTCGTGCACTCAGGGAGGAGACAAAAAGATGAACGTGAGGAATGTCCCAGTTATGGACAATATCCAGGAACACATCTCTGTGAACCATCCAGTCATGAGCTTGTGTGTTGGACCTGATCAAAGAGTCTGCCACTAGACTGTGCTTATTGGGATTGTAGACAGCCTGAAGAATTACATGATGCTGCACAGCTAGATCCCAGACCTGAAGAGATGGCCTGCAAAGCAGGTAGGACTTTGTATCCTCTTGCTTGTTGACATAACATATCACTGTGGTATTGTCTATGAAAACTTTGATGGGCTTGGGATGAAAGAGGATATGAAAATCTTGAAGAGCTAGAATCAGAGCCCTCATCTCCTTGGTGTTGATGTGGTCCAACCTCTGATGAAGAAGCCAGAGACCCTGAACCTTGAGAGAGGTGAAGGAAGCTCCTCACCTTCTCTCTGAGGAATCTGTAAAGAGCTCTTGAGTCGGGACTGGAAAGGAAGCCCAGGGTTGAGGGAAAGCTGATGAATCCACCACTGAAGCTCAAGCTTCAGATAGGAAAGGAAGGGGACTAAGAAGTCCAGGGAGTAAGAATGTTGAAGCCACACTGATTTGAGGTACCACTGAAGCTTTCTCATATGTAGCCTAGCCACAGGCAACACGGGAATGTTGGAAGTCATAAACCCAAGGACCCAGAAAAAATCCCCGGCCATGACTGAAGTCAGAGAAAGAAGAGACTGGAAAAAGGCAATTAGAGACAGGGCCTTGGGGGCAGGCAGAGAAGCCAGCAAGGGGATGGTCTGGATCCTGAAACCAAGGAAGACATATCCTCCGAAGGAGTCAAGACTTATTTTTTGAAAGTTTATGGTGATCCCCAGACCTTCTCAGCAGGGAAAAAGTAAACAGAAGAGCCTTGGGATGAAAGAGGATATGAAAAACCTGAAAAGCTACAATCAGAGCCCTCATCTCCTTGGTGTTGATGTGGTCCAACCTCTGATGAGGAAGCCAGAGACCCTGAACCTTGAGAGAGGTGAAGGAAGATACTTGGGGAACAAAGCTTGAATGAGCAGGTCGTCCAGATAAGGAAAGATCTGAGCCCCTCTCATCTTGCAAAAAGCAATGAGAGGAGCGAGGCATTTGATGAATATCCTTGGGGGAGTAGACAGGCCAAAGGGCAAAGCAGAGAACTGAAAATGCAAGTAAGAAACAGAGAAATACAAACATTTCCTGAAAAGGGGATGAATGGGGATATGAAGGTAGGCATCCTCAAGATCTAAACAGATCAGAAAAGCCTGAGGAAGAAGGGGAAATAAGATTTGAACAGACAACATCCAAAAGGAATAGACCTTGAGAAAGGTCTCCAGGTGTCCTCCTTCCTGAGAACCAGAAACATTCTGGAATAAAAAAAAAACTTCCTTCCTGGGCAGGGGGCACAGCTTGAATGGTGGCCCCAGTGAAGAAAGAATGAAGCACCTCTGGGAAGAGCGGAAGCTGCTCTCCAGGAAGTTGAGAGATGCCCAGAAATGGAGGAAGATATTTCCGAACCATGAAATAGCCCTGGCAGATAATGCACAGAGCCCCAAGATTCTGTTGTGATCCTTAAGCAATTTGGAAGGGACAGAGAAAGACAAAGGGATAAGGGATAAGGGAACCTGGAAGGGGGAAAATGGAAGCAAATTGTCAGAAAGAATCTGGTTTGTCCTGAAAAGGAGGCTTCTGGAAAATAGGAGTCTGTGTAGATTTAGCAGGAGGTTTACGTCTAGAACTCTTTTTACCCTTGGGCATAGGGTGAGGCTGTCTGTAAACAAAAGCAGATTTGGAAGAGCAATTCTGAAACTTTGGAATAGGAGGAAAAAAATATAAGGAAGTAAATATTGTGGGAAGAAATAGCCAGGGAATTGTTATGGCTAGGCTTGTACAGGCCCCTAGGGCCAATAGCTTAGTACCAACCTAGGAACCTATGTTTCAGTTCTTGCAAGGCTTTGTCCTTATCCTGTAGAGATTTAAAAAGTTCAGCAGCAGCATTACCAAAACAAATTTTATTATCCAAAGGATCATCCAAATTTGGCCTTATTGTCATCGGGAAAAGCCTGAAGATGAAGCCAAGAGTAATGCCGCATAACAGAACCAAATACAGCAGCCTTGGAAGAAGCATCAGTTGCATCGCAACTGCATTTAACAGAAGGATGGGCAACATATCAGTCCCATAATTAATAACTCTAAAAGACAGGATGGCAACAGTATAGACCTTTTTGCCCAGCCTCTCCATGGCCCTACTGTCCTTATCTAAGGGAAGCAGCTTAGCAGAGGGAATAGCTTGGATGGTTTATCAGAGGAGAGACATCACAAAAGGATCAGCAGAATGGCACTTGTACAGACATTTACAATCATCATGCACCTTGTAAAATATGTCAGGTTTCTTAGGAGCTGGGCTGAGAATCAGGGGCTATAGAAGTTGCTGAAAAGGTATCCAGGAGGGCATCCTAAACTGGAGGAACAGCAGAAGGTTTGGTAGACTCCATCTGGAGGAGCTCATAATACCTCTTCTGGATATGAGATATCCAAGAACAATCCCACTGAAAGAATTCCATCATACATGAATGTGTGTCCCCAAAGGAGAGTTCCCTTAAAGGGAATATGGACTAAACAGAATCCTCTTCCTCTGAATCCTGATCTTCGTCAGAGGAATTCTACTCCGTAGGTCTTTTAAGAAGAGTGGAAGACCAGGAAGGGGCAGGCACAGAGACCCCTTGAGGAGGTTTTGAAACCATTAAAGCGTTAAACAACCCCGGAATAAAATCCTGTCATTCTTGTTGGGGATCCTTAACTGCAAGGGAGATACATTTTTTTGTTTCTTTTTCTGCAGGACGCCTGTACAGAAAACTCTGTGAGATTCAAACCCTTGTCAACACTCAATAAGTGCAGTAGGGATCTCCTCCCTAAGATCTGCAGGACCCTCCCTGATCCCTCAGAAATAATCAGCCAAGGTTCCCCTTCAATGTCTGGAGCAGACATCTGGAAAGCCTCCGAAGATGTGCGAGACTTTGGATCCATGCCGGTCTCCAATGGAGTTGCTGTAGAGGAATCTGAAGAAATGACCAGACAATCCTCCGGGCTTTCATCAGCCTCAAGAGAGACATCCAGGGGAGGCTGGACAGCAGCTGCAACAGACCTGAGATTTTTGGACTTTTTCTTGGCTGAAGGCTGCCCCTCAGTACGGGAAGACTCCACCATAGCACCCTGAGCCAACAGTTTAAAATGCTGGTTTTCAAGGTAAATTAACAATGAGAATAGGCAACTATGTAGGTTCTTAAGGTCAAACGCTTGGCAGACAGAAAACTGTGTATGGCCGTGAGAAACACCCAGACAAAAGAGACACTGGTCGTGACTGATGGTCAATGATTGTGGTCAGACTGGGGGTAAAGAAGTTTTGAACTGCTTTTGTCCACACATCACCTTTATGCCCTATGCCTTGTGTGGGGAGCATACGTGTGACGTACAACACCTGTAAATACTAAAGACTTTGATATACTGTTTGAATGTTGGGCTATCCTTGGTAGGAGACCCATTATGTAAGGAGTACTGCAACAGTGATATGGGAACAATATCAACGGTGGCAGGGCTAGCCACCAGCAGTGTAAACCTTAGCTCATATTGATTGTCATTGTTGAAGTGACACCCCAATCCCATGTGCAAAAATGAGAAAAGGGGGTTGTGGATGGATGAATGGATTTCATTAAAATAAAACTCTTGTATTTGACACAAATTAACTTTTAAAATTACTTAAGCAACTTGCTATTAACTGAAAATTTAGTCACATCATTGCAAGAAAGCAAGGTGGCTCAGTGGTTAATATCTCTGCCTCACAGCAGTAGTGTAGCTAGGGCAGAGCAAAAAGGGAAGTTGCCCAGGTGCAAAGTGTTATGGGGTGTGATTGGCCAATCTTGATCACTGTTCAGTGCATACTGGCATGCATTTGCAGTCAAAATGAGTGCTGTTAACACTTTGTGTGTGCATTATTAACTGGAGCAACTACTTGCACTTTGCTACAGTTTAAAAGTAAAAAAATTACCCTTTTTAACTGAGCACTATAGCACTCCATGCATGGCATAAATGGTATCAAATGCTACAGTTTAAAAGAAGAACAGAGCTTTTTTTTTTCTTTAGTTATACAGTAAGTAGAGCTTTTCTTGGGGATCAGGAGACAACAGCAGATGCCATCAGAGCTAGCTACACTTGTGCACACAGCTTCATGGTTACACACTGAACTCTGCTCTTTGTCTCCGGAGAGTTTATATGTTCTCCTTGGCCATGTTTAGGTTTTCTGTAGTTTCCTCACAAAAACATGCTGACTGACAGGCTATTGTAAATTGTCCTTATTTGTGAATCTTTGTAAACTGATAGGTAAAAGCTGCTCTGTAACCATTTTCTAATTCTTGGCGCATACTTACTTTATTTTTTTGCTCTTTTTTATTGCAGTTTGCTTAATTTCTAATATACTGTTAAATTTTATTTTTCCTACTTCTTGGCATTAAAAATGTTTTTTGGTTAGGGCCTGTTAGCAAACATTTTTGTTGCATCTTTGACTGCAAAAAGATCAGTTCTATCTGAATTGTGAAAAGACCTTTGAAGTAGCATTTTATTAACAACAAGGAGAACACAAAAAGGTTTTTATCTGTTTCAGCTACTAGCTCAAGCTACTCCGAGACCATTTTGGATTTCCTAGTTATAGTTTACATACTTACATTTTTACTTTGCTGTTCATTCTTGTTTTCATTAAGTTTGTTTTATCCTGGATTTACTGTTTTAATTTGCAGTTGTATTTTCTTGGTGTTATAAAGAAGTTCTTGGCTAGAACCAGTTAGCAAACATTTGTGCACATTCTTTGACTGGAAAGATATTAATTCTGCTGGAACTGTGACAGGAGCTGAGAAGAAATATTTCTATTTAACGTAAACATAACAGAAGTTAGTTTAATCTGTGTTAGCTTTTAAGTAAAGCTACAATGTGACCCTTCTGGATTTTCATGTTTATAGTTAGCATATTTACACTGCATCGTATACACTGCTATTGTTTTATTACATTTCATTTTACTTAAAAAATTAAAAAAAAAAAAAAAAAAAAAACTCCAAGAAAGAACAAATTTAAAGGTATTGGATAGGACCAGTTAGCAAACATTTGTATTGTCTTCTTTCACTGCAATGGGATTACCACCACCTGGAATGTGGATGGAGCTAATAAGAAACATACTTGCACACAGTGACAAGATTTAATCTATGCGAATCACCGAGTACAGCTCTCCTGTAACCATTTTGGATTTTTCCCTTTGTTACTCCAGTTGTGCTTTTATTCAAAGTGGCTGTTGAGCTGCCCATCACTTATTTAAATTTGACTTGGTAGCTCCCCACAGTCTTATCTCATCTACTCATACTAGTGAGCACTACACAATAATATGAAAGTTCACTACAGCATGTACATCATTAACACGAATTTCCAGCTTAAAATCTGCAACATTTGGGACAAAACTACTGCTTATTAAACAGCCTGCAAACCACTTCTCAAGAACCATCTTAGAATCAGTGCTAAAGGAACACCATCTCTTTAGCCTTCCTAGTGAAAGCTGTTCCCCAGAAAGCCTGCAAACTGCTGATCAGCAGCAAGCTTAGGGTTGCTGCTGCTGTTCTGCTCCAGGTGACAGCAGCACAGGGACAATGATCTTCAGCCATATCTGACTGGTGTGTGTGTGTGTCCGTGTCCTTCCTGACTGGTCTGGTTACTGTTTCAGTGGGAACCCTTCAATTTACAGTTTGGGACATTGCACAGTTTGTAGTCTACTGTGTTGAGCTGCTGAATGTTCTATCCAGTATATCTGTCAAGGCAAGACTCCAACAAGCCTACATAAAACTCACTGCTAGACAGGCTTTGACCTGCTTCTCAGGACCCAGCTTGATTATAGTGCTACTGTTTTGCTCCAGGTAGGAAAAGCAGCAGAGGGATACTGATCACTAGCTGTGCACAGCTGCAGTGAAACCAGGACTAGCAGTATCTGTGACAACCCTCCACTGAACCAGTAATCAAGAAGCCTCAATCCTCACCAATGGCAACAGCAGAGGATGTTCACTGACAGGATGACAAGTACACACACTGTATTTCCAGATGCAGCTCCCTGCATCAAGTGTAATTTCCCTTAAGAGCACACAGAAACCACAGTCAGCCTGGGGATGGTTTCTCAGTCTTTCTCCTGGCCCCCAATAAGACTTCCCCCACTGGCACAACTAACAAGGGTTCCAAACCAAATCCTGCAACACTCTCTCTGTCCAACCAGTCCTTCGTGTCCCTGGCCAAGTAATTCTCTCACACACAAACACGCACACACCTGGGAAAGGCTGGCACAGATTTACTAGCTATGCCCCCTTTTGCCCAGACTAGAATGTAGTTTTCACCACCACCAGAACCCCTTAACACTAATACAAATGGTAGTTTGACCAAGAGCAAGGCTATTAGGAGTGGCCCACACAGTTTCACCAACTAAATATGCAAGTATCCTCAAAACTTAAACATCTCTACAAAGATCAGCCACAATGAAAGGTTTAAATATATTTAATAATAAATAATAAAAGAATAACACAATACTAAATATATATTAACAGTGACATCAAAGTTGAAAACCACAGGACATATTCAAAATAACACTGCAGTACAGGCTCACACAAATAAAGAAAAACATCTAAACTAAGCTTTATTATATCCCTGATTGTATCTAAGAGAATTATACTGTTCCCTTAAAATTTACTTCATTAGAGCAAAGCAGACATTGTAGTGAATGGTTCTTGTCAGGTCCAAGACCGAATACAGAAGGATCTGTCTCACTAAGAGACTTCTCAAATTCCAAGGCCAAAACCACCACTACTAGAAGCTGGCAGTATTTAGCATCTACCTGTAAAAATATACAGACAAGAGCTTTTCCTCAGATCTTTGGCAGATGCTGGAAGTCATAAAGCAATTGTATTCCTTCAAGCTTCAAAAGTAGCAATTAGTTCACTCCAAGGACAATATAGAAAGCTTCCTAGCACAGACTCTGTGTCTCCAGCTGCACTGAAAACTTGAGAGGTAGACTCTTTATTGCATCCTATAAGGTAATTTAATTTCAGATATTTTTCTAAAGTTTACTAAATTGAGTTTAACCTCCTGTATCCCAGTTTCCACCGTTAAAATATATACATTTAAACAGTTACAACAGTGCATGTACATTTCTGTTCTCTTCCAGCAGAAACACTGTGGATACATTTTAAATACAGCACTTTTACACACACCTTTTCAACACAAACATCTGTACAGAGCAGTTTGATACACACATGACATACATTTCTAATGCATTTGTAGCACAACCAACTTGCATTTGTAGCACAACCAACTTGCATAAAAGATTTTGATGTTCACCAGTGGCATATATTTACAAAATTCCAGCTAGCTGTGCTTGCAGTATCTCCTTTAATCACTGTATCCATGTAGTAGCAAATAAGTGAATCGCAAGTAATTCTCATTTTTGGCAGCCCTTGCTTAACTTTTGCAAGGAAACCTGTACTGCTCCCATCATCATGGGCTCATGCCTTTTCCAATGACAAGTCTGGTACCTTTAGTAGTTTTGAGGCAGGACAGCAATTGCCTCTTGTTTATGAATAACTCTCTACTTCTGGACCAGTTTGACCGCATATGTGAGATATATAAATACTTAGCTTGAAGGCTTGTCTGTTGACAGCACATAGTGTCAATAAACAGCACCATAACCCAACAACACATCAGCAGTCTGTTAAAAAATCACTACCTAACTTATTCCAGGTACACCACATAGCAAACCTCAGTCTTCCAGGGACTCATACATCTCTCTGTTTTCACCTACTCCAACACATACCTTTATTACAAATAATCAAAACTCCCTGCTCTCATATCCCATATGCCTCTAATGTAGTTTTTATTGACTGCAGATTCCATAACTAGGTATACTGACAGTGCACTCACTCGACTGGAGAAACAGAGTTACAGAAACGTAGCTCTCTAGTGCTAAGATTGGTGATGTCAGAAGGGCATTCAGGAACCATCATAGTCCTAAATATGAGTATGACCTTATGGTTGTCCAAGAGAATATGGCCTTAGGTGATCCACATTCATTGAGCTGCAAAAAGATACTACTGAGCTCTCCTCCCATCTCTCTAAGGAATGAGAGACACTTGTACTGAGCAATAGCCTTCCATCCCCCAAAAATGACGTCAAGGATCAAGAATAATATAATTAGCTTATTTGGAAATGGACGTGGACAAGAGTCAAGTGGGATATTTTGGTTTTCCCCGCAGAACACTGTGGCTCACGATTTAAAGGAGTACTTTAAAGTTACTCAGTTGGGGATCATATATGTAATTAAAGCAGAAAGCTATAAATCAAAGTGGAATAAGAGGATGATGAAAATGGGGTAGTGTGAGACATAAAGAGAAACTAGGACTTTGGATACAAGTCCTTAAGGAGAAGAGTATCAACCATTCATTGGTGGGGTGCAGGTGTGCTACCGGTGTCAACACAGGGGCCCATAATGCCTTCCCTTGCAACTGTGTACACCTTTATGCTTGCTATAAAGGCTACTACCAACTGGATGTTGGGTAAGCTGAAAACATGCCCTAAAGATGCACATTTGTATTGCCTCTACTCCAAGGAATGTGGCAGTGCATGCCCTGCTCCACCCTGTTCTCCCCCCTGTATGCTCCATGAAGCACCGGAGTCATTAATTAAACATAGGTCTCCTGGTCACAGTCAGGGCTTTATCTATGCCACTGGAGCTGGCTCCAATAGTTCTTTCTGTTCGGTCTTTACCCAACTGTCAGCAGCATGTGCTCACTGACATAATACAGCTGACAGGAAAACAAAGTACTCAGAACGTTAATGGAACGTAGTATACAGAAAACATGGCACTCAGGACCTTAGTGCTCCACACAAAAAAGATAACTTCTAAGAACAAAGTACAGCAACAAAAAAAAAAAAAAGAAATTAAATAGTAGTGCTGGCAAACACTCAGTCAACACTGACTCACAGAGGGCAGCAAGACTTAAAGGTCACAACAAATGCACAGTCATTACCCTCTAGCCAATAAAGATGTATCTATGCATCCCCAGCGTCACTGGCACATTATGACTTTTCATTTAAAACTTCCAAAATTAATGTCACAAACTTTATGAAGACAAACCTTAACCAATTAAACTTTAATTAACAGGACTAGAGAAATGAAACTGAACATTACTCTTAATTTTACAGCCTTAAAGACGACCAATAATTTCAACACAATTCCAGTAATATGATCTCTGTTTTGGCACCTATAAATTACTGTTTAACTAAGGTGGTCCCTCTCTATTAAACTAATTGTCTGACCTTTCAGCATCATTAAACTAGAGACACAAAAGTCAAGTTTACTTAGTGGGAGTGTAACCTTCAACTCCAAAGGCATTATTCTACATTTGAATTCCTCTACTGAAACGTCTTTAATTTCTCAATCTTTCTTTTGACCTAATTAGAAAATGAGTTGCTTTCTCCCGCACAAATTAGCATTAATGTCATTTCAGTGAAGAGAGAAATAGATGACCTAATATTCAACAAAGTGATTGCATGCCAGTAGTGCATTAATAAGCAGTTCATAACAGAGTGACCAAATGTATCCATTAATGATAGCCCTCATAACTCTCAGTCCAATAAAAACAAAATGAATGAAAAAATCAGTGTGAGCATCACAGCTGCATTGATGGGTAAAAGCAAGATGTTCTGCTAAAACAAAATTAACCATTACAGTTCCCAGACAGGAAGACTGCTAAAAATTCAGAAACAAATGCTTGCAAATGAACGGATTTCTATGCAAACTTCAATGAGGGCATTCACAACATTCTTTAGATAAAGCCACACAACTTAAGATACTGGTCATTTGGCTCCACTGTGAGACTATGTAGATCAGATATCAATTATGCTGTGGTTACTCCTTATGTAACATCTCAGCATACCAAATATAATACAGCTTTATCCCAAACAGCTACAAAATGGTATGAAGGTTCAGTGAAATTGAAATGCAAAAGTATGCTAACCCGATAATAAAGGAAGTAGCAACGTGCTACAAACCTGACAAAATGAGACTGCATGGCTCAAGAGGACCTCAATGATAATGGAATAGGGGGTATGCCCACAAATGCAGTACTAAACCTTGGTTACTACAGTGTGCAGTCCAGCATTGACAGGGGCCACTCATCTTCAGCCTCTGCATGTCCTGTGCAAAAACAGCTGAAATGTGTATATGTTAACTCGGGGCAATAATAAAGACATGTCCTCAGCAAATGTTCCCTGTTCTTAGATTCAGTTTTCTGACAATTTGTTCTTTTTTCTGTTACTCAGAACGTATATCCGTCTTGTGTAGTGGTAGTACTGTTATGGAAAGGGTTTATCATAAGTTAATGTGCAGGGATGAGTTAGAGGCAAAGGCAAGAGCAAGGACAGAGTTGCCACACAAGCAACGTGGTAGCCCCTTGCCCATAATTATTCATGTGTGCTAACTCTCTAATTTGAAACCACTGTCCTTTCACCAGTTGTTAGCATGGCCTAACCCATGCTGGAGCAACTGTGAGTGAAAGACTGAATTTCCAGTCGTCTGCCAACTTAAATAACTACAGGTCAGGAATGTTGACCTGAAGGTCTGAAAAAGATATGCTAAATGGGAGTGGACCCAAGATTGAGCCCAGTGGTATAACACTTATATTTATAAAATCTGTGTTAGGCTTGCCCCAACAACTGAAATTCAGTATGTTAGTTTAGACTTTGGCATCTACTATCCAAACTTTTTTTTCACCATGCAAAACTGGTAATATGTGAAGAAAAAAATCAAATCCCTGCAGTTCATAACGTTTATTATGTTAGTGCTGCTGTGAATATACTGTGAAAGGGGAGGTCACATCACAAAACTCCTTTGTGTTTTCATCTTCATGTGCACAGAGTGCAATAAATAAGCACAGTCTGAAAAGTATGGGACTTAAACAAATGACCAGCTACTTCTGATCATTCTGGACTTTTCAACTGATTAAATTAGTGTCCCAGGCTATGATCAGAGTTGCTGCCTGGCAAATGCAAGGGCTGAGAATCATTTACAACTTTTTTTTTTTTTGGATTCTGCATATTCTTCTCGAGTCTGTGAGGAGTTTCTCCAGGTACTCTGATTTCCTTCCATTTACACCGACAACTTAGTGTAAACTGTCAATATATACTGCACTTGCTTTCTGTCCTTTTGGCAGTCTTGGCTGACAGGTATGTAAGGACCAGTTTCTGCACTTGCCTGATAAATTCATAAATCAAAAACTATGCCCGATTCTGTTTTAGTAGTTTCAGGTAGACTACCTCATGAAAGTATCTGACCTAGTACCAAACATTAAAAACAGACTTACAGTAATGTCACCAGACCTTTTCACAACAGTAAGCACTCAAGTACAGTGATTTTTCTCAAATCATCTCAGTTACAAATTTTTTGAAACTATTCATGTTGTACCATGCATCTGAGCTTCTATAAGCAATACAAATAACGTTACACTACTCAACAGTAAACTCTTCGAGATACTTTAAGATTTAGAAGAGAAACAATTTCAATACTATTTTTTTTTAAAGAAAATGAACCTTTAGTGCTACTGAAATTCTCCGGAATGCAGGGTAGACTATCTACAATGACAGAGAACCCCGTCTACATTACATATCTTAAAAGAAAAATGTTAAGTACAATGAACAGCAAATACAAAAATAAAAAAATAACTTATTTAACACTGCACAAACGTGTCCATGTTAAGTACAAAGCAAGGCAGAAAGTTAGCCTAAAATTCCGAAGCATAGCTAGGGTGGGGTGAAGAGGACAGCTGCCCTGGAAGTAAGGTGTAAGGTGGTATAATCAGCAGATCTGGCCAACAGGTAGTATAGCACCAGTATTAATTTCCATGCTGGCATTTCTGAATGCTGGTACAGAAATTAACTCCTGTACTGCTTTTGTAGTCAGGACTGAAACTTAAGTGCTTGTTCCAACTGTTTCTGTGCAGTCAAACTTGTAGCAAGCTCGTTGCTACAAAGCTACACATGTAGCAAACAGTTTGCTACCTTTTTTAACAGAAAACATTTTTTTGCTCCTCACAGCATGATGTGAGGGTTGGACACAGAAGACCTGGAGCTCCATCAATAGGAGACAAGGGAGGAGCACCAGGTAAGACAATGTTGAGGGGTGCCAGATTGGAAACCAGCACAGGGTGCCAGATGAGCCAACTCCGGCTCTGCTAAAATGGCCTCCCTTTTTTTCTCGCTTAGGCAGATGAAGTAAAATACAAAGCAAGATGTAAGAAGTCTGCAACTCATTAGAAGAAAAGACTGTTACTGTTCTAGAACTGAATGGTCTTCTATTCTCTGTTCTCATGCCATGTCTCAAAAATGTGGAATGACATTCTATTCCCTTTAAGAGTAGGCTTCTCACACAAATACTTTAAAAAAATCCTAAAAATGCATCTCATGCATAACTGGACTTGCTTGCTCCATCCCTGGCTACAATACTATTTATTCTCACTTAATCATATATGAACTCCTCCAGCCTTTCTTTTAACCCTCAGATGATATTCTAAGCTTTCTCTCATTATTTCATCATCTCATTTGGCTATTTGTTTCCATGCTCCTTCCTCCCTTATCCTGCTTGTGAGCTACAATATATCTCAATTCATTATCCAAGGTGAACTCATATTGTTACTGTTAAATTCTGCTTAATGTATGTCACTCATCTGTATTTATAAATGGTTGAATTTTCTGCTTATTTGATGCTGTACAACTGTTTGAACATTTTACTGTTAAATCTTGTTTATTGTTGTTAGTCTTTCGTCTTTTCCCGGTTTGGGGTCGGCACAGCGGAACTCCGGTCCGCTAATGAGTAGCAGTAGATTTTTTACGAACGCTGAGGTGCCAGCTCAACATCCAACTTTCAACGAAGGCACGCCCATTTACGCATGTCTTTCGAACGCCACCCAACCACGGGGATGACATGCAGACTCTACACAGAAGGCATTCCCCGCACTCCAGCCGAGAATCGAACAGGAGAACCTCTTGCTGTGAGGCAACAATGCTACCGCTGCACCACCACGGCTGTAAGGTTAAATCTTGTTTATTGCTTTGTGTAAATTCCTGCACAGTTATTATTCCCAGACCTCTGCTGAAGGGGTGCTTTGCCCAGTCTGATCATCCCGGTATATAAATAAATAAAGCATGAATGTTCTTACAGCAACATAAAGTACAAGTTCTCTGTAACTCACTATAAGGATTCTCACTGTTGCAGACCAGAATGGTCCTTAACCCCCAGAATGGTCCTTAACCTAAGGAGAAGAAACATTCTTCATGGCAACTCATTGCATGTAAGTACTCCATAACTCACTAAAAGAAATAAAATGACTGTCACCATTCAAGCACAAAATGGTCTTTGATCAAACAAGCAAAAACATTCATCACAGCAGCATTCTTTATTTATTTATTTAGTAAAAGGATGGTGCAAGGATCATTATACTAGTTGTAACTTGGGCTACAAAGGCAGCAATTAAAAAAATAGGATTACAAACAAATGATAATTTCCTGACAAATTTACACATACATATTAGTCTTCCACATTTAACAATGATACATTCTATCCTTTACATAGAGTTTGTTCCTTTGATCAATACTATTGACAGTAGCACTGACATATTTAACATTCAGACAAAAGAAACATAACAGATGAGAATCTCGGCATCCATGTTAAGAACACGTAATTTAGGGTTATGATCAGAGACCTGATCGTAATTCTTTGTATTGCATGGGGCTTTATCTTCTCCATGCACTACTCATTAAGTAAAAAAAATGCTAAGTGTATTGCCAGCTTTCAAAGCCATAAAGCACTTATCCACTAGAAATTCAATGTAACACACAGCCCCTTAAGTTTACACTCACCTTGCCATCATACCTATCAATATCTCAGTGCAAGAAATCAGGATAAAGCTTAAAATAACTGGAGGAAAAAGGCCAAAAATACGGACAGATTTTAAACATTGCCCTTCTAAACTTAGGAAGTTGCCAGAATAATAGGATTTGTATTAGCATGCATTTTCTAAAGGGTATAAAGTCTGAAACTCAAAAGTATGTCATTATTTAGTCACTTCATCCTTACTGATTTGCCAGAAAAACGCTCATTTTTTAAAAGGAATGGCCCAAAATATGATGCAAAAATCTGGACAGTTGAGAGGTATGCTTGCCACGTCTCTAAACTTCCAGATTTTTGCTTCACTTTTTGGTCTGTTCCTCTTAATGTCTTTGGTTTTCAGACAAATAACGGAGGACTGAAGTCACTGAATAGTGACATACATTTGAGTTTCAGAGACTGTATCCTTCAGACAAAATGCTGAAAAACACACATCCTGTTATTCTGGCTACTTTCTAAGTTTGTAAGAGGAAGGGACACCTTATCAAAAAGGAGAGCAGGCAAAAGTAAACCTTCTATTCTGTCATTGTAATTTACTGGTCAGTACTGACAGATTTTAAAGCCTAGTGTGGGACCTGACCTTAACACCTTAAGCCGGTGTTTACCGTATGTTAAGGTAGGGTCTCACTGCACTGTAGCACTTAACTGATCCGAATATTAGAGTGCAATTACCATGCCCATGCACTACAAATCAATTACAGATAATCATCTCACAACATGAGTGAGAAATTGATGGAGACATGTATGTTTACTTGTTTAAGACCCAGCCACTGCTAAGGAAGGTGCTTTTCTTTTTCTTGTGCAGAAAAAGGATGATGTTTTTTCTTGAAAATGACAAATATGATAAACTTTCTATCAGGGTCCTGCAGCCAAAGAAGCTGCATTACCTGCATATGTGCAAAATGGGTGTGGGCAATAAGAGCAATGTAATAGCTTACAAGTAAAGTAGTTCAGAAGTAGGTTCATAGGTAGGTACTAGGCTATCTGCCCAAAGGCATTTATATGCCTAGCCAGAATGTGTTGGCTTTCACCACCCCCTTAGATTAGTTCCCTGTGCCTCTGTCCAGCAGAGCCACTAAAGTGATCCCCGGGGTAAACTTTCTGTTTCCCATCCACTCGTCAAGGTTTCTCTTGAAGAGTGCTAGCGAGGAGCAATCTTGTTCCAAAGCATGGGAAGTCTCTGGGACAGGAATCTATCCCTCAAGCACATCCTATTTATTGTTGTGGTGAGGTTTAGCTCCCTAGAGCATGTGGCTCGAGGGGATAAGGTTTTTTTTAGGTGGAGCATGTCCATCAGTTCTGGGTTGGACATGGCCTTGTATGTCAGGCAGAGATCACCTCTGACCAGGCGGTATGCAATCAAGTACAGCTGGAATTTCTTCAGTCGAGCTGCATAGGGCATCTGTTTGAGGCCAGTGATCCTCTTGGTGAGGTACTTCTGTGGTCTTTCCAACTGTTGCAGGTGTCTTGTAAGGTACATCCTAAAATGGGGCGTTGTACTCTATGATGGGTTTGATGAGTGATGAGTAGAGGGGCACAATGACCTCTTTTGATCTGGATGCAAACCCTTTTGTGATTAGGTGGGCCACATAGAAGGATTTTCTAACCACTTTGGCAATGTGATTATCAAAGGAGAGATTACTATCTACTTGGGTCCCCAGATCCCTTATTACGTTTTTCGTATTTAGGGGACTACCACCTATGTGGTAGTTTGTAGGTACTTTGTTATTTCCAAAGGGAATAACTATGCACTTTTTCGCATTTAGCTTGAGGCCATGATTTTGACACCAGGTATCTGTCTCAGTGAGACCCTTTTGGATGTCTGTGTCAGCCGGTGAGTCAATTATAGCCTCTAGCTTGCAGTCGTCTGTGAACTTGGTCAGCCATAGTCCTCCTGTGCTTGTCTGTACCTCTGAGAAGTATATGCCGAACAGGAGGGGTCCTAGGACTGAGCCCTGGGGAACGCCACTTGTAACCGGTTTAGAGTCAGACCTAGCTCCTGCAACTCTCACCATGTGGGTTCTGTCCGTGAGCCAACTGGCAACCCATCTTGTGACATAGGGGTTTATGTTCAGGCTGGTGAGCTTGTCTATAATACCAGAATGGGGAATGGTGTTGAAGGCCTTTCCGAGGTCTAGGTAGGCTGTGTGTACCACCTTTCCCTTGTCTATAGCCTTGGTAACCATTTCAAAGAAGTCCACCAGGTTTAGGAGGCATGATCTGCCCTTAACAAAGCCGAACTGGGTAGGGTCCAGTGTTTGGAGGTTCCCAATGTCTCTGTTAAGGAGTTCCTTGATGATGCACTCCATAGCCATGCAGACCAAGCTAGTAAGGCTTATAGGGCTATACTTCACAGCTTTGTGGAGCGGAATAACCGTTGCTGTGCACCACTCTATGGGTATGTAGCCTGTGGAGAGGCTGAGTTTGAACAGTGTGTTTAGGTGAGGGGTTATTTCATCTTTGAGCTCACGTAGGACGCAGCCTGGGACACCGTCCGGTCCCATTGATGCTGTGTTTTTGGCTTTTGAGAGGGCTATTTTAACCTGAGTGTCTGTGATTTCAGGGGCTCTACATTCTTCTGGTATGGTTATGGGCCCTTTTGGAGGTGACAGGGGGGTGAAGTTTGCACTGAACCTGTCTGCCAGGATGTTGGCAATATCAGTTGGTTCAGTGTATTTTGTACCATTCTGCACTACCTCTGAGCAGATCTGGGCATTGCCACTTAGATTCTTGACATAGCTAAAGAATGCCTTGTGGTTATCTTTGGAGTTCTTGCATCTCTCGCATGTATTAGTGTTTGGTGGTAGGAGGAGAGGATTGTCTGTTTACATGAGGCAGTTGTAACATTGCCTCAAAATGCCCACATTCACCAGTTGGACTGGAAAGTATACCTGAAACTGCCCTTTGGACATGCCTGGATAGGTACAGTAAACTGTTTTACTGAATGGCTAGTAAGGTCAAATAGAGAGCCTTGTCCTTCTGTAGTGCTAGGGTTTATAAGTGCTTGCTATGAGTTTTGAGCACGTGCCGGGCTGAGAAATGAATGGCTTGAGTGCTTAAGTTGAAAGGTTATCTAGTTCTAAGGGTAAAATTGAAAAGGAGATGATTTTGTGGAGCCGGGAATAGTTATACCCTAGCTAACCTGCGCTGCCCAGCATGCAAAACTGGGCAAATGCGGTTTTTATAGCAGGGAAATCAAAGAGATAGAAATTAGCCCAAAATGGCCAATAAACTACTACTTTCTGGGCTGAAACCAGTCCTCCAGGGACAGATAGGCTGCTCAAAGCTCCACTCTCTCACAGGTGAACAGAGAAACTTACTTCTATCCAAGTAAGGTATGGGCAAACACAGAGATTTGTAACACAGCCCTGAATTCAGCACTAACCTGAAAACTGGACTATACTAGCTTAGAAAGGCAGGAAACAAGTATATATATATATATATATATTTTTCAGAAAATAAAGCAGATACAATCAAAAAAACAATTTAAATGTGCATAAAAAGATGCTTATTGTTATATATCTCAGTTCAGAGTTGTAGTCAATGCCCCTAGTAATAAAGTAGGAAGAAACACAAATACAGTAAAAGCAGATGAATAAAGTGCACATTTTTTATACATATATAAAACAATAAAAAACTAACAATCTGATTTAAACAAGTTACCCAATTAACCAGAAAAAAACTCAAAACTGAGCCCTGTTCCAGCAGTCTTCAATCAGACAAGTTCTAACTGCACACTCCTGCTACTAGGTTGCAGGGGAACCTTCTCCAAAAAAGATGGCCTGGATCAGTGCTCAAGTTATACAAACAAAGCTAGATTCAGCAGGCCTGAATCTGGTCCTGTGCTACAGTAATAAGGTGCACCAATTTCAGAAAGAAACAGTTCGAATAAGCAGGCACAATAAGCCTGTGACCAGAAATTCCCACCTCAGAAGAGCAGAATCCAGCCTCTCCTTCCACAAGAGTGCAGACCACAAACCTTCTTAATGTAGAATAACTGGCCTGAAGCCCAAGTGCTTAAACCAGAACTAATACACTTTTAGAATAGCAGACACTGAGCCTTCAATCAGAAATTCCCAGCTTAGAAGGATGTAAGCTACCTGTCCTGCCACAACAGTGCAGACCACAAACCTTCTTAATGTAAAACAACTGGTCTGAAGTCCAAGTGCTTAAACCAAAAGACTTAGAATAACAGTTACAATTTAATCAGGCTACGACCAAGCAGTAATAAATGCAGCAGAATAAATAAAACTGAGTACTTTTAAGAAGAGGCAAAAGCGAAATAAAGTAGGAGGAAACAGAAATACAGTAAAAGCAGATTAATTTTTTTTTTTGTTAGTAAAGTGCAAGGAGAGCGGAAGGAAGAACCTAAGTGGGCTGGCCTTCTCAAATCTTCTCTCTGTATTATGCAGAGTGAAAAGTAGACTCAGAATATGATCTCTCTGTATTCAGTTAAGTGAGCAAATGAGATGGACTCAGGAGGGGTGTCCAAATACAGACTTACAGGAGGGGTGGGCAATTCCACAGCCACCAACACCAAAACAAGAACAGGGAGGGTAGATGGGGACAAATAAGAAGAAGATAAGTACAGTTGTACAGATTACAGAGATATTCAATCAAAATGCAGACAAAATTGAGAATAAACACTTTAGTAGTAGTGTTACACTGGCAGTTACTGGTAACCATTTTTTAAGTATAGCAGTGATGCTGTCTAAGACTAGCTAGGAAAATAACACAAACATTCTTAATGGTAAACTGAAGAATGTGGGTGTCGTGGCCCAAGTTCAAATTCAATAAGGGTAGGCAGTACTTCAGCCTCGGCATAAATTGTAGTACTAGCAATTTCCTTCATTTACAGAAAGAAGGTGTTAGCATTTCTATGCTACCCTAAAATGATGGAAAGCTATGACAGTGACGGTTTGTATATGGTTGGTGAATGTTGGAAATAAACATTAGGTCAAAACCTAAGTACCTTTGATTACTTCTACTAGAAGTGAGACCGACGTATAGTTTGGTTTTCTGTATGGTTCCAGACACCACTGTGGTGGCGTTTCTTTTAACAATTTATTACTAACTGCATTACAATCAACAAGTTTTAGATTAAAGTGAAACCTTCTTGGAGTTTTCCTGCAGTCTCAGATGTAAGTACTCTGTAACTCACTATTACATAAGGACTACTGCTGTTGTAGGACAAAATGGTCCTTAATCTAACAAGTAGAAACATTCCCCATGACATAATGCAACTATCATTACCTGTCCCTTCCCAACATATTTTAAGATTGCAGCTTCTGAACACAGGCTGTTTTATATTCAAAGTCTGTGTGCCACTGCTGCAAAAATCGTGCTGAATAATAATACAGAAAACAAAAACACAGAAGCAAAGCTATAGTATATGCTCAGATATCTCTCATCTGTCCCTAATATTTATAGATATCTCCAGTTTGGGCTGAACATTTTGCTCCAAACTTCCTAAAATAGATTTTTTGATAAAAGATGGTGGATTACTGTCAGTGTCAGTAAATATTTTTAATCATTAAAGTTGCACATTTCACAAAAAAAAAAAAAAAACATTATTTCACATCCTCTTTTTATCAGCTTTATAAGGTAACAGTACTAGCATTTAAGAAGAGTCTCTTGTTTGAGACTTTTTCCCCATGACGACGACGCTGCCTTTTTCCCCCTTTGTCCCTTATTCTAGATATAAAAGGTAGAGAACTATGCACCTAATTATTGCTTTTCATTTCATAAATTTAATTCTACAAACTCTTTATTAAATCATCTTCAGCTCAAGAACTGAACATATACTCTGTATTTTACCATGGGGAAGAGACACAGAAAGGTAGCCTTGAAAATCATATGACAATGTTATTGGCTTAACCACGTGTATTACTTTTTGTGAATGGAAACCTGCTATGTGCTGAATTACATTGATTCCTGCTTCAGATTCATCACCTAAACACATGCATCGCTGCTTAGATTGCTTTGATATTCCTGGCCCATGTACTGTACTAATTTGCCATTGACTTTTCAAGAAGCACTGTCCCATTTTCTCTCTGCATGTATTGTTACATGTCCTAAAAGAAAACTTGCTTAATCTACCTTTTTGTATACTCTTCCTATGAATCAGTGACTTTTCTTCTCATGTTATTACAAAAGTAAACGAGGGACATCAGCAGTAGCTCCACTCTGTTAAATCTATTTATTTATTTTTTTTATTTTTTGACAAATCAATCCTCTACTCCTCTCTGCAGTATGGTCACATCCTCATGTAAGTGGCCTTGCTAAGAGGCCAGCATTACAGCTTGTGATACAGTACTTTGGTACTTGCTCTCATTTTGAAAGAGACAGTTTTAAAAATAAATAACCTGTTAAAAATAAATAACCTGAACATGCACAAACATCTGGGCGGAAATGAATGAAGCATTTGGCAAATAACACTTTTAGTACTTACAATTGCTTTGTACACCAGTTCTAACATGCAGTTAACAGCAAAACACAACAGTGACAGAAATTACCGAAATGCTGCTCTTCTGCAGAAAAGCCGTATTACCAACCAAAAAAACGCACACACACACTCCATCCTTAACTGGGTTAACCATGAACTGTCTTAGACTTGACCTTTACAGGGAGTTCAAGATTATGTCCAAGAATATTCCAAAGACATGCATCTGGAGCATTTCTCCCCAGGCCTCCGCTGAAAACAGGCTCTGTGGAAAGTACAGTTTTGTACCTACCATAAATGTAGATGTCCAAGAGGTATGCATCTGCAGTCCTAACAAATGGGTTGTCCTGGCCTCAGGCAGCCCTTCGGTCGGCCGGATTCCAAAGTCTGGGTCTGGCCTCGGCTGATGTCGCACTTTACCCGACGTCATAGCTGCAGTTCAGCGGGTATAAAGGCATCAGCCGACGCCATTTTCCTCAGTGTTTCTTGCCCCAGATGCCAGGAGTCCTCTAGGAAGGCTAAATTTGGATAAATGCAAATGTTTCCAAACAATAGAGAGCAAATAGAAATAAACAAGTATATACATACATACAAACAAATACACCATAATAGATTCCCCCAGCTAGCTACAAGATGGGCAAATACCCTAGGAGTACCACAGAGGGGAAGGAGGGTGGGTAATCCTGACTGCAGATGCATACCTCTCGGACATCTACATTTATGGTAGGTACAAAACTGTACTATGTCCTTCAAGGATGCATCTGCAGTCCTAACAAATGGGTAGAATACCATAGCCAAACTGGGGGAGGAGGTAATAATTAGATTATGGTGTAGTTAAGATCCCTTGCAAAACAGCAGTGGCAAAACCTGCTTGGGATCTGGAGTATAAGGGTAGATTATAATGCTTGGCAAATGTATGCACGGAGCTCCAAGTAGCAGCCTCTAAAATGTCTTTGGTAGCCACTCCTCGTAAAAGCTGTAGTAGTGGCTGTAGCCCTTGTGGAGTGAGGTCTGATGTTTTCTGGAGCTGTCTTTCCATGGTAAGAGTAACAAAATCTAATGCAATTTCCTATCCACTTTGAGATTGTCTGTTTTGAAATTGCTTTTCCTTCCATTCCTGTTGCATATGCTACCAGTAGCTGGTCAGTTTTTCTATTGCTCTTGGTTCTGTCCAGGTAGTAGCGCAATTGCCTATGTACATCCAAGGTATGTAATAATCTTTATCCCCTGTTCTGTGGGTTGGGGAAGAATGTAGGTAGGTGGATAGCTTGGTTTAGAGATACCCTGGAGACCACCTTTGGCATAAAAGTAGGATTAGTTCTCATGGACACTCTATCTTGATGGAAGATAAGGAAGGGCTGTACTGCCATTAATGCCTGTAATTCAGAAACCCTTCTTGCTGAAGTGATTGCAAGCAGGAAAGCAGTTTTCCATGATAAGTACTGTAATTCTGCTGTTGCTGCTGGTTCAAAAGGAGGGAGTGTCAACTTTTCCAGCACAAAGTTCAAGTCCCATGCGGGCAATGGTGGCTTCATATTCTTAATTCCTCTCAGAAACTGCCTGAGTAGAGGATGAGAGAAGACTGGAGGGTCCATGTTGTATTCTGCTGAAATAGCTGATGCATGAATCTTAATGGAAGAATAGGACAGGCCATTGTGGTAAAGTTCTGCCAAGTATTCCAGGATGTTAGCTATGTTTACCAGTGACACATCTTCTCCTTTAGCTGCACTCCAGATGAGATATCTTTTCCATTTTGCTGAATAAGTTTTCCTTGTTGAGGGTCTGCGAGCCTCCAAGATAATGTCTTTAACCCTTTGAGATAAATCTGGGTTATTTTGTCTTATGCAATGTTCCAGGCAGCTAGCTGCAACGTTTTCAAGTTTGGATGCAGGGTTTTGAAGTTGTTCTGTGTTAGCAGTAAGGGAACTAGGGGCAGAGGCCATATTTGTTCCCGAGACATACTCCTCAGTAATGGGTACCAATGCTGCCTCGGCCAGTCTGGAGCTATCAGGATGATCCTTGGGCGGTCTTCTTTGATCTTCAATAGCACCTTGTGCATCAAAGGAAGAGGTGGGAATGCATATGCTGTCAGGTTTTCACAAGTGAAAGATAGGGAGTCCACCTTCCAAGCCAGAGGGTGGTATGTCCTTGTGCAGAATTTTTTCAATTGGTGGTTGTGTGGGGATGCGAATAAGTCTATTTCTGGTAGTCCCCATTTCCTTGTAATGGATTTGAAGATGTCTGGATGCAGCATCCATTCGTGGGCATCCGTGGTAGTTCTGCTTAGGATGTCCGCTAGTATATTTTCTTTTCCTAGTACAAATATTGCCTGGAGCTGAATGTTGAAGCTCAGGGCCACATTCCAGAGGTCCATTGCCATCCGGCATAGAGGGTATGAATGTGTGCTTCCCTGTTTGTTGATGTACCACATAACTGTGGTGTTGTCCGTCCTTATCAGCAATTGACCCTGTTGAAAAAACGGTCTGAATGTCTGAATTGCCAGTTTTACTGCCAGCATCTCCTTTTGATTTATGTGTAGGTTCAGCTGGTCTTGAGTCCATAAGCCTTGTATGCACTTGTCCAGCATGTGTGCCCCCCAACCGAGGTCTGAGTCATCCGTGGTGATAGTCTGGCTTGGTTGAGGGCTGTGGAAGGGCAGTCCTTTGTTCAATTGACAGGCCTGAGCCCACCATTGGAATTCTTGCTTCAGGCATGGAATTATTGGAATTTGGGTTTCTAGGCTGTGCTTGTGCTGAGACCATAAATTCCTTAGGTACCATTGCAACTTCCTCATATGTAGTCTGGCATGTGGAATCAATATATGCAGGATGCCATGTAACCCAGGGCTTGCAGGACTTTCCTTGCTGTTAGCTGGTTCTGCGTTGTTAATGCCATGAAATAGAGAGGAAGGTGCTTCTGCTTTTCTGCTGTGAGGATGCCATTTGATTTGATGTGTCCAGTTCTGCACCCAAGAAAGTTATCCTCTGGGATGGTATCAGCCTTGACTTTTTTATATTGACTGTGTATCCCAGGGCTTGTAGCAGATGAATGACCTTTTCAAATCTTTTGCTAATTTGTTTTGTTGTCCGCTTGTAACAGGCAGTCGTCCAGGTAAGGGTAAATTTGAATTCCCTGAAGCCTGCAATGAGCAATTACTGATGCCAGGCATTTTGTGAATACTCTGGGCGCAGTAGATAAGCCAAAGGACAATGCTGAGAATTGATAATGCTCTGATCCTGCAAGAAATCTGAGGTATCTTCTGCAATTTGGTCGTATGGGGACGTGCAGGTATGCCTCCTTGAGATCTAGAGTTACCAGCCAAGACTCCTTGCCCAGCATGGGAAGAAGCTGCTGTAGAGTCAGCATCTTGAATTTTGGAACAATGAGATATGTGTTCAGAGCGGACAGGCCTAGAATAGGTCTCCATTGGTTTTCTTTTCTTGGCACCAGGAAAAGTCTGGAGTAAAACCCTTGCCCTTGTTCCATAGACGGTACCCTTTCTATAGCTCTCATCCTTATTAAGTTGTCTATTTGTTCTAGAGCTTTTGTCTTTTGATTTGGAGGTAGGTTTGGCATTCCTCTCTTCCTTGGTAGAGTATGGAAGTGAAACCTGTAACCTTTGTCTATTGTCTGAAAAATCCATTTGTCTCCTGTGATGTAATGCCAGTTTACTGAAAATAAGGCTAGCTTTCCGCCTAAGGGTGCATCTAGTTGTTCCCTGGTAGGCGGTCTCAGAGCCAAGTCACTGTGATTGTCCGGTGGAAGTGGTAGTGGCTGGATCTGTGGCAGTACTTCGCTGGTTGTTAGGCTGCCACTGACGTCCCCTGTAGGCACCTCTGGATTGACCCCTGCCTCTTGGGCCTATTCCTGCCTCTCTGTGCTCTGGTGGTGTCTGGAAAGGACCAATTCTTGGAAGGCCAGTTCCTACTAAACCTTGGATGCTGGACCTGTAAGAAATCCTTGACTGTCTGGACAGATTTTGCTTTCTCTTCCACCTTCTTCAGCACCTGCTGTGCAGGTGAGCCAAACAAATTATGCTTATCCATGGGAGCATCTAGGAGCTTTGATTTTACATGGTCTGGTAAGGACTGCTCTTTTAACCATGCATGCCTTCTGATCACTGTACCAGTCATAGCTGATCTAAAGGAAGCCTCCAGTGCATCATAGCCGCATTTTAAGGAATGATTACTGACCTGCTGTATGTTATGTACCATTTCCTGAAGAGACTTTTTGTCTAATGGTTCAGGCGAGGACAGTTTTTTAGTTAACTGGTCTAACATAAATTCCTGATACTGAATCATGTGGAATTGACAGTTTAAGGCCTTAGCCGAAAGAGTAGCAGAAGTATAAACTTTTTTACCCCATCTCTCTAAGGCCCTAGATTCCCTTTCAGAGGGAGGGTTTTGGCAGAGGTAGCTACTACAGCCTTGGGTCCCTGTGAAATAGTTTCAGGATCTGCAAAGGAGCCTTATACAAATGATAATGTGTGTCCGAACCCTGTAGTACCTGTCGGGCTTAGCAGGGGCGGAGGAAGTGAATCAGGGGCAGTACAAGCATCATTAAATGCATCATCCACAACAGTAAGTACTGGAGGAATGGCTAAAGGCCTATGCTGTGGCAGATGAAAAGGTCCTAAGCCTTTTCCTAGAGTCTGAAAAATCCTGGCCCTGCCATTGAAATTGTTCCCTCATAGCATGCAAGGTTTCCCCAAAAGAAAATTCCTCAGGCGGAGAGGCAGAAGGAATGGAGTCTTCTGCATCAGAGTCCTCATAAGGAGAATAAGGGCCTTCTGGAGGGTTTGTATTTTCTGAATCATCAGAAGAGTAATCTGAAGAAACTGGCTCAGGGGGCTCTGCTCTAGGCCTCTTCTCTGGAGGTAGGTGAGAGGCCCTGTCAGGGTGAGGTTGGGATCCCCTGATCAAAGAAATGAGATCCTCTGCTAGACTAAGCATTTGAGTACTAGAGCTAGGCCTGTGAGAGGGGGTCTTAATAGGCACAGTCTTGGTTGATTTTGCTGCTTTAGCCCTGGCAAAAGCCTTAATCGACATGGATGCAGGGGGCCTAGCAGCTCCACGTGCAGGAGTGGATATATCTAAGGGGATAGTGTCAGATAAATCCTATGAACCTGAAAGAGCAGGTGGAATTTCAGTAGCAGATTCAGCCATGCTGGATGCGGCCTCGGTGGGAGGCAAGCTTTCGGCCGAAGGAAGAACCGAGGGCTTGGTTTCAGCCAAAACCGAGACACTCGCGGTTGACTTAACCGCGGTTTTGGCCGAAACCGCAGACTGCGAGTGTCAGTCCTTTTCCTTGCGCTTTTTAGCTAATTGTGACGTCGGAGTTTCCGACGGCATGTTGTAAGCAAAAGCGGAGCCGAAAAACTCCTCAGCAAATTCCGACCGACGTCTAAGTGTCCGTCGGTTGAAAGAAGCACAGGCTAGACAGGCTGCTACGTCGTGGTCTGGGCCTAAACAAGGTAGGCAGTAAGAGTGGAAATCTTTATGAGGTATTTGTTTCCCACAAGTTAAACAATTATTCACTTTTTCTGACATCGGCTGAGCAAGAAAGAGTCCCCAACGGGGTACTTAGCTTTTTAGAAGTCTTCGGTAGTAGCAATCTCTGGTTCTGACCGACCGGCACTTGCGAACAGCTTCTGCTTGGCCACGCGGCAAGAAAGACTGAGGAAAATGGCGTCGGCTGATGCCTTTATACCCGCTGAACTGCAGCTATGACGTCGGGTGAAGTGCGACATCAGCCGAGGCCAGACCCAGACTTTGGAATCCGGCCGACTGAAGGGCTGCCTGAGGCCAGGACAACCCATTTGTTAGGACTGCAGATGCATCCTTGAAGGACATCCTAGTCGGACTTTCACGGTCAACAAATGATAAATAAAATAAAAATAAATAAATGACTTTAGTGATTCCTTTTGTACAGTCATCTGCAAACCTCCCAGTGCAAAGGGAGTTAAGAATGCAAAAATACACAAAATTCCTAAATAAAAGCAAAAACTTCTTAAGGGAAAAATTAACACCTATCAATGCTAACATTTTCCTTTCACACTTCTGATTTTCTTAAATATGCAAAGGCATCAGTAGTGTTTTACTCCTCTCAACACGACAGATTCTACCAGCCATGGAAGTGTTTATCAGTATACACAGAGGAGAAAGCAAAAGTCCTGTAGCAGATGCACACAGGACTAGCCAAGAAAGTTCCCAGCAAAACACAAAACTTTGTATAAAGACACCTGCAAGCCTTGTTTTATCAAGTCATCACGGGAGATATGAAAAAGCATCTGGAAAAAAAATGTTTCAGCATACTGACCTAAGACAGTACCACGACACACAGTCAATATGCTGAATGTTCTTTTCCAGGTGAAGTCTACATATTTCTTGTAATATCCTAATAAAGGGACAGTCACAAACGTAAGTGCACTCGTCTTTTGTGCAGGGTGTTTCAGGCTAGGTTCTATACACATCTGCTTTGGTTCTGACAGTAAGAGCTAACTAGATGTAGGTACAAAGTCCCACTTGCAAACAATATACAGTTTTATTAGCAATTTGGCACATCACAGCTCATTAATTTCCAAGTACCCTGCTAAACTATTCTCTAGTCTGGCTCTAGGCACAAGGCTGCAGAAAAAGAGAGAAGACAATGTGTTTGAGGTCCATCATATATTCCATTTCTCCATGCTCACTAAAACTACTCTCTCTCTCTCTAAATACCCTGCTCTTCATCTTTGTCCCCCACTGGAAGTATGTTGCACTACTACTGCACTGGTTAAGTACCACTTTCTATACCTCTGCTCCTCCCTCGGTGGAAGATATTTCCTTTCCTGTGTGATTTACCCCTCCCATTAGTATATAAAAGGAAAATTAAAATCGAAGCATCTAACTGAAGTAACATGTATGCAAGCTCTTCCACGGCCGGAAATGGAATGCATCATGGCATAGCAGTTTTATGCACTTCAGTAAGCCGAACAACTTCTGCAGCCTTATAATCATGTCATCAGTTACGAAGGCTCTGAATACATTTTAAACACTTTTACTTCCATAGCTATTACCCTTCTGTGATGGAAGCTGCATATTCTGAATTTTGCTGTAGAAGTTAGATGCTGGTTTACTTTAAAATCTACATACCTTCATACATGTTTACTCTCTCATGTTCAGTCCTATTTATTTGTTTGTTCTGTATAGGTTCATAGGTAGGTACTAAGCTATTGGCCCTAGTGCCTATAGAAACCTAACCAAAAAGGTACCCTGGCTTTCGCCACCCAAGAAAATTATTTTCTTGTGCCCCTGTCAAGCAGAACCATGGAAGTGATCCCCAGAGTGAATTTCTTATTACCCATCCAGTCATCAAGATTCTTCTTGAAGAGTGCTAATGAGGAGCTCTGTTTGACATAGATAGGTAGTCTGTTCCAGAGTATGGGAAGTCTCTGGGACAGGAATCTATCCCTCCAGCATGTTCTGTTTATTGTGGTGACAAGGTTTAGGTCTCTAGAGCGTGTAGCTCGGAGGGATTGGGATTTCTTTAAGTGGAGCATGTCCAACAGCTCTGGGTTTGACATTGCTTTGTATGTTAGGTAGAGATCGCCTCAGAGTAGGTGATATGCGACAGAGTAACGCTGTAGTTTTTTTGAGTCGGTCTGCGTAAGGCATCTGTTTGAGGTCAGTAATCCATTTTGTGAGGTATTTCTGCGGCCTTTCCAGTTGTTGTAGATGTCTTGTGAGGTACATACGAAAAGGGGCATTGTACTCTATAATGGGTCTAATGAGTGATGAGTAGAGGGGAACAATGACCTCTTTTTTTCTGGATGAGAAACCTTTTGTGATGAGGTGTGCCACGTAGAAGTTTTTCCTGACCCCTGTGGCGATGTGATTATCAAAGGAGAGACTACTGTCCACCTGTGTCCCAAGGTCACATCACACTTTCGGTGTTAAGTAGACTACCGCCTATGTGGTAGTTCATGGGTACAGAGTTTTTACCAAAGGGGGTGACAATGCAATTTTTGGCATTGAGCTTGAGACCATGGCTTTGACACCAGGCATCTGTCTCAGTGAGGCCATTTTGTACGATGTCCACATCATTAGGAGTTTCGATTATGAATCCTAGTTTGCAGTCATCTGCGAATTTAGTTAGCCAAAGACCTTCTGTGTTAGCTTGTACTTCACAGAAGTAGATACCAAACAGGAGAGGACCCAGGACTGAACCTTGTGGTACTCCACTTGTCACTGGTCTGAAGTCTGATTTGGAGTCTGCTACTTTCACAGTGTGGGTTCTGTCAGTAAGCCAGTTGGCAACCCATCTTGTGTAGAATTCCAGAGTGGGGGATGGTGTTGAATGCCTTGGCGAGATCTAGACAGGCTGCGTGAACCACCTTACCCTCATCTATGGCTTTGGTGATTGCTTCAAAGAAGTCTATCAGGTTTAGGAGACATGCTCTGCCTTTTACAAACCCGAACTGTTTGGGGTCCAGAGTTTGGAGATCTCCAATGTCTTTGTTTATCAGTTCCATGATGATACATTCCATGGCCTTGCACACCAGGCTCGTCAGGCTAATGGGGCGGTAGTTCCTGGGGTCTGTTTTGGCCCCCCCCCCTTTGTGGAGTGGGATAACCGTCGCGGTGCGCCATTCAATGGGCACAAAGTATGTATGACTGTTCAGCCTGCCACAGTTATGACAAAGGATATAAATAAAAAATGTGAGTTTGGATCATTTTGCTCACTTTATTTTGTCTCTCTCTCTCTCTCTATATATATATATATATATATATATATATATATACATATATATATATATATATATGTGCACACACACACACACACACACACACACACACACACACACACACACACACAAGTTTACTATTAAAATGTAGAAGTGCAGTTCAGCGAACACGGGAATGCTGTGTGTGTTGGCTGATTCCCATATTGCTGAACTGCAATTCTACGAATCTCCTTTAGCAAATGCCACTGTGCATTTGCTCAAAAGAGGTTGATGTTATGAACAGAGATCACGGTAAAGTGCAGACTGGGAAATTTACCCTTTTCCTCACTGTAGTGCAATCTTGGAGTTGGAATATATAATTTGCAGTGGGTGTGGGGGAGTAGCAGACTTCCTCCCCCTGCAAAAACATGAATTAAAGTGATGTGCAGTACTGAACTGTGCACATTCATACTGCTGGGAAGCAGGCAGGTTAAGTGTCAGCAGGTAAACTTTCAGAAATGTCGACGTCATTGGTTTAATCATTTCGAATTGACGTGTTTTTGACATGTGTAACTAATCAGTATTCAGGAATTCAGAATTTTTTTTGGGTGTTTGTGTACAAAATGTGTCTTGGTGCTTGACATTTTGATAGCAACTCATATACATACACATTCACGCTATCCAGCAACGTAAAAATGGACTCTAGATGATGACCATTGTTGAAGTGACATCACAACCCCATGTGCAAAATATAAATACACACACACACACACATTCTACTGAAACAGCTGCAGTGCTTAATCTCCCCACAAGTACATTATCCCTTCCATTTCTGTACAGCTTCCATCATAAGGCAGGTTTGTTCTGATAAAGCTAAATTTCTTTTTTTTAAGCTGCTGGATGGAGGATCTTATTAGTGTGAAATGCCATAGCATGGTCTAGTTCCCATTTAACATTTGCTGCCTCAACTTTTCAGGCCTTCCTCAAACTTGTATTTCCTTTATATTTTCCATGAAATAAAAATATACTGTATTTTCTGCTTTCATCTTAATATCACAGTTTTTATACAAAAAAAAAAGGCAGTGTCAGTGGCTCAAACAGGTAGCGCACACACTTTTGGTTCTGTTCCCACTTTAGGTGACTGGATTCATTTCTCAAATTGTTGACACTGCAGTGTAGCACTGGGGGTGTTACACTGCAGTGTGTGCCATCCTTCAGAGGAAACATTAAACCAAGGTCGCATTTGCTTAAGTTGGTGGTAGCTCATGTGGATGTAAAAGATCCCATGGCACTTCTTGAAAAGAGCAGGGGAAGTTCCCTGGTGTCTTGAAAAAATTTCCACTACTAGTACCGATACCACCTCAAGTCTCCCCTGAAAAGAGGCTCCTAGGCTAGTAGAACTAACCCACAACACAGGACAAATATATAAAATAAATATATTTCTTGCTTTAAAGAACCATTTCTCCTGCCCACAGTTATCCAACATGTGGAAAATACAGAAGCTAAAACAGCTACATTTCCATTACAGTCTGTTTCCTTGTTTTCACCTCCCTTTACACTGAATAGCAAGATGAAAGTTGTAATCTTATCTTGTTGGTTAACCTTGCTTCCTTCAATACCAGAAACTAGTTTTGATGCACCAGGCAAGCTTACATAACTGCATGACAAGCCAGAATAATTCCCTGCATCGTTAATGTTGCTCTTCTGGTGCTGAAAGTACTGCATTTTGGAATACTTGCTTAAATGATTCCTACAACACCTCTGTTGTTTGCATTAACTAATTACATTTTCTAATCTATACATAATGTGCCTACATTCATCTGTTTCTGTACCTGCATTCTTCCTAGAAACACAATCTTCCTCATGCACTGCTTCCATCTCTCCTCTTCAATGCTCATACATCATCGGCCCTATTATTTCCATTTAAAGAGCAGCTAATCTGTGCTTATGGCAGTGTAATAGCATACAACAGGCAGGCATTTACATACAACTGAAACTGCAGGGGAACATAAACGGTATGATAATTGGGTCTAATAGACCTCAAGAGTATAACTTTACATGCATCTATTAAATTAAAAATCAGCTAGTCAAGACAAGAAAACCAGTGGCTTTCTCCCTTTCCTCCACAAGTCTAGTGGTTCTTTGAATCTATAAAATGATGCTGAACTGTAATCCTCTCAACTACTGAAATATGTTGGTCCTGCTAATTCATAAGCCTTGATTTAAAGAAGAAAACTACCACTATCTTACAGCACAGAATTTTAAGTTAACTGCAGTATGCTTTGCGTTGCTGATCTAAGAAAACTTGTATACAGTTTTTCAAACAAAGGTGTTAGAAGAGGAATGATGTGTTCACACTTAACTGTGTACCTGACAACATCTGGACAAGCTCTCTGCTCTCCAAGCAATAAAAAAAAAAAAAAAAAAAAACACCACCAGTTATTTTCTCAGCTGGATTAGCCCAATCAGCCCTGCAGTTTTAATTATAAATTTCTTGGACAGGTTTTTGTGACAGCTGGTACTACTGGTGTGAACTATGAAAAGCCTGACCTTGTTAATATGAAAACATACTCAATAACAAAATTAACGTTCATCCTTTCATTTATTCGGGTGAACAAGCAGATGCGGCAACAGACAGAACAGAAAAGGCGAATGGGTAACAACATTGCTTAATGATCTTTACAAGTTTTTTCTGTCTGCACGTAACAAAAGTAAATGCTTTTGAATAAATAAATCATTAGATAACCACACTATCTTACAAAATATACATCACTTCTGATCCATACTCATGAAAAATGGATCAAGTAGAAAAAATCCTTTTAAACAAAACACCAGTACACTCTAGCAGTTTGTCTCACCAAAGTTACATTGAATCATATCCCAACTGTAATGATAACATTAAGGAAGCCAGTTTATATAATTTGTAAATGGTGTGGAAATGCACAAGAGTAATTAAAGCACACTATTAAGAATATTAAAATTAAACGTTGATAAAAATATTAATTACATTGTATGCAGAACAAATCAAAAGCTCGGAATGCTATACAAAACTAAACCATACCCCTCTGAAGACTACCTAAGTTTGCACTATCAATTTTAGAGTGATGTTATACTAACAGTCAAATTTGTTGCAAACCTAACCAACCAAATACACCAGTGTCTTATCTTAAAGAAAGTTGGTCTGGCCAGAGCTCCAAAGTACCATAATATGTAACCAAACTAGTTCACATCATTCTGTTTAAATTAAAAAAAAATGTTGCACTCACATGAATATTACACAAAGATATAATCCTGAAAGATCCTTACAACCTCTAAATAAAAAAATGCCTACTGAACATAACATCCACCAATCACTATAGAGGCTTTTTACTCATTTTTTGTTGCAATGCAGTGGAACTGCATTCCAAATTAAATATGGCTAAAATCAAGCAGAAATAAATTACTAACTAAATTAAAGCAACATATTAGCAACAGCTGGTACAGCCCATAACAGATTGATATGTACATGGGCAAACAATTTAACTTCATAAAATCAACTAATTCCCATCAATTTACATTTTCCTGTCTTCACTTTCTACCTTTCCACTTCTTCCTTTTGCTTCTCTCATGCCTTTTCTATTATTAAAATGCTTTTTCTTCTCTTCCGTGTCATTGCCATATTTCTTTATTACCCATTTTCTAATGCTCTACCCTAGTCTCAAGCTACCACTTAAATTGTTAATTCTGCACATCTGTTATGTAGAAGTAATTACTACTCACTTCACATATATTATGTCTGCATTACCATTGTAATTATCTCTGTTGTATCCTTTGTATGAGTTATGAATTTAGCTATGGAACTTTTCTTCCTAAATCTCTTCTGAAAAGCGTATTTTAGCCCAGTGTGAATATCCCAGGCAACTAATGGGAATAAATAAATAAATTTAGTATTGAAAGATACAAGACCACAGTAAATAAAAATGAATGCTATCTAGAATATTTTAAAGACAGAAGGTATAATTAATCAATTAGCTTGCCATATATCTTAAAAGAATTGTAAATTAATTTCATCTAATCCATTAAATGCGACTACAGCATTAAAGGTCATCTGATAATATAAATTAGGCTAAGTGCAGCTGAGGAAATACTGCTGGACTGGCTACACGAATGGAATCTTCATATATGAAAGAGGAGAAAGCTCAGGGATTTGTTGGCCTCCCCACCTTTCAGAGAGCCAAATCATAACAGTACTCCACCTGACAAGAGAGATTACGTGCTAGGTCAGAAGTCTGCTAATGCAGTCTAAACAAAAGCAGATTAAGGAAAGAAGCAGACAAGAAACAGGCTCCCCATCCATTTGAAGCAGAGTTCCTTCCTATCCCTATTTAAGCACAACTTGGACCAATGGATGGATAATCAGAAATTCACCCCTGGTCTGGCAACTAAGACTATGATGGACAGGGGCAGTCAGTAAGTCACGCCCTATATAAATCAAATTTGTAGGTCACATTTGGGTTGCATGGCTAGGCTTATAAGGGCCCAAGTGGTCATTAACCTAGTCCATACCTATAAGAAATGATAGCCTCATAACAGCACTGGTTAAATTAACAGGAAAGCTACTTATGGACAATGTTGTTAATGTTCTTGAGGTCTAGTGAGCTGCAGCACAAAATAATCACGGCTTCAGTAGTGGTATGTGCGTAAAGAACCATGATCTTAGCAGTACAACTGTTTCACGTCAGAAGCATAGAGGTGCTGGGCTATATGGGTCCATGAGATTTTGCTGCTGGTAATATTCTGTAAGCTGCAGCACAGCACAACCTAATTTAACAGACAAATATCTACCATGATATTTACATTCATTTAAATAAAAGGCTTACTATTCTGTTCTGCTTGCCTTGCAACGTGCAAGTTTGTCACTTTTATTTGGTTCAAATGTAGATCAGCTTTATGCAGGCACAGCTTACACGGCATGATGACCGGAGAGTGTCTTGGGCAGGTACTATGAGTGGCCAATCTCATATTTGCCTGTAGGAAGAAGTATGCTGCACAGTAGCCATTTAACCTGCAACTAGACAATCTGAATGCTTCTTAATTAGCTTGCCTGCTGCCAAAAATCAAACAAAACATCTTTAGAGTATTCAAACAAAAAAGTAAATTTAAGGAACAGTGTTGCACTCAAGTTTACATCACTTTTATCATTTAGAGTAGACCTCAATACCTTCTGGTTCCAAATGGCTTTGATAAGGGAAAGCCTGTAGCTACACAGTGGGCTCCTACTTTCCTGGTTGGAGTATGTTCCTAAATCACAAAGTCCAGTCTGTGATTCAGATGATTTCCCATCCCAGACAAGCTCTGTGTGGCATGTTTTCTGATTACCTGTCCACACAAGGATGGATTTGACTTTTAACTAAGTGAGAACGTGGCTCTTCTGTTTTAAATAATTAAAGCCTTGTCACTAAACTCGGTATCCTACAGACTGCTAAGAAGTGACTTGTGTCAGGCATACAAGGCATCCTCTGACCAGTTACTGATGGATTTACTGCACATCAGCAAGTCAAATGTCATCAGAAATACTGTATCTAGGGATCTAAACCTCTTCTGCAACATCAACATAATGGTTTGCAAGGACAGGATATGATACACTGTTTTATGTAGATAAGAAGTTTGTTCCACAAAGTTCATCATCCCTTGTCCATATTCATATGTAACTTAGCTCTGTAGATGGGGAAAAAAAATTACCTCAGGATTGCCCCCTGTACTACTAATGGGCATAGGTAGCTGCTAAATGCTTTATTCCATGCATGGATCCCCCCAAATTATCTATAGTATTTATTTTTATTTATTACTTATTTAAAATTTGTTTATTGGGATGGTCTGACTGGGTCTACAGAATCTGTTTCCAGCAGAGGCCTGGGGAGAAAAGCTCCACATAAACTACAATACAAATACAGTATAATCCAATACAATACAAATGACATTAGCAATACTATACAAATATAAGATGAAAGAACAAACTATGCTACAAAATATTACAATATATACTACACATCTAGATAATCGTATAGGGTTAAAACATTATAGACAATAATAGTCACTCTCACCATATAAATAGCCTATGAGTAGATAGTGTCCAAAATTAGCATGTAGGTAGTGCAATGTATGGCATTGACTGTTATAGTACATGAAAAAATAGAATGTTGGTTTCAGTTACAAAAATAATAGCCAGAAAGTTAGTTATGCTGAAAGACAGTGAGAGAGTTAAGAATAGAGTTATTACAGTCTGAGCAGTAGCTTAAGGGTATGATATAGAAATAGAGGAGGAGGAGTTAGGAGAACCTTTGGATTTTACAGACTATGAGGGAGTGAAATGTGACAGAAGAGGAGGATAAAGCTAATGTAGAAGAGGAAGAGCTGAGCATTAGGCAGGCTTTATGCATGAGCAGAGCCATGTATTTTTGAGATGATTTTTTAAAGAGGCTTTGAAATGGGTTACGCCAGGCCAGGCACAGACCTGGCAGCTAGAGGTAGTGAACTCCATAGTATAGAGACAGAGTATGAATACAGAGAGTGACCTGATTTTTTTTGTAGATTTTGAGGCAGCTAAGAGATTTTTGTCTTCTGATCGTATGGATCGATTTGGTGTGTAAGGTGTGACTAGATTGGCTAGTGCAGGGCAAGCAGTAGGCTTGAAAATAAGGTTGTGCAAGGTAAATAGCTGAATAAAGGCAAGTTGGTCGGGAGTTCAAACCAGTTTAGTTCTAGTAGAGGTTTACAGTGGTGTGTGCGATATTTAGAGTTTGTGGCAAACTTTGCAACTTTGGTATGATCCCAGTTAATCTCATCAGGGGTAATATATAATTATCAACCACGGGATGGGTAAGACCAAACTATAAGTGTAGGACTGGTTATTTTTTAGCACAAAAAGGGAAATCAGCTACGCTTAAAATGGCCCACAAGGCCAGCTAGGCAAGTACTTACCTAGGAACCTATACGTCATTGTGTCTAGATTAAGAGAATGCTGGTCTGTGCTGTATGAGTACTATATTTCGGCTGTAACTGTGCAGAGATACCTGCTGTCCTTTCAAGCAACGGAGTACTCAGCAAGAGAATGCAGCTATGCAATAATGCAGGGCAGCTAACTTCTATTTATTTTACAATGAAGAAGACATGGCAGCTTTTGCAGAAACATATCTGGCCACATTCTCTCTTCCCAGTATTTAACCAAGTAGGCTCAGTGGAACTAGTATCTGCTTTCACTTGTAATGGCAACACAAACAATTTGTTGAGGGATGTAGTATACAACACAGACAGTCACACAGTAGAAGAGTGTGAAATGAAAGATCCGCATCCACACCTTTAAAGTCAAGTATCTTAAGCCCTGGTAACAAAAACAGGATGCTTCAAAGTTGAAGAATCAATAAATTTCACTTTACTAGTTATCTCACTTTTAATTACAGTCTTTCCTTAAATTGTTGAGAATACAATTGGTCTGTGCTTTGGGGATAGGGACTTGCACAGAACAATGGTCGAACTGAATGGCTTGTGCGTTTTTTCTTTTTTCCATAAAAGCAACTCTAACAGTGTAGGTGCTGTCTGGTCCGACAGAAGTAAAACAAGGTATTGTAAGGATCACTTTTACAGCAGGAGTGAAAGATCATTCCAGTTGCACTCGTGGTTGCATGTACATTTCAATAATGGTATAAGTACAATTTTCATAGTGATGCCATGTTATTTCTGAATGTATACACGGTTAGTGCTCCACCAAACCCTAAGTCCTTCCACACTGTGACTTTCACTTTTCATACCTTGTGCTATAAATACAGGTTACAGACTGAGGCACTATGCACCTGTTTATTAGTCTGATGTATGACAACACTGTTAATCTGTGTATACCACCCGCATGACGTTTAACCATTAAGAAAATGGACTGCTTTATGAACCCCTTTTCATTTTTTTTCTTGGTGGATTATAAATTTCTGAGGATGCAGCACCTAAAAGCTATGTAACAGAAGTCGCAATACACTACTGAATGACAGCTTGTATTCTTGTGCATCCCTAGGGTGTTTGCAGTGGTTTGCATTGAGATCTTGACTTTATTTCCATATGCACTTCTGTAAATTGATTTATATTTTATGTTATTCAATATCAACTTACATTTTAAATGGTCTATGGAAGATTACTTGAAGAATGCATCTGAGGTTTAATATTTATACAAGACCCACCCTGGACAAAATCAATTCAGAAACCCAATTTCAAAAGCATACCTCTCAAAATCCTTGCTCATGAATTCTGGTCAAAGACAAAATAATGAGGAATGGGACCAAAAGCAGTGACAATTTTTAATTTACTTTAATTTAAGCTAGCAAAACTACAGGTTTTGTACTGACATGCTTTTTTTCTGAAAAATAAGTAAGAAACTCTTTATACTTTGCATTAATGATTGACTGAAATCTTTAGTCATTTACAAAAAAAGAAAAAAAATACTGGGGACAGGGCAAAAATATGAGTAAAAATCAAATGTTCGGCAAAATTCTAGACAGCTGAGAGGTATATTCACATGCTACTCACTAACAGTCACATACAAAATGACTCACTAAGGAAGGAAGATTATTACAGTAAATATTCTACTAAGGACAGTGCACTCTCCACTTGTTTCTGCCCTACTTTCAGAACTAACCTCAAGCATTTTTCAAACAGAAAATAACATTCAAAGATTTGTTAACCAAGTCCCTACAAAAAAACATGAGGGCAAACCAACAATCAAGAAGACTACGTAGCCACCAGCTTCTGTTAGGGCAATCTTCCTGTTAAACACACTGGCTTTCAAACTAACAAAGGACAATTACTGCCGTCCATTAATGAACAAGCTTCAAGTCACGTCCAGCTTCTACTCACTCGGTAATCAGAGCAGTACCATAGGTTATGGCCACTATAGTTTAGAGATCCTTCTCAATAACTGCCCTAGCAACCTCAAACCAGTTTTGCAATAATTAACATATATGAACATATGTCCAAATTCAATATTTTTTTAAAAAGCACTTGGTGGAAGAAAATGTATGTACAAGTTATGACAAGACTGGCTGATAAAGATGATACAAGTTGTGACAATTGGGGAGAGATGGGCGAAGGCTGCCAGCCTAGTCAAACAGAATTTGATATATAATTCTATCAACTGTATAAACAAATGTAAAATGCAGGCTTGTGTTTTTAAATGAAAGAAAACACTATAAAATGTGAACTTCAAGATTCTTACAACATTGCCCCCTTGCTGTAAAGAAAAACTAAGTCAAGCCTTTCAAATTTGTCTTTTGAAATTGAAATGATTTTATAACATTCTTTGATCTTTAAAGTTAGTTCCGGTCAGGCTGCCTGAAGACATTCTGTCTATTGTGTTAACTAATGACTAATTGCTAGAGTGTATATGTGAAATGCCTTTTAGTGTTGTATTCATCTATGCAGGTGTTAGCTTGCTAAATAATGTAAATGGAGTTTCTATTAGCCTGGGAACTCAGAGCAGGTGTCAAGATGATGCAATATGAATACTGGGAAAACCTAAGTGTCAAAAATGATGTAATCTGGGGAGGACCCAGAGACATGTTTGTTAGTGATGTTTTATAAACTGTCTCAGATAGAGATAAAAATCATTTTGATCTTGATATCCAACTTATCAACACTCTTCCTTATGCTCACATATAAGTTTTTAGCACTGTGATTTCTTGTAGGAATACTTAATGCTAGTAAAGATTAATTAGGCATTTTTCTTTGAAATCAGACCTGTCCTACTGTATTATTTTAAGTTTCTGTGTGATCTCTGAACTCTTCGATATCTCTGTGGTGTAGTAGTTTTGTCTTGTGTTTTAATTATGTATTATTAAATATTTTTAAAACCTTCTACCTGTGGCTGATTTGTGTAGAGATAAGCTCTAGAATACATTGCATATTTATAGAGGTTATTGTAACAGGCCACTCTAAAGTAAGCCTTGACTGTTAGTCATACTACTATTGGATAATATTATTGCACAGTAATAATTGGACACCCTTTTAAGGGCCTTTTAGTAGCTGATATTATTAACTGGGTGGTGGCAATAATTACTACCGTATAGTCTGGGTAAAGGGGCACAGCTGGAGAATCTGTGTCAGCCTTTCCAAGGAGTGTCTGTGAAGTTGTATAAATACTTCTCTCAAAGTGTGTGTGTGTTGTGTCAGCTACTTGGCAGGGACACGAAGCACTGGTTGGACAGAGAGGGTACTGGAGGTTTTAGCTTGCCCAATTAGGCTGAGACCTGGACCCTATAGCTGTGCCAGTGGGAAGTCTTATTGGGGACCTGGTAAGCAAAGGAGCAACCAGCCCCAGACTGACTGTGATCTCTGTGTGCACTTAAGGGAGATTGTACTTTGCTGTGTGTATTAGTTATCCTTTCCTCTTCTATGAGATGACCTCTCTGGTGTTAGTGGTGAGGACTGAGGCTCCTTGATTGCTGGGCCAGGGCACGGTCGTCACACAAGTAAACCCAAAAACAGTGTCTGGCCAGAATTACTTATCTGTGATACAAGTATCATTGTAGATGTGTGTAAAAATAAAACTTTGCTAAGTGTAGTATTGAAGTTACAAATTTACATAGCATTGCTTTATGTACATTAATATTTATCCTATGTTTTATGCTGGCAAACCAGTAGGATCAGGTGTATTATATAATGTGTGTTAAGTTTTGTATCCCTGTTACATGTTTGAGCCACAATGGCCCTAGCTGTGACCAAAATGTGTCCTTGGACCAGACAGCACCTACACTGTTAACAAATGTAAAGTAAAAGAAAAGAAAATATGTTTAGTTTCTGTACAGTGCTTAGGCTTAAGAATTAAAAAGAAATGAATGAATATTTTTCTTGCTTGAAAATAAAATAGACTTCACACCAGAGAGGATAAAGAAATGCAGATTCAGGTTAAAGAATGTTAGTTAATGACAACATGCATTCTACTTCTCTTATCAACTACAGGAAAACATCAGATGATCCCCTCCCTATCTGAACTTAGTCACACCATTATCAGGAAAGAGCAAAATACTAACACTAAGGAGGGCCATAATGTCAGTAAACCCACTTGGCTCAGTACCAAATTATTTTATTACTGCTGCTTTTACAAAGTGCATATACATTTACCCAACTGAGCATTAAAAAAAAGAAAGGCTCCTCTTGCTGTCTTTCTTTTTCCAGATGACTGACAGTTTTATCACCATGTCTAATGAAACGGGGTGCCTCAAAGGGTCATTCTACAGATTTATTTTTTTAGCAGTTTTTCTTATCTCAGCACAAACCAACTTTGCCTATGAATGCCTCAACTTTATATTCCGGACTATAAACTTTTTTATGATCTATGATTCAGGATAAAAAGTACTTGATGACTAAGATCAATGTTGTCCGGAAGGTTCTGCCTTACAAAGCACTATCAAAAGTACTAGGACTTCTATACTGCATGAAAATAACGAAAAACAATGTGATCTAATAAAGATGCAAAAAAAAAGTACAAAGATCTATTCACTGACATATATATATATATATATATATATATACATATATATATATATATATATATATATATATATATATATATATATATACATATATGTTCATACACATTATCAGGTCATAACTAGAACTGCAGTGGTAATTAGGAAAATGCAGAATGTGAACGTCTGCAGGGGAAAGTAAATGACTGTTGTGCAATTGTTCATAGGTGTGTACTAGGCTAATGGCCCTGAAGCCTTTACAAGCCTAGCCCACAGAAGTATCCTGGAATCATGCCACCAGCCATTAGTTCCCAGTGCCTCTATCAAGCAGAGCCACTGGAGTGATCCCCAGGGTGAACTTTGTATTACCCATCCACTCATCAAGATTTCTTTTGAAGAGGGACAGCGAGGTGCTCTGCTTGACATGTATGGGAAGTCTATTCCAGAGTATGGGCAGTCTCTGGGTGAGGAACCTGTCTCTCCAGCATGTTCTGTTGATTGTGGTAATGAGGTTGAGGTCTCTGGAGCATGTGGTGCAGAGGCACTGGATGTCTTTAGATGTAGCATTTCTAACAGAGCTGGGTCAGACATGGCTTTGTAAGTCAACCAGAGATCGCCTCTAAGTAGGTGATATGAGACAGAGAATAGCTGGAGTCTTTTGAGTCTGCACATGTAGGATATGTGTTTAATGCATAGGATCCTCTTCGTGAGGTACTTCTGTGGCCTCTCCAGCTGTTGCAGGTGTCTAGTGAGGTACATGCCAAATGGGGCATTATATTCTATGACTGGTCTAATGAGGGAAGAGTAGACTGAGATGATGACCTCTCTCTTCCTGGATGCAAAACCCTTGGTAATGAGATGTACCACATAGAAGGACTTTCTGACCACAGTGGCAATGTGGTGGCCGAAGGAGAGGTTGCTATCAGCCTGTGTCCCCAGATCTCTTATAATGCCTTCAGTGTTCAGTGGGCTCCCATCGATGTGTTAATTAGTGGGAACTGAGTTTTTAGCAAAGGGGATGATGACTGATAAAACTAAGCACCTTGTCATTATGACGTGCTTCATACATTAAACCAAAATACTCAAGGCTTAAATCTTTTGTAAAATATCTTTGTTGGTCACAGTATGAAAACTGTCCACTGTTAATCTAGGAACATTGCACCCTTAATTGTTCCCTGGGTTTTAAGTACAACTAATCATTTCCAGAGTGAGGGTTGGCATAATGGTTAAGGTGTTTACCTCACATACCCAAAGTGAAAGTACAGTTGTGTACACTTACCATAAATGTAGATGCTCGAGTGTATTCACTGTTGCAGTCATTACATTTGGGTAATTTGCTGGCAGGTTGCCCTCAGTCGGCCTGATTAACAAAGTCTTGGGTCCTGCGTCAGTTGCTGTCCCTTCTTCCATGACGTCAAGTCATCAGGGGTATAAAACATGCAGCCGACGTCATTACCTCAGTTTTTCTTGCCCCAGATATCAGGTGACCCCCGAATGGGGAGCAAAATAAAATTTAAAACAAAAATATACCTCCAACCAAAAGCAAATACACCAAAAAGGCTTTTAAGCATAGTAATAGAAAGTAGAGGCATAGTCAGAGAAAAACAGGGGGCTGGAGGGAGGGTAACCAGAACTGCAACAGTGAATACACTTGAACATCTACATTTATGGTAAGTGTACACAACTGTACTATGTTCTTCATGTTTCACTGTTGCAGTCATTACATTTGGGTAGATTCCCAAAGCTATGGTTGGGAGGATGGACTTGTACAGCATTAGGACCAGCTATAAGGCCCTGCAAGACAGCAGTGGCAAAGCCAGCTCTGGATTTAGAGAAAATTGGTAAATGATAATGCTTGATTAAAGTATGAACTGAACTCCAGGTAGCAGCTTCTAGAATATCCCTGGTAGGAACACCTCTGAGAAACGCTGCAGAAGTAGATGCAGCCCTGGTGGAATGAGATCTGATCCACTGGGGGATAGGTTTCCATGGTGCTTATAGAAGAAATGAATGCAATGGCTTATCCATTTAGAAATGGTTTGTTTTGAAATAGCCTTTCCCTCTCCCCTTGCAGCAAATGCTACCAGCAGTTGTTCAGATTTTCTTCAAGTTTTAGTCCTGTCCAAGTAGAATCTAAGTTGTCTGAGCACATCCAATGAATGCAGAATCCGTTCCCCTTTGTCCTGTGGATTGAGAAAGAAAGTTGGCAAATGAATGGACCAGTTAAGAGCCAGACTGGATACCACCTTGGGCATGAAGGATGGATTGGTCCTGAGAGACTCCCTGTCTGCATGAAAGATGATGAAAGGCTCCACTGCCATAAGGGCCTGTAACTCAGATATCCTTCTAGCTAAAGTGATTGCTAGAAGGAAGGCTGTTTTCCAAGAAAGAAATTTTAAGTCTGCAGTAGCAGCTGGCTCAAAAGGAGGTAGAGTGAGTTTCTCCAAAACAAAGTTAAGGTCCCAGGCAGGGGCTGGAGCTCTCCTGGGTGGTCTCAAGTTTTTGGCCCCTCTGAGGTACTTGAGAGAAGAGCGGTGTTATAATGAGCTGAAATGGGTGAGACATGGATTTTAATGGAGGAAAAAGACAGGCCCTTGTGAAACATCTCAGTTAAGTATTGTAAAATCTGAGGTAAATTGGGCGCTGCTGTGCTCATCCCTTGAAATTGATTCCAGGCACAGAATCTTTTCCATTTGTCAGCATAAGATTTTCTAGTACTAGGTCTTCTCGCCTTCAAGATGACATCCATCACAGGTTTGCTGAGGGATGCTAAGGGTGAATTTAAGTGATTAGCCAAGCTGCAAGGTTCAATGTTGGGAGCTGAGGGTGCAGAATCTGGTTCTCCTGCTGAGGCAGTAAGGAAGGCGTCTGAGGCAGGTGCCATGGAGATATTTGTGACACACTGCACAGGAGTGTGTACCAGTGTTGGCATGGCCAGTCTGGAGCAATCAAAATCATTCTTGGTTTGTCCTGTTTGACTTTTAACAGAACTTTGTAGAGTAGAGGCAGAGGGGGAAAGGCACAGACTGATAGGTTTTTCCAGCTGAAGGACAGAGCGTTCCCTTTCCTGGCTTTTTTGTGGGGAGTCCTTGTGCAAAATTTGTCCATCTGGTAGTTCCGGGGTGAGGCAAATAGATTTATGTCTGGGCTCCCCCATTTGCTTGTCAACATGTTGAAAAGCCGTGGTTCCAGTCTCCACTCGTGTGGGTCCATGATATTTCTGCGTAGTTTGTCTGCCAGTGTATTTAATTTTCCTGGCAGGAATTGAGCTTGTAGATGCACTTGGTAGCTCAAGGCCATGTTTCACAATGCCATGGCTAGTCTGCAGAGGGAGTAGGAATGTGCTTGCTTATGTACCAAATAACCGTAGTGTTGTCTGTCTTTACCATTAGTTGTCCTGGAAGAATGTAGTAGTTGAAGGCTGTCAGAGCATTCTGTACAGCTAACATTTCTTTTTGACTGATATATAGGTGCATTTGATTTGGGTTGCATTTGCCCTGAATGCACTTCTCTGCCAGGTGAGCCCCCATGCATAGTCTGATGCATCTGTAGTTAGGGTTTGGATGGCAGGGGGTAGCGTGAATGGCAGTCCCTTGTTTTGGTGGCAGGCCTCTGCCCACCATAGGAACTCCAGGTGTAGGCAAGGTATGACAGGTATCATTGTTTCCAGGCTGTGACAATGTTGACTCCATAGACTTTTTAAGTACCACGGAAGTTTCCTCATATGCAGTCTTGCATATGGAATTAGAAGAATGCAGGAGGCCATGAACCCCAAGGTTTGCAGTATTTGTCTTGCAGATAGCAGGGTTTTTGTGGCCACTTGTTTGAAGTAAGTTGCCAAATGAATTTGCTTTTCTGGTGTGAGGAAAGCCATCTGGGCAGTTGTATTCAAGCTTGCACCCAGGAATGTAATCTGTTGAGAGGGTACCAGTTGTCATTTCTTTTCATTTATGGTGTACCCTAGACAAGTTAGAACCCTTTTTAAAAACGCCAGATGATTCAGAAGTATGGCCTGGTTTTCTGCCTGAATTAGACAATCGTCCAGGTATGGATATATGTGAATATTTCTTTGCCTGCAAAATGCAATTACTGGAGCCAGGCACTTTGTGAATACCCTGGGCACAGTAGACAAGCCAAAGGGCAGTGCAGAGAACTGATAATGCAAGTAGCCTGCTTTGAAGCGTAGGTATCTTCTGCAAGATTCCCTGATTGGGACATGCAAGTAAGCTTCTTTTAAATCTAGAGTTGCCAACCAGGCATCTTTGCCTAGCATAGGAAGTAACTGGTGAAGAGTCAGCATCTTAAATTTTGGAATGTCCAGAAAGGTGTTTAGAGTAGACAGGTCCAGAATTTGATGCCATGATTTGTCTTTTCTGGGTACCAGGAAAAGCCTGGAATAGAAACCTTGTCCCTTTTCCTCTTCTGGTACCGGTTGAATAGCCCCCATGTTTAAGAGGGAAAGTACTTGTTTCTGAGCCTCTGCCCACTGATTTTGGGGCAGGTCTGGCCACCCGTTTGATGTTGGCAACGTGTGGAAATGAAATCTGTATCTCTGGGCCACTATATTTTAAACGCATTTGTCCTGGGTTATGAGTTCCTAGGTTTTTGCATGAAAAGCAATCTTTCCCCCTAAATGGGCAGCTAAAAGGTAAGTGCTTGGTAATTTTAAAGGAAAGTCATTGAGACGGTTTACCATAGGGGGTATCTTGTTATTTCCAGATTTGGAAGTGGAGGCCCCCGACTGCTTAGGTCTGAGAGTCCCCTGGGACTGAAACCTGGTGCTTTTGGTGTGTCTGGATTTGGCTTTAGAGGATCTGGAAGGAGCTGGAAAGGACCAATTCTTGGTAGGCCAGTGCCTACTAAATCTTGGAGGTTGTACTTGTAAGAAATCTTTTACAGTTTGCATAGATTTAGCTTTATTTTCCATCTTTTTTAAAACTTCTTCAGCCTTACTGCCAAACAGGTGGTCCTGATTTAAAGGAGCATCCAACAATTTTGCTTTAACATGATCAGGCAGAGATTGCTCCTTAAGCCAAGCATGCCTTCTAAGCACAGACCCAGTAACAGCAGCCCTGCAAGAGGCCTCTAAAGAATAAAAACCACATTGCAAAGTATGTTTTCCAACTTGTTCAGCAGAATGCAATAAATCCTGTAAATCTTTATTTTCCACACAGTCAGAAATCAACATAATTTTCTGTTTAAGCAGTCCAATAATATGCTGTTGATATTTTAAGATATGAAATTGGCAGTTTAAAGCCCTGATAGCCAAGGTTGCAGAAGTATAAACCTTTTTACCCCATCTATCCAACGCCCTGGAGTCTCTATCAGAAGGGGTAGGATTTTTAGCAGTAGAAGCCTTAATGCCCTTAGGCCCTTGAGAAATGGTTTCAGGATCTACAACAGGATTTTTGAAAAGGAACTTGTGGGACTCAGGAACCCTGTAGTATCTGTCAGGTTTACAAGGAGCTGGAGGCAGGGAATCAGGGGCCATACTGGACTCCGAAAACACATCATCAACAATGTCTAGTACAGGAGGTATAGCCAAAGGCCTATGCTGAGGTAAAAGAAGAAAATCCCTAAGCCTCTTTTTTGAATCAGAGAATTCCAGACTTTCCCAGTGGAAATGCTCCCTTAAGGTATGTAAAGTTTCACCAAAAGAGAAATCCTCGGGGGGGGGGGGGGTTGGAGGCAGAGGGAATGGAATCCTCTGCATCAGAATCCTCATAAGTAGGTATGGACAAATCCAGGTGATTAAAGGAGTTAGAAGAAACAGAATCCTGATCAGAAGATTCATAGTCAAGCTCGGGCCTAGGCCTCTTAGAAGGGGGGGGGGGTTGACTACCCCTGATTAAAGTAATTAGATCCTCAGCCATTTTGATCATTTGTTTTTTAGGCATAGGGGCCTGAACATGTGGCCTGGGCGTCGGCTTTTTTGACATAGATCGAGATTTAGGCCTTAGTATTGAAGGTGGAGTTGGTTTGATATGCAAGTCTGTAGGCCTGAATACACCCTCAGAAGCCAGTGCCTGCACAGCGGCTCTGGACACATCCATCATGTGAAACAGTAACAACAGCACAAGGACAGATCCTTACTGGGGATTCCATCAGCTAGTAAACAGTAACTGAAAATCATTGGCTCTTACAAGGGACTACTGACAGGCATACTGCACTTGTCTTAACTTACAGTAGCTCACAGGTTAGTAAAACCCTATATCTGCGTTACTTACACAGTATGTAAAGTGAACCACATACTCACCCTTAAGGAAAGGATGGGTCCCAAGAGTTCACTCCATGTGAAAGTACAGTTGTGTAAAATCTTACTACTATAACAGTAGGTGTCCTTCTCTTCACTGTTGCAGTGTTTTTTTACAACAGGGATCCCCTGCAAAGGGCAGGCTGACATCTGGCCAGTACACAAAAGCCTTTAGGTTGTAATGGGTATGCCATATGTGACACTTGTGGTCTCCACACACTGCGTATGGAATAAAGGTGACATCCGGATGTACCATCCTCAGGAATGGAAAGCCACAGTAGGATTGACAGTCCAAGGATACTATGTAGGTAATAAGCACATCCAGAAGTAAAAAGGACCAGGAGAGGAGACAGGAGCAAATGATACAACAGTGGAGACAAGGACATCTACTGTTATAGTAAGATTTTACACAACTGTACTTTCACATAGAGTGAATGCTTAGGACTCATCCTTTCCTTAAAGGTGTGTGCGTGGTTCATATTACACACTGTATTGAGCTCAGCTGTTGAACACAGGAGGTCAGTTACTAAGATGTATGCCCTTGAAGGAAAATTACAATCAAACTGTTCTACACGCACCTTATTTTGAGGAACATTCCTCATTTTGAATCTTAAAAATTCTACTTTCCACACTGTTCAACATGGAAGAGAGTCTGAAACACAGTCATTATTAAAGTGATCTTCCATCATTTTCTAATCTTACCTTTGCATCACAGTATGATGTGGAGAGACTACCAAACAGCACCTTTATCCACTAGGTGGCATTTTATTGTATTTCAACAAGAAAAACACTTTCAAAAAATATGATTTCCATGCACTAAAGTCAGTGGGAAAAAAAAAAACAGTAAACTATAACTTTAGCAGCATCAGTGTTTGAAAAAAAACGTGTGTTATGTCCACAGAATTTAATGGGTATATTACCATGCATGCGTAAAAGTACCCCATTAAAATCTATGGACACAACACACGTTACCCCAAAGTAATACCACAGGTGTAAATGCAAAATGTATTTGCACCATGGTTTAATAAAAAGTTTACAATTTTTTTTATTAAATAGCCACACAAAAGTATAAGGACATTGTGGCACTCGACTCATCAAATGCCACAATATATAGCCTAACATCTGAAAAATCACTTTTTCTTTTTTACAAATATCCATGGTAAATAATACTGTATCATACTAATTAATCGATATAATTTTTGTTAAGCAAGAATTAAACATTTGCATACTGTGAGTTTTCATCACAGTTGTCAGCAACTATTCCACATTTTGCCTTTTCCACAAACTGAGTAGTAGTGTTCTACATTTTGGATATACAAGACACTCACAAAATACAGATTGTTGAGAATCAAATCTTCAGAATTTGGTATTAGCAGACCCCAAAATGAACCATTGTAATTTGCTAAAAAAATTCCAGTTGTCATTCGGTGTCTCACAGGGAGACTTTTCTTTTAAAATACACTAAGTTTCTAAACATGGTCACTGCCTCCCTTTAAGAGCAAAACTACTCTCATGAGACAACACTTAAGTATTCAGAAAGACACAGGACAACAAATTTCTCTCTAGTACACCCTCCATTTAAAACTGCTCCAGGTGAGAGCCATTTCTAGACTAGGATCTGCTACATGGAACAACCTGTCTACTGACATCAAAAATCTAGAAACCATCTGAAGAGCATATCTTTACGGACTCTACCTGCAGCTACTACCACAACAATGGTTAGATAAGTTACCATCTCATATCATGAATAAATGAATACATGTAAGAAACTTTTTTTCAGCCTCTGAGTGTGGCATATTATACTCGTATATAGTTTGTGTGTTATATACGATTGCACTATACTTTATGCATATCTTAGCTTGCATTTTGTGAATTTTTTCTCTTTCAATATACTCTGAATGGATCTTATCCTATCTGCATTGAATGTTACCATTATGTTCTGAATTTTGCTATGTACTCATTGCAAGAATCACATTGTTGATAAGAAAGACCATTGTATGTTTTCTTCCCTTAGAACTTGGGCTGTGGTTTAAAAGGACCCCTAGAACAGTCCACAAAAAGTAAGCAAATAAATAAAACGTATCGTTAAATATTAATAGAAAGGTATCTCTTTTCAGGCAAGAGATGCATTCCATATACCTCCCAGAGTGATATGCAAACTATGAGACTTGCATGCTAAATTCAGGTTTTATCTGTCTGCTCTCAGATGGCACACGCAAAACAAAAAGCATTGCTAAAAAAAAAAAAAATCACAGGTACATTTTCCAGGTGACCCAGCCAAGTTTGCAATGGGTCTATGTTTAGCCATCAAATGGAAAAAATCACTGAATGGCATTACACCGTAAATGCCCTTCACCGAAACCTCCTCAAGTGGGGGCTGTAGCCCCTCACCCTATACTAATTATAAATACCAACTCTGAGACTGTACTACAGTCAGCGAAGGGGAAATTTCCTTCTCCTTACTGCATTGCGCTCTTAGTCGAATGGCTCAATGAACAGCATATTCAACAACATATGCCGTTCGATGATTTTCCATTCGATGGGCATTCATAGACCTGTTTGCAATCATGCCAAGTTCACCAACAAAACAGGGTGGATAAGATGATTGGTCATCTACCCTGTTAAAAAACAAAAGTAAAGTAACAATATTACTAATCAAACATTGCTGCCTAAAAATATTATCATTGTAAATAACATGCAAAAAATTTACAAAGATAGGTCAGATCCTCTAAGAGACAAAAAACATGATTTTCTTTGCTTATTTACAGCAATATCATTTCAGAATTATATTTCTAATCTCATTCTCTGCCTACATTAAAACTGTATATTCTGACTCAATCCTTTTAGCCTAAGCTAAATGAAAAAAACATAGTAAGCACCTTAGACATATAAAATGGATGCTTTCCACTTCATAAGTGCAAAGTTATAATTCCAATGCAATATATAATATTAAAATATTTAGCTGCAAAAATGACCTTCCACATTCTACCAAGCTATCTGTTTTCTTGACATATACCCATTAGGATGTTATGCAATTCCAGAGACTTACAGCATTTTAGAAAGGCAGATCTATGGTAAGGAAAAATGAATGGTTATTTTGAATACCATTCCTTTCCTTCTGTCCGATTCATTTCATGGCTCATTTAATGTTATAGACAGTTTGTCAGTTCATCCGCAGCTACTCTTCTCAAGATGCCTAGATCATCAGAAAACAGCCATTTTTCACATCAGCTAATCACTGCCACTTCCTGTCTTCATCATTAAACTACTTACTGGGTTATAAACGTTAAGTCACATTCCGTCAATCACCTCGCTCTTAAAAACAGGTGCAGTTCTAGTTTAAAAGAAGTAGTGCTTATTTAACTGCACGAACTGCATGAAATTAGCAGTATTACACTGCACAGTAACTTAAAGTAAAGAGGTTACCAGTTAATCACATACTCAACAGCTGTACACGGAGCATGGTTGGTAAAAATTAACTCATCTCACACCATATTTTTAAGCATTTGTGTATCGAGCATTGCAAAACCAAGAGATTTAAAGCATGATATTCCAGGCCTGTATTGTACTAATTAAAAACAAGGCTTATTTATATTATCTTACATTTCTGACCTCTCCATCTACCAACGGTATGCCTCTCACCAAACCACTTAATCAGAGAGGGATCCCAGGCCTACAATGAAAATGTGCCTCAACCCCATCAGACAACCTGCTCAACAAACTATAGAAATATTAATATATACATACATACATACACACACGCGTACATATATGGGTCCCTATCAGATGATTGAGTTTTCACAAATACGAAATTCACATGGTCGAGACCATATGATCAAGTTTTTGAAAACCCGAAGCTTTTGAATGGAGATTGAGGTACAGTCAGGATTGGGAAATTTACCCTTTTCCCACTGTAGTCCCCCTACAAAAATGTAAAAAGGTAGATTTTTTTTTCCTGAAGTTTGAGTTTTCGGAAACTTGATCATATGGTCTCAACAATATGAATTTCGAGTTTCTGAAAACTCTTATCTTCTAACATAGATACATATACATATATACATACATACACACACACACACATACATACATATATATATATATATATATATATATATATATATATATATATATATATGGGTCTACTTTCTTTGATCAAAATACCATTATTTCGAACAAAAGGTACGACCTTACTTTCGCGAAGCTGCACTTCAAAGAAAGTGTACTTTCGCAAATTCCAGTTCAGTGAACTGGCAATTAAAATAAAAAAAATAACAATTTAAACGCCATTTTGTAGGGGGGGGCAAGCCAACCTGCACCCCTCACACCCCCGCTACATTAAATATATTAACTCCGAGATCGCACTACAGTGGGGAAACAAGTATATTCCATTATAACTCCGAGATCGCACTACAGTGGGGAAACAAGTATATTCCATTATCCCCACTGTAGTGCTCTGTTGTATTTAGATTGCCGGTTCACTGAACCAGAATTCGCAAAAGTGCACTTTCGTATATATATATATATATATATATATATATATATATATATATATATATTTATATATATAGTTTCCTGTAACGACAGGCGCACACACACACAGACCCCTTACCTTACTGATCGTGCTTCTGATAACATTCCACAAAAGAGGCAGTAATGGAATGGTTGTGCGTTTAAATTTCTGTTCACAGATGCGGAATATAAGAAGCAAGCAATAGTAGGTGCGCAGACACACAACGAGATATAAACGTACGCAGAGGGGGTTCTTAAAGATGAATGCCGTTAAAGACGACTTTCAATTTTTTTTTAATTTAAGATGAAAAAGTAAATGTTATGGCAGTTCCCTAGCCAGCAGGGCCCTAGGCCATTTAGTGATGGATCCAGCTCTGACACAGGCAACTGTCTGCCCACAGGCCATGCTTTACATCACCTTCCCTCCTCTGAAGAATTATGGCAGTGTGTGGTTGGCTCCATCCAACCCTCCCCCAAGGTTGGGTATGACCATAGTCACTTGCCAGTCCTGGCAAGCACTCAAATTATTAATCACATTGAGGTTGCCTGGGTACTATTCTGGGGTTTTATTCTTCACTGCCACCAAGGCTGATGCAATCTTCTCAACAGTTGTCAAAAATACTGAAAGAAAATGTTTTATGATTTTTGTCTGCAGCCTTGATGCATTCTTTCTCAAGTCTGCTCTCTGGACATACTTGTCAAAATGTCTACAGCTGCATGTTTACTGACCTTGAGGGGGTTCTTTTGCAATTTTTAACAGCTCTTTTTCACACAATGCTATCTATCTTGTGAGATAGCTGTACAAGTGCCAACAGTCAACAATCACACCCACAAGGTTCCTATACTTCACTAGGGTTGCCACCTTTTGCTGTGGCGAAAACAAACCGGAAGAACACCACACCCTTTGTACCTCTCATAACCCCACCTATCTCCTCCTCTTTACATCTATTTTGTGATGTCATGGGCACGTCAAGGGAAGACAGACTTTCTCTTTTTCTGTTTTCCTTTGCAATTGCATCGCTTTAACAATGCCTTTTTAAATAAAAGCACCATGGAATTGGAGATTTAACAAACTCCAATAGTCTGCCTTTTGGGTCTATATCAGAACATCGAAGTATTAAAACTTTGAATGTTCTGATATCGAACACTATTCAGCGAATGCTAAGAATAGCAAAGCTGCAGAACAGCGAATTCTTTCCTAGGGAAAGAATTCAGTTGGCCGTTTCTCTTCTATTCTTAGCGCTGTGGTGGAAAGTTACGGGTTAGGTTCAGGTAAGTGTGCGATTGTTTGTAAGTTAGGATTAGGGGCGGGTTAAGTGAGTTACGGCACGGGTTAGATGAGTGTGCGATAGTGACGGACCTTAGGGTTAGAGTTTGGGTTAAGGTAAGTGGGTAGATAGTCGTGTATGTTTAGTTTAGTGTAGCGTGAGATGTATGAATTTAAGTGTATGTGTGTGTTTGCTATTTGTTTGATGTGCTTGTGTGTGTGTGTGTGTGTGTTTCGGAGCAGCAAATTTTTTCCATGGGGAAAAAAATTGCTGTTCTGAATGTTCGATATTTTCATGTTTAGATGTTTTGGGGCCGATGAAATAGCATTCGCTATTTTCATCTTTCAATAACGTGATATAAATGCTGTCTTTTAAAACAGAATACCACGGTTTGTACAGTGTTTTCCACACTACCAGTCAATCGGTTTGATTTCAAGATAGCCCGGAAAAAAGTGAATAAGTGTCAACCCTGTACTTTGCCTGTATGAGGTCTGTCCAAAACATAATAACTTTCCACTTGCTAATATCAGGGTTCAAAAACAAATTCTACTGTTTAGGTTCTGGGATTTGTCTATGTACTCAAGGTTAATAATTAGGTTTAACATATCCAGTACTACCTTTCTCTAATTCTCGCGGGTGGGTAGCAAAAGTAGTAGATCTTACAAAACAGAGTAACACTAAACTATTTTACAATATTTCAACAGAATAGCTACTTGTAAGAAACAAAAAAGCCCAACGAATTAACTGTGTGGTGGGAAATGAATCCAAAGGAAGTGATAAAAGAGCGTACACACACACACGCACACTAGATTTTAAAACCTCTTCAGAGAATAAATTGTTAAAACCATATCTTCTATTATTATCAAGAAATACCTCTGAGAAATCTTGTTCATACAACTTCAAAAACACATCTAAAACTGGATGATTTGTACCTATAAAAAGTGCTATGATGTTTACAAGTCACAGTATTAGAGTTACTGCCTTCACTTTTGTATATCAATTTCAACAAAAGTTGTCTGGCAAAAAGCCGTAAGTCAATAACAGTATGTAGAAATGAGACTGAGTTAAGGGAGAATAGAGGGATAATCTCACTAAAGTCCCATAAGGGTCATGGATTAAATGAACATATCCCTCTGTGCCGGGTTTTAAAATCTAGGGGTTTGAGGAAGACGTAATTTCTGCATACTTACATGATATTTTTTTTTTTTAGATTTTCTTTTTTACATGTATGATTTTGTTTCACATTTTATAGACATCAGGTACATGTACCTTTAAATATGTGATTTCTTTGATTGGTTAGTTGCCTGAAAGGTAGTGATGTAATTCTATTTAAATGTGAATGTTTTATATTCTCACTTTTGGTCTGAAGAAGCTATTTTATATTACGAAAGTGCTTACCAGTTTTACTATTAAAACCGTTTATTTTTATGTGGTGGTTGTTTATTCTGTCGCGTTTCTGTGTGTGCATGATCTTTTATCGCTTACTTTGGAATAGCCACTTGTACCTCAGCATTCGCATTCTAAGGAGATACATTTGCCTAAAATGACAATCTAAACTCCAAACTCTGCATGTGTGACTATGTACATCATTCCTGTATGCGTGTGTAAATGATACTGTTAACATTCCTTACTTAGGATTATCTTTGGAAACAAATGTTTTACTCATTTACTGGACTGCAGTTTTACACATTCAACTAGGATGCATTTACCACAACACTACTCATGTGTCACCTTCTGACTAAGCATTATGTCAATTTGTACATAATTTAACTTTGATTTTACAGTGGATATAAAAAGTTTACACACCCCTGTTAAAATGCCAGGTTTATGTGATATAAAAAAATGAGACCACAATAAATAATTTCAAAACTTTTCCCACCTTTAATATGACCTATAAACTGTACAATTCAATTGAAAATCAAACAAATCTATAAGGGGAAAAAATATAAAAAATGCAAAATACACTGGTTGCATAAGTGTGCACACCCTTAAACTAATACTTTGTTGTATGTGCACACCCTTAAACTAATACTTTGTTGAAGCACCTTTTGATTTAATTATAGCATTCAGTCTTCTTGGGTACACACCTGCCATCAATTAAAGACACTATGATTAACCCCAAATAAATTTCAGCTGTCCTAGTAGGATTTTCCTGACATTTACCCAGTTACCTGCTACAGCAAAAGCCATGGTTCGCAGACAAGGGTACAAAAAATTTTTCACAGCATTGGATATACCATGGAACACAGTGAAGACAGTCATCAAAAAGTGGAGAAAATATGGGACAACAGTGACACTGCAAAGAACTGGACATCCCTCCAAAATTAATGAAAAGATAAGATGAAAACTGGTCAGAGAGGCTGCCAAAAGACCTACAGTAACACTGAAGGAGCTGCAGGAATTTCTGCCAAGTACTGGTTGTGTACTACATGTGACAAAAAACCTCCCGTATTCTCTATATGTCTGGGCTATGGGGTAGGGTTGCAAGACGGAAGCCTTTTCTTACATAGAAAAACATCCAGGCCCAGCTAAAATTTGCAAAACAATACATCAAGTCTCCCAAAAGCATGTGGGAAAATGTGTTATTGTCTGATGCAACCAAGGTTGAACTTTTTGGCCACAGTTCTAAAAGGTGCATCTAGCACAAAAACAATACTTTGCATCACCAAAAGAACACCATCCCCATAGTGAAGTGTGGTGGCAGAATCATGCTTTCGGTTTGCTTTTCTTCAGCTGGAACTGGGGCTTTAGTCAAGATGGAGGGAATTATGAACAGTTCCAAATACCTGTCAGTTTTGGCCCAAAACCTTCAGGAGTCTGCTAAAAAGCTGAAGATGAAGAGGAATTTAACCTTTCAACATGACAATGACCCCAAGCATACATCCAAATCAACAAAAGAATGGCTTCACCAGAAGAAAATTAAAGTTTTGGAATGGCCCAGCCACGGCCCAGACCTAAATCTAATAGAAAATCTGTGGGGTGACCTGAAGAGGGCTGTTCGCAAGAGATGCCCTCGCAATCTGACAGATTTGGAGTGCTTTTGCAAAGAAGAGCGATAAATATTGCCAAGTCAGGATGTGCCATGTTGATAGACTCCTACCCAAGAAGACTGAATGCTGTAATTAAATCAAAAGGTGCTTCAACAAAGTATTAGTTTAAGGGTGTGCACACTTATGCAACCAGCGCATTGTATGTTTTTTATTTTGTATATTTTTTCCCCTAACAGATTTGTTTGTTTTTCAACTGAATTGTACAGGTTATAAGCCACATTAAAAGTGGGAAAAGTTTTGAAATGAGTTATTGTGGTTTCATTTTTTTATATCACAAAAACCTGGCATTTTAACAGGGGTGTGTAAACTTTTTATATCCACTGTACTTTGTTTCTATTCCCTTCTTTGCACCTTTTTTAATGATACTGTTTTGTATGTATCCAGGGCTGAGTCTGCAATTGATCATTCTGTGATTAGTGTACTATGCCAGTAACTAAAAATAAAATAAAAATATAATAATTTTAAACAGAATCTAAAATATGCTGGTTTTAAACAGCATCTACCATGAAATACAGAAAATAAAGCATACGATTAGAGCAATTATGTTTAATTCAGTTAAAGATTTAACCTATTAAGCTTGTAAACTCTGTTCATAGGTAGGTACTAGGCTATCGGCCCTAGAGCCCATACAAGCCTAGCCAAAAAATTACCCTGGCTTTCACAACCCAAGAAAATTATTTTCCTGTGCCCCTGTCGAGCAGAGCCACAGAAGTGATCCCCGGGGTGAATTTCCCATTTCCCATCCAATTATCAAGATTTTTCTTGAAGAGTGCTAATGAGAAGCTCTGTTTGACATAGACAGGTTGTCTGTTCCAGAGTATGGGAAGTCTCTGGGACAGGAATCTATCCCTCCAGCATGTTCTGTTTATTGTAGTGACAAGGTTTGGGTCCCTAGAGCGTGTAGCTCGGCGGGATTGGGATTTCTTTAAGTGGAGCATGTCCAACAGCTCTGGGTTTGACATAGCTTTGTATGTTAGGCAGAGATCGCCTCTGAGTAGGCGATATGCGATGGAGTAAAGCTGTAGTTTTCTGAGACGGTCTGCATAGGGCATCTGTTTGAGGCCAGTAATCCTCTTTGTGAGGTATTTCTGTGGTCTTTCCAGTTGTTGTAGATGTCTTGTGAGGTACATACCAAAAAGGGCGTTGTACTCTATATAATGGGTCTAATGAGTAATGAGTAGAGGGGAACAATGACCTCTTTTTTTCTGGATGAGAATCCTTATGGGATGAGATGAGCCACGTAGAAGGATTTCCTGACCACTGTGGCGATGTGATTATCAAAGGAGAGACTACTGTCCACCTGTGTCCCAAGGTCTCTTCACATTTTCGGCATTAAGTAGACTACCAGCTATGTGGTAGTTCATGGGTACAGAGTTTTTACCAAAGGGGATGACAATACACTTTTTGGCATTGAGCTTCAGGCCACGGCTTTGACACCAGGTATCTGTCTCAGTGAGGCCATTTTGTAGTTTGTCCACATCATTAGGAGTTTTGATTATGGCTCCTAGTTTGCAGTCATCTGCAAACTTTGTTAGCCAAAGACCTTCTGTGTTGGCCTGCACTTCAGAGAAGTAGATACCAAACAGGAGAGGACCCAGGACTGAACCCTGTGGTACTCCACTTGTTACTGGTCTGATGTCGGATTTGGAATCCGCTACTTTCACAGTGCGGGTTCTGTCTGTGAGCCAGTTGGCAACCCATCTTGTGACATAGGGATTTATACCTAGTTTAGTGAGCTTATCTATAATACCAGAGTGGGGGATGGTGTCGAAAGTCTTGGTAATATCTAGATAAGCTGTGTGAACCATTTTACCCTCATCTATGGCTTTGGTGACTGCTTCAAAGAAGTCAATCAGGTTTAGGAGACATGATCTGCCTTTTACAAATCCAAACTGGGTAGGGTCCAGAGTTTGGAGATTATCAATGTCTTTGTTTATGAGTTCCATGATGATATGTTCCATGGCCTTGCAGACCAGGCTCGTCAGGCTAATGGGGCTGTAGTTTCCGGGGTCCGTAGTGGCTCCCCCCTTTGTGGAGTGGGGTAACCGTCATGGTGCGCCATTCAGTGGGTACAAAGCCTAAGGTGAGGCTATGACTGAACATGGTACTTAGGTAGGGTGCCAATTCATTCTGTAGTTCGCGTAGAACGCAGCCTGGGATATTGTCAGGTCCCATGGATGCTGTGTTCTTGGCTTTGGAGAGTGTGTTTTTTACCTGTGCAGCCGTGATTATAGGAACTTTGCATTCTTCCGGTATAGAGATGGGCCCTCTAGGGGGTGAGATGGGAGTAAAGTTAGCACTGAACCTATCTGCTAGGATGTTGGCAATATCAGTTGGTTCTGTATATTTAGTGCCATTGTGCTGTAATTCAGAGCAGATCTGAGTGTTCCCATTTAGATTCTTGACATAGCTATAGAATGCATTGTGGTTCTCTTTAGAGTCAGTGGTAATTTTGTTTTCGTAACTAGCTTTGGAGGATTTTATGAGGGATCTCAGCTTCTTACTGAGGTTGACCAGGGAGTTCCTTCAGTCATGGGATTTTACTCTTTTTTGCAACAGTTTCTTTCTTCTGTTGTAGAGTTTGTTTATGGTAGAGGACCACCAGATTGGCTTCCTTTTTTGGAGGATAACATCTTGGTTCTATTAGGGATAGCATGATCCATGCACTCGTGTAAGCGCTTATAAAGTGCATTTGTGTAGGATTCGGCAGTCATACCTCTATTGTCCGTCTACATGGGTGTCATGAAGCTTGCCACTTCTGTCTTAAGAAGTGTGAAGTTGGCTTTGGAGAAGTTTTTTACGATGGTTTCCCTAACTGGGGGTGAGGGTGGGATGTGGATGTCTAGGCTGATTAGCTTGTGGTCGGATCTGACCAATGAGGAATTGACCTCTGGTGTGGAACACCGGTTTCCCATGTTGGTAATGACCAGGTCTAGGATACTGCTGCCCCTGGTGGGGGTGTGAATAAGTTGATCCAAGGCGTTGGAATTTATGAATTCTAGAAAACGTTGAGCAAAAGAGTTGGTACATGAGTAGTTTTCCCAGTTAATGGTGGGGTAGTTGAAATCGCCCATTATTAGGGTGTTGGGTTGGACCCTAATACTTTCCAGTTTATCAAGAAATAAGGAGTGTGAATCCTGGGGCATGGTGGGGGGTCTGTAGCAAGCTACAATTTGGATTGCGGTCTTGCCCAGAGTTAGTTGCACTTGGATAATCTCGGATGCATTATGCTGTGCAACTAGCCTGGAGGTGTGGATATCCTTAATGAATATGGACACGCCTCCGCCTTTAGTGCTTCTTTCTGGGTTAGGTGGCCGAAAGGTGTGGTATGAATTGAAGCCTGGTAATGCAGGGGTGCTCTCTGGAGCTTTGAACCAGGTCTCTGTCACTGCACAGATGTCAGTGTTCTCCATTTTAAGGAGTGCCTCGAGTGAGTGCATTATGAGGTTTAGACTTCTAGCACTGAGTAGCAATTACCCTCAGATTTTGCTTGCTTGTACCTGTTACGGTGGTGAATTTGTCATTTGAACCTTGCCTAAAAAAAGGCACTATGGGGTGGGAACAGCCTTAGCCAGTATCCGGAATCCTAAGGGTGGCAGGTGCAGGCCATCTCTGGCAAAGCACTGTGGACTGTCGATCATGTCGTCCCAGGCAGACAAATACAGGATCCCCTTTGAATGACACCAGAAGCTTAGCCAATTGTGACTCAAATGACCAGAGTCTAAGTGGCAAATTTGCTGGTCCTCGGTTAAGGGACTGCAAAACATGACAATTCAACAGAGGCAGGATTACATGACCAACAGAGTGAAAATGAGGAAGGATTTTTACCAAACAACATACCAGCTACAGCACACAGTGGGGCTTGTGCAGAAGTGTGAATGCCACTGTAAAGTCTGTATTGGAGGATTTCTCCATACTCAGGTTGCCACAAGTAACCCATAGGCCAGACAAAAAAGCATCAACCTCTCATGGCTGCTTGAATGACTGCTCTTAAGCTATCCTGCTCTTGCCCCAGGAGATAAAAATGCAATAATAGAATGAAAGGGGTGGATCAAGGGAAGAGGCTTGATGGCTAGCATAGAGGTACAAAATACAATAAAATGTTCATTAGGCAACACAGTTCGAACCAGAAATACGTACAATGTTTCTTTATACAGAAAATATTGTTTAACAGACTTCTCTTGTAACCGTAACCTGAGCATTGCCCGAAATTTAGATTTCTCTAAATTAATATCCTTATTGTGATGAAAAAAAGGCATTAACAGAAACACCAGGTCCCCAACATGAGCACCAGTTTACTTTCTCCTTCAGCACTCAACTTGCCAGCCTAACCTACTCCACTTCTGTGTTAAACACATTCCACAGAAGGGAGATTAGCAGCACAAAGACACGTCATCTAGCGACAGCTCTCCTGGCATTCATGTCATGATGCACATAGACGTCAGAATGACAATAAAACAAAAATTACCCAGCTCTTGTTTGAATTCATACAGAATTTACACTGGGTCCCTTTGGGAACTATTTAGAAAATCTTAACAGCTTCTGACTTCCCAAATGATTTTGGTGATTTACTACTATCCAAATAACTCAACTGGTTCACTTGCTCTGCTCCGCCACAAAAAGCCTGCTACTGTTAGGACATTAAGTGGAAGCAGAGCTTTCCACCATTTAACTTATGCGTGTATCTCACTGCCATTATTTGAATATGCAGCATACCAGCTTCCATGTGATACAGCTGTATATTATGTTCCATATGTATATATATATGTGTGTGTGTATATATATATATATATATATATATATATATATATATATATATATATAAAGGAACATGATGATGAATACATAAAGCTGAAAAAATCAGCAGTGAGCTTTTTAATGTGCAGTCAGCTTTATGCAGCTATATATTAGCCATGCATTTACCAATGGACAGTCACTCTCAAGCTCCATCAACACCACAATCTCCAGATGGAATTTTGCAACCCTTACCATATCAGCTTCCTGCTGTTTTCAAAAACTGAAAAAAAATCTTTTCATGAAAATTTACTAGATCCAAACCTGCCTACAACACAATAAGCAATCATCGCTAATTTAATTTGTCTGTAATCTTGAATGCCTTCATAGGTACAGACATTCAAATAAAATGTTATTTCTTTGGAAAGCTACATCTATCCCATAATGCAGTGTGAGTTCACAGCTCATGAAATGAAGTCACCCTTCTATATTTGATCAGATCTTAGTTCCATTCACTTTGAATGGAAGACCTGAGAAATACTAACTTTGAGAGTTTGCAGTAGGAATGTCATTCAACAGAATGCAGTGACCCTTACAAATGTTTTTTCCACATGCTGAGCAGCTTCCAAAAATGTTAAAGTTCTGAGATAACACAGATGTTTTGCAAAGACAAAATCAGTTTTCAGTTCCAGGCCAGGTTACTCTTCCCATCTTCCTTCCCTCAGTCAGCAAGCACATCATATGTCCTACCTTAATAGGTTCAGCTAATTTGTCACCTATGCATAACAATACACTTAGCCTAGTGTGCTATTAAGAGTGTTCCCTAATGACTCTCCTTACTCCTATCATCTAAGCAACACTCACAGAAATTAATGTCATGACGTGTGTGTCAAAATAACAGTATTGGCAAATCTAACCATTCCTGAAAAGTGACCAGTAAAATGTTCAATCTGACATGCATTCTTACCGCTGACTTACATACTTACTTTAAATTCAAAATTCTGAAAAAATTAAATCAGCAATGATTTCTGGTGCAGGCAGGTTTGGAGCTAGAAATCTTCATGAAAAGATAAAAATATGTTTTTTTTTTCTCCAGTTGTTGCCCATAGTTGTCAGGACATGCCAAGAAGTTATTACCATCAAGGGTAGCATTTTACTGTAGCTGTGTACTGGTAGACTTATCAATGAATATTTCTCTAAATTCATTTGCAAAAGTATGCAAAATGATAACTTGCCTCAATCTCTTTTTAATTCAGCACTCATATTGCAATGACTCTTGGTTATGTAACAGTCTGCTGCAAATCACTTACAACCAGACCCATCCCAACTTGAGAAATAATAAATTCTACTTGTAATCTGAAAACCTGACTTGGATGGATGCAAGGCATCATTGAAGAATTCTACCTGAAATGCACTCTGGGCTATATGGATGCAAATATTTTTATTTTATTGATACATTTTTATTTAAATAATTTTTGAGCCTCCACTGAAAATGGGCTTCTACTCAGTTGGACTTTCCCAGTAATCAAATATCAATCAATCAGTCATCAATAAAGGCTTTCTTTCTACATGACCAAGGCTGAGAATGTTTGTTGGAGCAGAACTACCAAGACAGTCAAAAGTCAATAAATGTGAGAAATTGCAATAAAGGCTTCTTTTGGATGCATCTAAAGCATTTGCTTTTGTGCTGTGAGATTTTTTTTGTTGCTGTTCTTGAAGTGCATGTTTTTTGAAAATGTCTATTTCTGGGCACACACTCTACCCAGTGACAAGGAAAATACCCCCCCCCCCCCAAATGAAATTAGGAAAAATCTCTCTTAGGCCCACTTAGTCCATCTGATTTTACTCTCCCTCGCTTTGCAACTATACCTTGTAAAAGACTGTTCACACATTCTCTGTCATCTCCTTCATCTATGTGGTAGGGTGTTTAACACCTATGTGAAGGAAGCGACTGCCTTCTAATGGTCTACTGGTAAATATTTTTTACAACTTCTGTTCATCCTTCATTCAGTCTCTCTCAGTGCTTAATCTAGTCCAATGCCGTTAAGGAGTCAGGTATTATCCCAACAATCATTGCCACCCAATGCAGGACACACACACACACACACACACACACACACACACAGATTCCCAGTTCACCTATGGCATGTCTTTGGGATGCAGGATGAAACTTGAGCACCTGAATAAAACCAACATGGGCAGACACAGGGAGGATGTGCTGACTTTGTACAGATAGCAACCAGAAAAGAAGTGAATATAGAACAAAGAGATGTGGGGTCATAGTGATAACTTCTGTGCTACACAATTTTTTAAAATAAAAGAGTTTCCTTACTTCCTTCTTAAATCTTGATCACCACTCCACCTTCATGGTATACCCCAAACTCTGATGTTTGTACCTCTAAGAAAGATCCACCTGTAGCTGGCCGACTCCCATGAAATGTAATTAAATCCAGCCATGCTCTCTCAATACGCCGTGGTTTCAGAGAAAGTGCATATTAAGGGCTACACTTCTTCCATGTATGGATTCTTGGGCTGCTACTGCATTCTTTTCACACCAAACTTTGGTCTCTTAATGGCCATACAAAAAGCACTGTCTACCTAAAAGGCACAGACTTCTTCAGTCTGAGTGGAGATGGGAGAGGGAGCTCATCAAGAACTTATACAAACTCAGTGCCCACTTATTTCTCCTTTCATAGGTAGTTACAAGGTATGCATACAAGGAGACCACTAAGAAGCCTAGCCCAGTTTCCCATTGCTTTAGAGCACTATCAGTTTAACTCATTTGCTCTGCATCACACAGTAGGCAAGTAGGTGCCACAGGAATCAAAGCCATAGTACAGGAAGCAGCTTGTTTTACACAACTCCATGAGTCAACTAGAAGCAAGTATCACTTTCAGGAGTGATTTAGTAGAACATTCGAGTTAAGTGACTTGCTCAGAGTGAAACAGTAGGCAAATAAAGGTAGAAGGAATCAAACTCTGTACCTTGGGTACAGAAAGAGGCTTGTTAACAACTCAGAACCTTAATCCTCTGCTCTAAACTGCTAGAGTAAACTTCACAAACTGAGTGGCGGTCAGTATAAATCCGTAGACTCTGCATCTGTGAGGCACTGATACTGCTACAATGCAGCTCCTCTCATAACTGCAACAATCACATTTAATCTAAACAATTATTTGCCTGACAGCTGGATGGCACAGGGGAGGGGGCATATGCCTATCGATACCACTTTACCTTCTGGAATAGATATGCAGACCCTGGTGTTGACAAACTCACTGGGAAGGGTGTGATAACATGACATGCAGCCTTCTCTTTAAGTGGAGACCTATAGCACAGAAAGGCAGGTGGCATGGTTACATGGGAGCTTTGCAGACTTGCAGGTACAAAGGTACTGAAACTGCTCCAAAACAACTTAACACAGGTGCGGAGTAAGAATCAGAGAAAAGTGTAATAACAGCCACCAACCATGGAAAAAAGGGCCTTGATGTTCCACCACATGAGATGACAACCACACTCCATCAGATGAAATGGGAGTTGTGAAGGAGACAAATTACAAGGTGCCCAAAGGTGGGATGTGTGTGTGACAATCAAAATAACTGGCTGGGTAAAAGGCATGGGAAGACAAAAAAAAAAAGCTTTAAGCTGTTGGTACATCACATAAAAAAAGAGATAATCTAATCAAAATTCATCTGTCTGGCAGTAAGGAAAAAAAAACTGGCAATTCTTTTCAAATCATCATCAGCCTTTACAGTTACTGCAGTTACTCGAAAAAGAAAGAAAGAAAAACAATATGTGGTAAACTAGAATGGAATAAAACCAAAATGACACTGCAGTATAGAAAATAAAACTGTGAATATTAAGTGTACAAAACTTTAATGCATCCACTTTTCGTCCAAAACAGACTTCATCCTGATGAAGTCTGTTTTGAACGAAAAGTGGATATATTAAAGTTTAGTACACTTAATACCTGATGATGGCTGTTTTGGACAAAAAGAAGCAGATACATTAAAGTTTAGTACGCTTAATATTCACAGTATTATTTCCTATACTCTAGTGTGGTTTTGGTTTTATTACAGTTGCTGTAGTTACCTGAAAGGCAAAGCTTGATGAGGCATGTATAATGTTCAGCTCTGGGTACAGGAACACGCCTCAATGTAAACCATGGGGAACAAATTAAATTTTGAAGAGTGACATCCTTCATTGTCAGTGGAACAACATCTGCTTTATTTTATGATGTTTTATTATAATTTATGTTCTCTACATTAGCTAAAACAGATGCAAATACATACTGTAAACTGCTGATTTACCATTTTGTTGTGCTTACCAGAGCACACGTGTACAAGTGCTGACTAAGAGCAGGACAGAGCTAGTAGCAGAATCTGACAAAATGACTCAAACGACACTGCATATTAATTATTAAATGATGTTCAAACCCAGTTTTATTTTTTAGTGTTAATCAATGCAAGTACCTCTCAAAACATTCTCATCCAAACATAAAAGTAACCGATTTCATCTTAATAAAGTAATAGTTGAAAGAGATTCCATAATTAGTTTTATATGTATTATAACTGTATCGCACTAGTATACAATGATAACTTTAGAGCAGTGAGAAACTAGAACTGTTATTGGGGAACGTCTGAGGGGTGCAGTTCTAAATTCACTTACAGACATATTACACAATGATGCTATAAACAAATTATCTGGACCAAACCATGATACTGCTATTTGCTAAAAATAAAATATGTATTACAGACTGGTACAATGAATCGATCCATACATTTATGGCAATAAATGACTCCAGTGCATATTCAAAAGATGGGTCATACAAACACAAGCTAAAGGCACAGCATTGTGCATAAAAATAATAAAGTGCATCCAGTAAGCACCACAAGATGACAGAGAACAGATTAAGCACAGCCGGTATATAGAAAGGAATGTTGTTAAGATATCATATTTTATTTATTTATACATACATTCCTTCATGTGTGTGGTGAGCAGGGCAGTAGGCTGATCCAGAATGGACCCATTTCAGACACAGTCTGGGTGACAAACAGCAAAGACAAACATTTTACAATAGGCTAAATACAAGGTGCATATTTCAAATTCCTTCTCAAAGTAATTAGTAAACAGAATAAAGAACAGAACCAAACCAATGTAAACAAACTACACTAAGGGTAACTTTATCGTGAGGATGTGCAATGATCAAACTTACTGCACAATCCTAATATATGTATGTGTATATAAATATAGGTACTTTTCTGTTGACGTGGCAGCAGGCCACATATTTTAATGGACTTTTTGGTACAGCAGCAAACCTTTTACAAAATGAAACAAATAATTCATACAATTGTGTATGTCATTTCTTGTTATATACATCACCCACATTCGTGAAATAGGTAAACAGTATAAATTGATCATAGAACAGTTATAAAACATTCAACTTCGGCAAGCTTGGAAATTGTAAAACAGCCTGTCCAGAAGACTGTCAAGAAAGTATAACAGTGCAGCTCCATCTTTACATACTGTAATATGTCAGGTTGAATAAAAGGATATAATGTTTGTGACCGGCCCTTACTGCAAGGTTAAATCATGTCAAGCATTGTTTATATGTCTACTTTTTAATTCGTTGGCAAAGTGTACTGTTTGCCTGACATCACATTTCAATCCAGAGGTTTACTGTTAACACAGAATGCTGGAGCCTTCGAAATTCACGCCATTTTAAAATTGAGATCCGCGCATTGACAATAACTGTAAATTTCCCTTTCTGGTATCGTTGTTGCTTGCCCTACTTTGCAAATAGACATAATTTTGTTTTTAACTGAAGGTACATATACCACGAGTACTGCGTAAAACACATCTGTCGCCTCTTACTGCTACATTTGCTAAACAGCTGATTGGGATCGTGGTTATGTGTACAAAATAACTGTTCTGATTTGTGTGGGTGTAGAGGAACAACACAGGAAAATAAGTAAGTTTTTCTTTTCTGTTTTACAACGTGGTACCTGCCGAATGACACCACGTTTCTATCTTCCTACAATTCCCTGGACTCGGACAGTTGGTGTCATAACCAAACAGTCAAGCGTTTGCCGATGACTGCTGCCCCATTAATGGAAAAGTACCTAAATATATATATATATATATATAAATATATATATAAATATATAAACATCCGTGTGTGCGCACGCACACACACACGCATTATATATATATATATATATATATATATATATATATATATATATATATACATATATATATATAAAAGTGTGTATGTGTGTGTATGTGCGCACGCGCATGTGGGTAAAAAAGTTCATGAAGATAAATCATTCAGTAAAAATTTTAAGAAAAACCCAACTTAGCTAGTCGGCACTGTGTAACACCTTAAACCTAAAGTACTGGAAGCCCATGGGATACATGCAAATGACCCCTTAAGAACATAACAGTGTTTCACTACACAGTTTATACGGGTCCATAACTTCTCACTTATTCTTTGCCAGTCCATTTAGTAAAAAGCCAAACCCCATTAGATGTAGACATGTCACATTTCACCCTTTTTCTTAGCTCATCAATACAGCATAAAGGACTGTTTGGATATACTTTGGTAAACAGAGAAGTGAAGGCCAAGCCTGATGTCCACAAACCTCAGCATGTCTGCAAATATCCCAAACAACACACACGCAAGCACGCACACACACAAATACCCACATTTTCATTTTTTTTAATAAACTCCATAAGGTCCTGCAATTTCTTACAGCAATATCTATTTCCTCACACTTGAAGACATTTTATGTTACCACTGGTACCATCACAGCACATGCTCTGATAAAAATAATTTTACTACTGAGATTAAACAGTCAATCTACATAACATAAATTACTTTCTACTGTGGAGGCAGTGTCAAGGCCTCTACACTTAAGTTAAATACATTTACATTAACGTAAGGTGTAAATTAAATTCTGTGTGTCAAACACTAACATAATGATATGCAGAAGTCACATAAAATAAATGTGTGTGTGTCAAACAGATCTCCATTAATTTAGACAGCCATTTCCTCTCTCTTTTTTTTTCTTAACACATGCATGTACAAACTTTTGTTATAAGCTTAATAGCATTCATATATAAACCTTTCAACAGCAGAAGGACAAGGACACATTTATTGCCAAGTAAGCAGAACTTGATAATGAAACTAAGTGAGTTAGGAAACTATACTGCTTCTTGAAAAAATATTCTCCTTAAAAGGCTGTTTTGCTTATCTTACCAAATATGTACAGTAGAAAATCAATATTTGCTTCAAAATGTTTTTAATACATTATTTTGTTCTTTAATGCACCTTCATGGTATGCACAGCAATCATAGAAATTTCATTTTTGCAACAAAAAAAGGGTAAATTTATATTAACATATTTTCAAGTCATTCAGACTTGAAGACTAAAATGCTGCCTACTGGGTGCCTTGAAGACCATGATGATTCCTGGAGTAAAATGCAAACTAGCAGTCAATTCCAAATTCATTTTGTAGCAGTACTAACATAGCTGGAAATACGGAGCTACAAGGTTTGAAGAGGTATATTATTTAAACTCCATCAAAACACTCAATGCACATATAAACTACATTATAACTGTTAAAAAGTGGAGGTGATGTATGGAACAAATGTTAGCTTTTCTGTGACGCTCCTGTTTAATAGGTTCATAGGTTTGTAGGCAATTACTAGGCTAGCTGTCCTTGTAGGTCATTATAAGCCTAGCCAATTTCCACTTTGTTGCTTGAATTAACATTTCCCATTTGGTGTTAGATGGGTCTTGTCCATCCCAAGGTTAATTATAAATTACAAGTGAAAAAAACTGGGATCATATTGTTGATAATTTAGGGCACATTTTCTATTACCCATCCACAGATCCAAGTTGTGCTTGAATATGGACAGGGATGAGCTTTGTTTTACATGGATGGGGAGTCTGTTCCAGAACAGCAGTATCCTTTGTGAGATATACCTGTCCACTAAACTATCATGTTGATGTTGCAGGAGAGGTTTAGATCCCTGGACTGAGTATTTTTGATGTAATTTGACTTGCTGATGTGCAGCAGGTCCATCAGTATTGATAGATAGATAGATAGATAGATAGATAGATAGATAGATAGATAGATAGATAGATAGATTAGTACTAGGCTAACTGCCCTCAAGGGCCATTTTAAGCCTAGCCAATTATCCCCCTTGTGAGACTCAAACCCTGCATCCTGTGTTTTTAAAGCAAACACCTTAACCATTAGGCCACCCTCCCAACCCAGTTGGAGGGCCATTATATTCCAGGCACAGGTCACGACTTAGCAGACTGTACTATGTAGAGAACAGTGACTGGGTCTGAGCCAGTGCATGTAAGACATATTGATTAGGTCTTGTATACTTTTAGTAAGGTATCTCTGTGGGTGTTCCAGTTGTTGCATTTGTCTGAACATATACATGCCAAAGTGGGCGTTACACTCAATGACTGGCCTAACAAAGGCTGAGTAAAGGGGGGCAATGACATCTCCAGATCTAGACAAAGTCCCTTTGTCTATACGTTGTGCAATATAGAATGACTTTCTTCTGGCTATGTACAGATGATGTTTGAAAGTTAAGCCCACATAGGTTCCCAAATCTGGAACAACTAGGTCAAATCTTAGGGGTGTATTGTCAATGTGGTTGTTTCCCTGTGTAGACGACTTCCCAAAGGATAAGATAATGTATTTTTTGGCACCAGTTATTTGTTTGGGGCAAACCTTCCAGCAGTATGGTTAAGTCATTTGGGGATTCAATGACTGCTCCTAACTTGCAGTAATCTGCAAACTTATTCAGACATAGCCTTTTGGTATTGGTTTTTACTTCAGAAAACAGGAAGGACCCATAATAAAACATCTATTACTCTCCTCATGTCTGTAACCTTTAATAAATATTCAAGTGGCACTCAACCTGGAAAAGATGATATATTTTCTGATGAAGCCAAAAGGCCACATTAGTCGAGACAGGTCATCTTACAATCGAGATTTTTAGTGAATTCATAGAAACTATAAAAAAAAGTGTAATTAAAGCTATTTCTATAGAATACCAAGGTAAAAAATCTCACCCATATTGTTCACTGCTGCTTACATATTACTGGGCACAGAGCTTCCTTACTTGCTTCTTAGCTCACCAAACTGTGTTCCGTTTCTAGTTTGCTACACTTTTTCTGCTGTCAATGCCATAGCTCTCAACCTTCCATCTCCAAAATGAGGAACACTCGCCTTCATAATGTGGAACAAATGGGCAAAATGTGGAACACATACTAATGGCTTACTAACAACTTCAACTAGGAAGGTCAAAGGATGGTTAAAATATGCTGGTTTTACTTATAAAGAAGATCCTTTAATTAATTCATGTGATTAATTTCTATTTACCATGGATTTCACTTAAAAAAAATTCCCAACACTGAATGTGTAACAGACTCTTTCAATGTGGAATTTCAAGGAACATGAACTTTTTGAGACCCCAAATGAGGTATGTTCCTCATAATGAGGTACACTTGAGAGGTATAATGCTCTTCAAAAATACAACTTGCTTTTCTTTAATACGAGCTAGGGTCTCTCCTGAAAAAGAGGCCACTGGCCTAATGAGCTTAACTCAGTCAATCAAAGGTAAATAAAAATGAATGCTTCATAGAGCAGCTCCAGAATTATGCTGTACTTGTACTGATATGATGCGAGTCTGGCACAGCAACAATGACCCGAGATTCAATTCATATTTCAGCATAGTTCTGACTGCCATGTTCAATGCACTGGGGGTCACACAAGAATTTTGAGGCTGCTGCATTCTCTTTAGCAGAAAGTGAGGTAAAAGTCTGAGAAGCAGCTGACTTGTTGGTTCCCCCAGAGGAAGGCAGGTCTAATCAATGGTTATATTTAAATGATCTGTAATATACTGGGATAAGTGTCAGTGATAACTTCACTGCTTCACACTAGGCTAACCACCACTAGGGCCTTTATAAGCCTAGCCATGCAACACAAATGTATCCTACAGCCTATTTTATCTTAAGGTTGTTTTAAGAGGTGTATGTCAGGGCATGACTTATCTGCTGCCTCTGTCCATCAGTCTCAGAGGTTTGATACCAGGGTGAATTTCTGATTACCTATCCACTGGTCCAGGTTATGCTTGAATAGGGTTAGAGGAGGGCTCTGCTTCAAAAGGATGGGGAACCCACATGAGAGAAAGGGAATTCTGCGAGATGTATACCTATCACTCCAACATGTCTTATTTAAATTGCAAGCAAAGATTAAATCCTTGGATATATTAACCTTGAAGCTGTTTGCTCCAAGGATGCCCTGTATTGCCAGTCACAAATCGCCTCTCAAGTACAGCCTGTAGGAAATGCAGTAGAGGGAGAAGGCATCCAGGCAATCTGCACAGGGCACTGTGCTTGCTTATGCCCAGTATTCTTTTTCTAAGGAACCTCCATGGCTGTTCTATTTCTTACATGTGACTTGTCAGGTACATACTGAAGGGGGCGTTATACTCAATGATGGGATTGATGAGGGCTGAGAACAGTGGCGCAATGATTTCTCTGGACCTAGATGCCATTCCTTTACTTATAGGTTGAGTGACATAGGATGATTTTCTTACTACCGAAGATACATGTTGGTCAAAAGTCAGGTTACTATCTACATGAGTCTCTAAATCCCTGACTACTGTCTCTAACTTTAGGAGTATTTTATTGATGAGGTAGTTTCCCGAGGTGGTTGAATTCCCAAAAGGTATTATTATGCATTTCTTGGCACTGAGTTTTAAGCTGTGGCACCAGTCATTTGTGTATGCTTGACCTTCCCGTAAAATGTTAGTGTCTTGGGGGATTTGTAGTTAAGCTGTGGCACCAGTCATTTGTGTATGCTTGACCTTCCCGTAAAATGTTAGTGTCTTGGGGGATTTGTAGGATTGTTCTGAGCTTGCAATCATCTATAAACCCAGTGGTCCTAGACAATGGCCTTGACTTCCAAGAAATACATGCCAAAGAGGAATGGACCAAGCACAGAGTCCTAGTGGACTCCACTGGCAACCAGCCTCTTTGTTTAGGTGGTCTCTCCAATCCACACCTCCTGGGTCCTACCTTCTAGCCAGTTATAGAGTGGAGTATGCCTAATTCCATGATTTTTTTTTTTTTTTTTTTTACAATGCCGGAGTGTAGATTTGTATCAAATGCCTTAGCTAGGTCAAAGTAGACAGTATGCACTATTTTGCCCTTATTCATTGTCTACATGATCTGAAAGAAGTCCACTAGATTTAGTAGGCATGACCACCTACACTTGACAGAAGCAAACTGGGATGGGTCCAGTGCCTGAGGGTTTCCTATGTCACTGTTAATAATTTCTATGATGATTTTTTCCGTGACTTTGTATATGAGGAAAGTCAGACTAATGTGTCTGTAGGTCCTGGAATCCATTGCTGGCCCGCTCTTGTGCAGAGGGACGAATCACTGTGGTCCTCCATTCACATGGCACAAAGCCTGTTTGGAGCCTGTGGTTGAATAATGACTCCAGTGACCTGACAGATCACATTTCAGGCTATTTAGGAGGCATTCAGGGATATTAATGGGCACCATCAAAGCTATATTCATGACTTCAGAAAGCACCTTTAAGACCTGCTCCCTAATAATAGTTGTGGGGGTTATGTTATATGGTATTTCCTGGAGGGGGAACTGGGGGGAGTGAGGGGGGGGGGCTTAAAGCTAGATCCAAATTTGTCAGCCAGATCTGCTATATCTCCTGGTTCTGTGAACATGCCTCCCTTTACTAGCAGCTCGGTACACTGCTGTATGCTGCCTTTGAGGTTACGGACATAGCAGAAGGACTTACGGTTGTCCTTAGGCTGGGATGCCATCTTTACTTCACAATTTGCTTTGTTGGACTTAATCAGTCCTCTTTGTTGTCTGTTCAGTTTGATGAGAACATTTTTATCCTTTCTGATGTTAAACTTAATAATGTAAGAAAATGAAACCAGCATTTCATCTGCAGTCATCAACATCATCATCATCAATCTCCTTTGGCCCATTTTCTACATGGGGCTGGTGTGTCAAATCAGCTACTGCCACTTCGATTCAATGCCACTCTCCTACCTTCTTTGACAGTTATGTCTGACTGATACAGGTCTTCTTTCAGACAATCCAAACATCTGTCTATTTACTGGATGTCCTTGCTTCCTGTTATCGTCTTCTTATCTATCCCAAATGTATACTAAATCATGTTCTGTTTTCTGTACATGTGTTTGAACCACCATAATCTGTTTTATTTGAACTTCTCTGCAATTCAAGCTACTTAGGCTTCTGCTCTGATGTCATTTCTTCTCCCGTTCCACAGTTACATCTTACCACCCATCTCAGGCACTTCATCTCTATCACCACTAGCTTCCTCAATGGCTCTGTCTTCACTGTACCATACATAAGTACTTGTTGCACCACTGTTTTGCAGTCTTTACTTTTCAGCTTCTTTAGCATTCTTCTGGCACACACTACCCCTGACGCACTGTGCCATTTAGCTGCAGCCCCTCTGATTCTATCTTTGACCTCTTCATTCAGACTTTCTTCTCAAACACCTCTCCCCAGGTAAGAAGCTGTTAACCTGTTCCACAATTTCCTTTCTAGATCAGCTTCTTCTGAGTTTCCCCATTTGCTGCTATGACAACTGCTCTGGCTGTAATCAGTTTCATCCCATATGCTTAACGTTTTGCATTCCATTTCCTTATGATTTGCTTAAGTTCCCATTCAGAGTCTGTTTGTAATGTCACATCGTCTGCATACAGTAGCTTTGTTTACGTCCCCCTATATTGCTATTGTGACCCATCAGCAGTATGTACAGTACTGGACTCAGCATTGAACCCTGATGTACCTCCTCTCCTAATGAGAACCCCTCAGTGAGTATGAACATTGTTTGTACTGGTGTCATTGAATCCTTGCACATAGCCTATACAAATTCTATCAATGTTTCTGGGACCTCGAACCATCGTACGACTGCCCAAATCATCTTTCTCCAAGTCTAGGAATTTCCAGTTTGATTCTTTCCTCATTTCTAGCTTCTTCTTCACTACCTGTCTCACTGTAAACCTTCATTGTTTTGTGTTGCGTCCTGATCTGAATGTAAACTGATTTCCTTCCATTTTACTTTTTTCTACAATTCTGTGTATTCATTTATCAATCCATACCTCTCAACCTCTTACAGCAAGAAATCTGGACAAAGACAAACAAAAGTGGGACAAAGGCTCAAAAATTGGGACAATGTTTAAATATTATTCTTACAAAGTTCAAAAGCTGATAGAACAACAGGTTTTGCATTAGCATGAATTTTCTGATTGGTATGAAGTCTGAAATTCAAATGTCTGTCATTATGTTCTAACTTCAGTCTTTAATGATGTACTACTAATTTGCCAGAAAACCACAATTTTATGAAAAACGGACAAAAAATATGAGGCAAAAATCTGGACATTCTGTGAAAATCTGTACAGTTGAGAGGTATGAAAGCAATCACTATCTCTAGCATTGTGACAGGATTTTGATAACTTTATAAACATCACCTGTATTTACACTGGTAATATAATGTTTGCGGTGACCTCAAATGAACCTGCTGCTTCTCCTGGCTTCATCGGGATCTTCTTTCTCTTTTACCTGTAGTGTGTCTTTCCAAACCTCACTGTCATTTCCAAGTTTAATGCACATCATAGACAGATAATATACTTAAAGCCCTGACTTCCCAACCCCAATAATAAACCAGTGACTAGTCAGCTTATCACAAAAGCATAAAAGTGTTCTTTTTTGCACTCTCCATGTGGGAATTTCACTCTTACATATAACAACTCCACAGTAACTCAGCGAAGGGGAAAAAAAAATCCTGGAAAGGATGACAGGAATGACAGTGATCCTGCCATTAGTACTAGTGGGAACACTTCAGGGACCTAAAAAACTGACTGGAAGCTGTAACCCAATGAGGTGGTGTTCACTGGGTTACATTTCACTAATGTGGGTAACACTCTTACGATGAAGCTGCTGCATTTTTCATCTATTACTACACCATCTTCTATTTAATTTAACAATGCACCAGAACATCTGACTTAAGGAAAAAAATCCAAACGTACATATTTTTCTCTTTAGCTTTTATTACACATGTTAAAAAATACTTGGATGAAATGCAGACTAAAAGGAGAATAAACTTTGTTGCAATTCTGTCAGTATTACTGCAAAGGTCCACATAAATAGCGTGATAACTTTCTTAAAGCACCCTATGACAATACTGGTTTCCTAGCAGTATCTTTTGTTTTCTTTCCACTAGGGAAGAATTAGCAATGACCTTATCATACAAGCAGAAATGCTGAATTGTACATTTGTTAGGATACAGCAGGCATTAAGCAAGCAATGAGTCAATGAACATCCACAAATTAAATAATAAACTGCCATGTCTCTCCTCCATTACAGTGACACAATGAAATGAACTGAAATAGATACTGGGAATCATTATATCAGCAAGTACCCTAAAGCTGTAAAGCTCTTCAAGTCTAGTCTAGGCCATCGTCCTTAAGTTAATGACTTCAGTGCAGTGAAAGACTGCATGTTTCAATCATGGGTATCTAATAGCATGTGAGCCTGTAATTCTCTGTAGGCATTAAGATACAGAGAACAGTGATGAGTCAATGAATTAGCCCGTGCACTAAGGTGGTCTCATATATTTCACTTCTGGCTGGCTTGGTTTCTATGGGCTTAGCAATATCCACCTCAGAAGCGAAAGGAAAAACAAGACACTGGCTTTGTCTTTTGCTGTTTGCTGCACCTAGATTTGCTCTTAACGATGCCCCTCAAAACAACAGAAGTTGACATATCAGAGAAAAATGGTACTTCCAAACAAAAGGAGCTGATAACATGGTAATAAAGATGCAGTTATTTATAAAGCAGCATAAAAACAGAGAGTCTATGTTAAATCAGCAAACAACAGTGAAAGCTGACAATCTCGAAGACAAGGAACAGCAATTTTTTTTTTCAAGGGAAAAAAAATCGCTGTTCCACAAAAAAAAAAAAAAAAAAAAAAAAGTTCAAAACAAAATAAAGTGGGGGGCTTCACCCCCCACACCCCCCTACTTAAATTTATCAATGACGAGATTGCTCCACAGTGGAGGAAATGGCAAAGCCCCAAAAACAGCCCAACAATGTTTTTCCCTGGGGAAAAAATCGCTATTCCGGGATTGTCAGCTTTCACTCTTAAAGGGTCGATAAACCAGTGTTCGCTATTTTATGCATTCGCTGATTTAATTGTTTGCATCTTTCGGCTTTTCCCGGATAGGGGTCGCCACAGCGGAACTCTGGTCCGCTAATGATTGGCAGTTTATTTTTACGTACTGGCTTGCCGGGCCTAACGCACAACCTTCAACGAAGGAACGCCCGTTCACGCATGTTGCCACACAGAAGACGCTCTAACTGAGAATCGAACGGGCAACGTCTGTGAGGCGACAACGCTACCTCAGCACCACCACCACAGTCCTACCCAAAATACAGCGTAATGAAATGGTCCCCACCACATACTTAGCAAAATACCAGTAAGAACTGCAATACTGTCATACAGTTTATCCACGCTGTCACAAAGGTAATTTAGTTCTTTGGACCCTTAACATGACAAAGCAAAACTTCAACAGTCAAATATAAAAGTCAACTAAAAGTTAAATTTAGTACAGCATACAGACATTAACAAAAAAAAGAATGCAGCGGAATCTCACCACAGCATAAAGGCTTCAGATTCTATCCCCACACCAGGTGCCCGCATTTATGTTTCAGTAGTGATACCATGCACCTTGAGAGAGTACCATACCCCTGAGGTGCTGTCCTTTATGTGGGATGTAAAAACAAGATTCTGTATATCTAAGTTGTCGATAGCTTAGAAGAATGTTAAAATTCCTATAGCACATAATAAATTACCATGGAATTTTCTTAATGTTTTAGACAAATTTTCCCTAGTCCGATGAAAGGCTGTAGCCCTAGTGAGATCAAGCAGGTCAAAAGACAATGAACCAATAAACTAAATAAATGCATCTCAATACTAGGAGTTGAAATTCTGGCCAGATGTGTTTCCTATATATTACCTTACTAAGTAAGAAATATGTATGAAACAGGCAAAATGTTCCAGCATTAAAACAGTTTGCACATCTTAGCCATATTTTTGTGTGCCAACAAATTCCATGGTTCAGTTGTCTTCCTGGCTATCTGAAATTCTGCCATCAATTCTAGAGCTATTACTGTAATTGCCAGTTCTGTTCAACAAACCGCAATACTGAAGATGACAGTTCATTACTCTCTTCTGTAAAACCTACTTGAAAGATGGATCACATTGTTACACGTTGGAGCCCTTAAGGCACAACCACTCATCAGATATCACCTTAAAACATCAATATAAATCATAATTCAGAACTAAAGGAATAAAAAATAACACAATGCAAAGTAACTAAATCAACATAACATTTCTGACATCACAGAAGTTACAAAGAAAACCTTGCACAGAATATATTCATCAGGACTTCAAAAACATATAGTGCCAAATAAAAAACATTAGGCAACACTATACTCATCTTTGCTAAAGATCATTTAAGGCAGCATTTGTTTCTCTCACTTAAATATGGCATCTGTACAATACAAATGTTCACTCTGTCAGGATAACATCATAGATGTCTTAACAGTAAACATGAGAGGTTGCAGTATTTACCAAAACACTTACATTATACAGCCCTGCAGTACATGAGTGTCATATATATATATATGCTTTTTTTTTTTTTTTTTTTTTTTTTTTTTTTTTTGGTGTAGTGTGTCAAATGTTGAGAAGTTACCAAGATTCTGTGCAAGGCATTCCTAAAGTCCTCATATCTACTTTTAGCATTTCTAACTGCAGTAATGTATTGTTTCAATGTTTTATTCCAAGCTTTCAAAGTCTAATAAAAATAAAAGAATATGTAAAATATTTAATGATTCAGCAGCAGAATAAAGTAGCTTGGTTCAGATTCAAGTCATACAAATGAAACACTTCACTTACACTGTTTGTAGACTGAAAAGATTGCTTTTATGTGGTGAAGAGTGGACAGCTTGATAAAAATGGCGATTTATTGTAGCCCTAATTTATTTTCTATGCAAGCAGTATACAATACTAAAAGAGGGCTTCAGTTTCAGACCATAATTTTAACACGAGCTTTTAATTACTGATTAACAGTAAAAACTGAATTTAAAATGCTAGCCTTAAAGCTGTAAATCAGAACAACAAAATAATGTTTCATTAGGATCTCTGCCAGAGTTTATGTAATCCTGCAAATAAAGAAATAAATCTTTTCATGATCATGATTTTACTTCTGCAAATGAATTATCTTACTAAAGAGCAACTGGAAATATTTGTACCCTCCCTGTAACGGCACAGATGGCCCACTCCTTAATGTAAGTATTTTATTACATTTTGATGGACATTTTCTAAACTAAGCACAGCTCCATCCTGTTGCAGGGGCGGTGAAGGAAAACTGTAGACTTCTGCGAATCTGCCATATGTGACGCTAAACAACTGTGCTCATTTAAAATGCCCCCTGAGGAAAATGAAACTGTTTAGAAGTGTTATTCCTTCTGGTTTTAAAAAGTCTGAGGTTTGCAACATTTTTTTTATTTAATTTTATTTTGTGCTGCAAGTGCGAAGGCCCAGTGGAATAGGAACTCCTTTTCCTGAGGCAACCTAGAATTAGCTCAATAAAAATACAGCACATCAGACATCAGTAAGTGTAAAGAACATAACAAAGTCAAGTAACTGTAACAAAGTAAATCAAAATAGTCAAGTAGTGGTGACAATGAACGCTAAGCGCTACTAGTGAGCTTCATCCTGTAATCCCTCAGGTTGGCTGTGTCAGTCTGTTGCCTAATGGGTTACTCTAAGCCAAGGTGTAGGAACGGTGAGGCTCTAGCCTTGACAGTCAGCTTACATAGTGCAAACACGGGTCAATCTAGCCCTCTCCCTTCCATAATAGTAGTACATACTGCAGAAACCTGCTGTAATGGACGGGCAGTTTCCCATCATTTCACTGGCCGGACTGATTGACTTCGGCATCCTGAGGCAATGTATTAACCGCCTCGAGTATACAGACAACCACTTACTCCTAAAACAAACAAAAATCCCTATGTCAGAGATGTACCTGCACTACGAAAGTGGAATCTGTTCTCTAACATAACAAACCGGACATCAAACAGGTTGTCAGCACACACACTTCACCTATTACACAAAATGAGGTCACAACACATAAATCCACATATGCTGAGGTGCTCACTAGAACCCTACCAAATGATCAGAGGTCTCCCAAATGTAGACCACTTGCACACACTGCCATGAAAATAGAAACCACTACACATACAATAACTCATACAGCACTGTCTCAGCAAATAAGCCCCCAAGGCAAAACATCTCAAGACCTAACGTTTTGGTCATAGGCCACTCCATAGTAAGACACACAGATGTCCCTCTCATCAGGCTGGGCAAGGAGAATGTCACGGTCAGCTGCCTGTCAGGTGCGAGGATCCGTCAAATCACACAAGCACTCAAGTCATTCAACAATAAGTACCATTATGACTCTGTCATAGCCCATGTTGGGGTGAATGACTTGAGACATACCTCTTTGGATGGACTACATGAAGAGAGACTGAACTCTCAGAATGTGTCTCCCAGGCTGGTATGACCCTAGCTCTAAACAGCATTCTACCTTCACAGAGGATGATGCCATAATCTAAACAAAAATTGATCAACTTCAACAACTGGCTTAGCTTGTGGTGTCAGTCCAGGGCAATCCAATATCTGTTAGCCTGGGAAGATATGGTCGACAGGCCACACTGCTTTGCAGAGATGGTCTGCACCGGTCTCCTCTAGGCTTTCAGACACTGGCAAAGCTGCTTGCCACCCCCACAGTGCCTTTTTTAGGCAATCTCAAAACAACATAATTTCCAATGTAACAAAATACACTTGAGACAAACTCAAGATTCGGCTGCTTAATACTAGGAGTCTAAACATGAAACAGCTCTCTCTGGAAGCACTCCTCACCTTGAAAGATACTGACATCTATGCAGTCACTGATAAATGGTTCAAGGCTGCGGACAGCATCCCAGCCATGCAAGGCTACAATGCCTTCCACATGTTCAGACCTCAAAATGAGTGTGAAAAAAACAAAGGTGGAGGAGTAACCATCTTCATTAAAGCCAAGTACACCTAGAGACTGGTCAAACAGTACGACTCTGTCAAACTACGTCACGTCCAACTAACTATAGGCAAAATACCCTGCCACATCACTGCTAGCTACAGGTCCCCCACCATGAACCAAGAAAAACACACCACCTACCTGGACTTACTGTAGTCACATGCCACACAGCCCAATGCTTTAGCCATGGGAGATTTCAACTATCCTGCTATTGACTGGGTGGTATAGAAAAACCACAAACATGCCTGCCCAGAGGTTCCTGGACTTTGTCAATACAAATGATCTGGAACTGATAGTCTGCATCACCCACAAGGGTCTTAAATGTCCAATATATATAGAACTCACCAACATAAGGAGTCACTGCACTCTCTCCATGTGATGCCTTCCTGATAAGGTCAGACCATAAATCAGTCTTGTTCAAAGTAACTATTGAACCTGTCGCCACTACAGCAGCAAAAAAATAAATAAATAAACTTTTCCAAAGCAAACTACTACATAGTAAGCGATAGTATAAAAAGTTTTATACCTCCCACAATCAGAAACAACAATGACTCCTATGCAGAGACATGCACAAATGCACTGTATAAACACTTAAGCAACTTTATACACTCTGCTGTACCTGACCGGATTAAAACCAGGTCTTCCCAAAAAACAAGCCACCCTGATGGACCTCTAGTATAAACAGGTTATATAACAAAAGGAAGAAATCGATGTCTAAGAACAAGAGGGAACCGATTCAGCAGAGGAAGAATTCCCTCCACAGCTAGAACAAGCAAATCAGAAATCTTGTAAAATCCTCTAAAGTTAATTGTGAAGCTAAAATAGCATATCTAGCTAAGAATAATCATAAGGCATTCTTTAACTACATCCCAAATCTAAAAGGGCATGACCAGCTATGTGCCAAACTGGTAGTAGATGGCACCACTCATACTCTACCAGAGGAAACTGCCAACCTGCTAGCTGATAGATTTTGTGCAAACTTCACTCCCGTGTCCCCACCAGCCATACCCCAAAGCATACCGGACACGAGTCCTCTGCCTAGCATCTCTAGAGATCACGTCATATCTGTGCTCTCCAAGGCCACAAACATGGTTTCAAGGAGACCAGATAACATCCCAGGTTGCTTATTAAGCAATCTAAAACAGGACCTAGTGGACCCACTTTGCATTCTCTTTAACCACAGCTTGCGAACTGACTTTGTTCCAACAGAGTGGAGAACAGCAATAATAATCCCCTGGCACAAAGGGGAGCATCAACTGACCCTGGGAACTATAGACTCATAGGTCTAACCAGCCTCATCTGCAAGACCATGGAAAGAATCATCATGGGCCTTATCAACAAGGACATAGGCGACCTTCAAACTCCAGACCCAATGCAGTTTGGGTTTGTTAAGAGTAGATCATGATTATTTACTTATTTGACATTTGTTAACCGGGTTAGTCTGACTGGGCAAAGCCCTTTTTCACCAGAGGCCCAAGGAGAAAAGCTCCAGATAGTACTTTACTTATACAAACAGTTATTACAACAGAAAAAAAAAACAATAAGAACCTAATAACTGTACATAATTAGTTCAGTTTTTACATAAGAAACAGATTCTACAGAAAGTAATAAAAGTACAAGTAACTCACAGGATTATCATCAGAGATCAATCAGCATAATGGGCAAATGCATAAATGTTGTTAGTGATAAAGTATAAACAGTTTTAAGTAAGCTTAGGAAGATATAAGTAGTAAGAACTTCTAAAGTCGCAAACAGTGAAAAGAAAGAGGAATATAAAAAAATAACACAAGTAGCAGGGGAGAGAAAAAGTAATAAGATAAGATTGAAGCTAGTATGTAGTAAAAGCAAAATAGAGGAAATACATATTTGTAGTAAATACTAGGAGGAAAAATAACAGGTAGGAAGCCAGTGAAAGGACTAGTGTGGTAGTAGCTTTGAGGACAGCAGTCTATTAGTAGAGGAAGGTAGCTTATGTTGGACCATGACAGAGACATGACCATGATTGGTGGAGATGGTCTTTAATTGCTAGTTCAAAGGTGTTAGGGTTAGTCATACATCTGACATTATGAGGAAGTTTGTTCCAAGCATTTGCTTTGGAAAAGGTATAAATAAATATTACTCCTGTTTGTTATGGAAAGGTATAAATAAATATTAAACCTAGCAGACTTCTTCAAGAAAGTCAAAGACCCGGATGAAGGTAAGACAGTGTATATTAACTATCTTTCCCTAGCCAAAGCTTATGACACAATAACCCACTCAAGTATCATTGAGAAACTCTCCCAGCTGGGGATTAACCCTTACATCACTAGATGGGTACCCAAGTGGCTCACCAACAGAACACATGTTGTTAAAGTTGGTGACTCCACCTCTACCAGTAGAACAGTCACCAGTGGTGTACCCCAAGGATATGTGTAGGGCCCTTTACTGTTTGGAATCTATTTCTCGGAAGTCCAGCCTACCAAGTTTGGTGATGATTGGAAACTGGGTGCAATCACTGAATCCTCCAATGATGTTAACATATTACAGAGGGGCTAACTCAGACAAATGACTGGTGCCAAAGCCACAGTCTAAAACTAAACTCAAAAAAGTGCATTATTATCCCCTTTGGGAAAGCAGAATTCCCTGCCAATTACATTACTGACAGCACCCTCATATGTTCAAACCCAGTGGTGTGAGATCTAGGTAGCAATCTAAACTTCAATCACGAAGTTTCTACAGTGGTAAGGAAAATCTTCTATGCTGCACATCTCATAAGTAAGAGCATCACCTTCTGGTCTAAGGATGTTAGAACTCCACTGTACTCGACCCTCATCAGCCCATTAATACAGTACAATGCTCCCTTCTGCATATACCTCAACAGACATCTGCAGCAGCTGGACAGACTATAGAGGTTTCTCACCAAGAAAATACAGGGCCTCCAAATCATAACTTATGTGGATAGACTGAAAGTCATGTCACTGTACTCTGCATCATACAGACTGCTGAGAGGTGACCTGTGCCTGGCCTACAGGGTAGTCTCGGACCCTGCCCTGACGGAAATGCTGCACATCCACAAGTCAAATGGCACAACAGTCACTCACTCTAGGGATCTTAACCTAGCCTGTGACATTAGCAGAACATGCTGGAGAGACAGATACAGCTTCCAGAGACTGCCGCTATTCACTTGAAGCAGAGCCCCTCACTGACCTTATTCAAGCGCAACCTGGACAAATGGATGGGAGACAGCAAATTCACCCTGGGGGTGGCACCATGTCCCTCATGGACAGGGGTAAATATTGTTTATCATAGGCTCGCTCTGCATCTAACTAAGGACAATTAAGGTAACTCAGGATTAACATGGCTAGGCTTGTAAGGACTATAGGGTTGCTAAACTACTAACCTCCTATGAACTTATGAACATATTATATACTATGCACATTTTATAATTTAGGAGTTCACCCTAGGTGATAGATGCCCTTGCAAAGCAAGTCACTTAGTGCGCCCCTGGACCACCCACAAAAACAATAAATGCTTGTATCTAATGTGTTTGCTTCAATTAAAAAAAAAAAAAAAAAAAATCACACCAGTGATTTTATGACTTCTAACAATGATAGCTTGACAGCTGTACAGCTGTCTCACGTCAGACTACTGTACCATATTACAAGCTAATTTTAATAACCTTTAGTACATGCCACATGTTAAATTATTACTCTCAAGTGTCCATGTTCACTTTTTAGACATTAAATGTGTTTAGGCATTATGTGAAGTATAAACGGTAAATGGTAGTGGAGCTACCATACCTGGGTTGTAAATAGTTCAATTAAAGTTATCCATGAGACTGTCCAACAAACAGCAATTTTTTGGACTACTACTTTTCTAACTTGCAAATGTCTGATGACTGCTGTATCTCAGCCTGTAAATGAAGTTCTTTGAACAATACAAGTGATGAGTCTGTGGGTTCAACCCCCAGAGGGGCTGTATTGCTTTAGTCTGAAGTAGCTGAACAGGTAACACACATTTGCCTCACAGTTCAGAAGGCTGTGGGTTTTATTCCCCCATATGATGGTTACATTTATTTTAGTCTGGCAGTTAGCACATAGGAATAAGGCTACAATCTGTTAAACATCTGCTTCCTGTGGTACAGAGTTTGATTCCCTCAGCCTTCATTTACCTACTGTGTGATCCTGAGCAACTCACTTAAATAGACTGTGCTTTGGGGTAATTGGGGAAGTTGGCTAGACCTCTCAATTGTATCCTGGACTGCATACCTAGTAACTATCTGTGAACCTATTTATTCTAATACAGTTCATTTACAGACTAACAGCCTTTGGGGTTGCCATTTTTGCATCCTTTCATTTCCTAACAAACAAGCCATTTCCCTGGATAACAGAAATATACTCCTTGCTTCAGGGATGCCACACTCCACTTAGCAATCCACACCCAGAAGCACCAATTTTTAAATGCCATACTCAGTGGAGGCACTAGCAGCCTTAGAAGATACGGATCCCTACGCAAAGTGTTCCATTTCTGCTGTCTGCTGTCACCCTGGGGTTCAAGTGCCTAGGCAGCGAGACATTTCCCTGTGGTACATTTGGTTGGGGGCACATGGATGAAGTGACATTCATCTGCAGACAAATATAACTTTGTGAATTTCCTGTGGGCAAAGAGAAGAATGTGGTGCCATGCCCACAACTTCAATAACCAAATGCACAAAAGAAAAACAATGTCCATGGCCCTCAAGGCAACAAGACACAGCAGACATTATGGCAGGCATCAGCAACAGGCAGACCAGTGGGTATGTCAGTGGCACTAAAAATGCAGTGCACAATGGGCAGTGCCTTTATAATTGGTGTGTGTGACCACTGCTCCTGTTCACAGAGTCGAGGGAACATTACCTAACATGCATACTGGAACATAAATGTTACTACAGTAGCATGCAGGATTTCCTCCATGCTGTAGCACACTTCTACATGTTGTAGTTACATAAACATGTACTGTACACTGGGCACAGCACTCATTACTTCTGCCCTCATGCACTTGGTTAATAAAGCTGTGGGCATGGTAGTATTTGCCAACAAGAAATTTGCAATAGCCATATCTCACTGCAGTAGACACTTCAGCCATGTGTCCCCAAATAAGTGTACCACAGGGAAATGTTTCTCTGTTTAGGTACCTGAACCCTTTACCCTGGTATACACCCCAGTGCTCTCAGTTTCCCCCCATCATTACCTCCTCATATTATCCAAAAATGCTTTTGTTTTTTTCTCACACTTTGTCAGCTTTTTCCTACAACACTGCAATACATCCTAAACTGGCCAAGACCTTTCCATAACAACTACACAGGAAATAATTGAATTATGCTGGGGGCTTGGGGGCCACAGAGCCCACAGAAGCTATAGGGTTGTAAATGCTCTGAGGTTCATTTTAGTACTTATTAACACAACCTTTGGTCCAGTGACAAACTGAACAAAAAAAAAAAACTTCTTCTTCTTCTCTTTCAGCTGCTCCCGTTAGGGGTCACTACAGTGGATCATCTGTTTCCATTTTTTCCTGTCCTCTGCATATTGCTCTGTCACACCAACCACCTGCATGTCCTCTCTCACCACATCCATAAACCTTATCTCAGGCCTTCCTCTTTTCCTGTTACCTGGCAGCTTCATCCTTAGCATCTTTTTCCCAACATACCCAGCATCCGTCCTCAGCACATGTCCAAACCAATGCAATCTCGCCTCTCTGACTTTGTCTCCAAACCGTCCAACCTGAGCTGACCTTCTAATATATGGATTCCTAATCCTGTCCATCCTTGTCACACCCAGTGCAAATCTTAACATCTTTATCTCTGCCACTTCTAGCTCTGACTCCTGCCTTTCTGTCAATGCCACCGTCTCCAACCCATACAACATGCTGGTCTCACTACCCTCTTGTAGACCTTCCCTTTCACTCTTACTGGTATCAGTCTGTCACAAATCACTCCTGACACTCTTCTCCACCCATTCCACCCTGCCTGTACTCTCTTCTTCACCTCTCTTCCACACTCACTGTTACTCTGAACTATTGACCCCAAGTATTTAAACTCATCCACCTTCGCCACCTCTACTCCTTGCATTCTCACCATTCCTCTGTCCTCCCTCTCATTCACACACACATATTCTGTCTTAGTCCTGCTGACCTTCATTCCTCACTTCTCTAGAGCATATATCCACCTCTCCAGGGTCTCCTCAACCTGGTCCCTACTCTCACTACAGATCACAATGTCATCTGCAAACATCATAGTCCATGGGGCTTCCTGTCACAACTAAGGAAAGAAATTATTTTTTCTTTCAAGGAAGAAAGAGGTTATATCTAAGGCTTAATGTTTACAACTTCATAGGTAAATACTAGGCTAACAACCACCAGAACCCTTATAGGCCTAGCCATGCAATCTATCCTAATTATCTTCCTATGTATCATGGGTGTTTATTAGGAGACAGTATGTTATTTCGGACATTTTTAGAGATTATAGTTGAGGGTTGTTAGTCTGGGCATTACTTTCTGCCTCGGTCTATGAGAGATAAAGGGGAAATAGTTATTCCACCTTTCTCATAGGTTTGTAGATGAATACTAGGCTAACAAGGCCATTTTAAACCTAGACAATGATCCGTGGTCAGAATCGAACCTTGCACCTTGTGTTTATGAGGTGAAGACCTTAACCATTATGCCAAACTAATCACATTAAGGCTGATGACACAGTGGTTACCACAAACCTTTGTGGTAGTTTATCTATAAACCAAGAATAAAATGCTTATAAGGGCACATACATCATATCTGGAATGATCACCCCCCCCAAAAAAGAGTGATTTTCAGTGTACCCATATGGTATCTAAGTGGGAAGAAAGTGAAAGAACAAATAAACATAGTTATATTTTTCAAGTTGCTGCTGTCATGTCTACACAACATGCCTTCTCAACTCCAAAAGTCAGTTACCCTCTGTGTACCCCCCTCTGAAGTCAATACAGGCTGAAAGTGAAAGAACAAATAGAGCACAGCAACATATTTCAATCTACTGCTATAAGTTGTACAAATGCAGCATGCCATCTTTCCCCTATTCCCAGAATATTTCCACCTATAGAGACTTGACTTTAATTGTGAAGAAAGAGAAAAAAAAACACTTGCAGTAATTCATTCCAACTTGTTCTTATATGGTATACTAGCTCTACACATACTATAGTGACATTCTGTGACACCTATGAGTTTCCTGCATAAAACCTAATGAATACATATACTAACTCCAAAACTGGTGTACCCTGGAATATTCCACCTTTTCTGAAGTGCAGTGATCTCTGAATTATTATATACAAGTTTTAGGGAGGGGGTGAGAAAACCATTTTAAAGGTGCAACAGTGAGTTTGAGAATTTTCTGCTTTATATAAAACAATCTTATTTATATTTCGGAAGTTTTAGGACTCACAGTACTGGGAAACACACTTCCAATAGGGAGATTTGTACAGCTAGAGAGATGTGTGTACACATGAACGCATACACAAGCACTCTAACACATGCAGTTCACTGGCTGTATACCTCAGCAACTGAATAATTATACATTCAAACTATTTTCCTCCAAAATTCCACAAAGATCAGCCTTGATACAATGAGCCACCACCACAGAATTCATTAAAAGATTTTAAATACTTAATATACGGGCACCTGTCTGCTGGTATTAAAGGTTAAACTCTCCCTTATGTTTGCATTAAGATCTTTTATTGCACATTCTCTTCTGGTCCAGCAGGAACAGTAAGGGTTTGCTACTCAGGTTTATATTAAATGTATAATAACTTGGTGTCAATAAACTTAAATATGCAAAATTCAGTACTTCAACTCTGTTTTAGCAAACCTAGTACAGCTTGACTAAACACTGCAGAGGTACACATTAAAAAAAAAAAAAAAAAAAAAACTTTCCAGAAAAATTATATGCCAAAGACTTGCATTCTTTTCTAAGCACACATTACAACACTAACTGTGTATCCGAATGGCATGATAGACATTACACTGAAACAGACTTGTTCTCGGACAGTGTGTCTTTAAATCCAACAAAAATTAAAAGAAGCTGTTGAAACAAATGTCCATTTCAAGATAAAAATGTTTCATTCTTCTGGGTAAACCAGAGCATGATAATACACGCTTTCATACTGTATATAACTATTTTTTATAGTTGTCTTTTTGTTTTCAGTGAAGGTTTAAAGCACCAGAGGTGGTAATATATGAATGAAGGAGGGTCAACTGCACTACTGTAGTTATTTTATCCTGTTATAAGATCGGGAGAGCATAGGATGAGCAAGGAAAGTCAGACCAATGGCCATGCCCACCTTCCCAACACCCACCCCTCTGGCTCTAAAACCTTTTCCAAGGAGGCTGATGTCTGTGAGTCCTGCAGTAAATTTAAGGGAATCCATCCAACTATCTATGTTTGCAGGATGACAGGAAATCACATTGTTTGACATGCCAGAAGAGTGTATTTCAGAGCAAAGGGGGGTGCTATTTCTATCTATTTCTTAGAAGATTTAGATATTTGGTTTGGGTGCTGGCAGCACAATATGACTTGTCAATGAAAAGGAGTTTGAGCATAATTACACTGGCCTCCTTTCAAAAGCCTGTATGACATTAAGTGCAAGGATAAGACCTCCAGTATCTTCTGGTTAGCTAAAGTTTTTGAGACCAGAGATTTTTTTTCTTAGAAGCATCTGGTTGTTTTTTTGTTTTTTAACATGTCTAGCTAGATACATGCCAAACACTGTATAATATATAATAGGCAGAATACGAAGGGACAGGGACTTCCTTAGTTTTAGACAGGAGACCTTTGGCAATCAGTTGCAAAATGTAAAATGATTTCCAAACTATAGTGACCAAAGGATGGTCACAGGAGAGGGAAAAATCAACCAATGTGCCTAGATTTGTACGCTAAAGGGATGTTTTCAATGCGCATCTCTGGGTACTTAATTTGAGACCTTTTTATGCAAAGGAACTGATTTTAGTTACTTCATTTTGGATGGTATTTATGTAATCAAAGGCCATTTAACAACCACAATCAACCTGCAGTCATCAGCAAACATTGTTAACCACTGTTATCAGTATGGAGGTCTAAAAAATAAATACCAGACAGAAGGGGGCCCCAGAAGAGTTCCCTGAGGGACACCACTGGTGAGTTAACTTTCTCTCTGTCTGAGAAGGCAACATTAACTTGAGCAATATGTGTGTATCCTTAAGCCGGTTGGCTATCTTACCACAAAAGATTTAAGTTTTAAGACCATCAACTTAAAACAATTCCATCATATGACATATCACATGCTTTGGCCAGATCAAGGAAGGCAGCATGGACAGAGTAACCACTGTCGACTACCTAAGTAATCTTCTCAAAGAAGCTGACAAGATTCAGTAAGCAGGGCTTGCCCTTTTGCAGTGCCAACGTACAACAGGCCTAGCTTAATCAGGTTTCTGATGTCATGATCCAGAAGGTTGGTGATGACAAGCTACATGCCTTTATGCACAAGACTCATGAGGCTGACAGGTCTATAGTTCCCAGAGTGCATGGTATTGTGGGGTACTAGCCCAATGGGGCAGTTTAAGGAGCTTCTTTCTTTGGTTATACAATTTGTTTATCGGTAGACCACCACAATGCTTTATTTTTAAGTTTAATGTCATATTTGGTTTTGGAAGGGACTGCTGGGTCAATACATTTATCTAAATAGGCATAAAAGCCACTTGTGCAACTGGTTGTATAACTAGAGTCTGCTGTGGAGCTAAAATGAGTACATTTAAATTCTGATTAAGCAATGACCTATGCTGCAGCTTTCATATTATCAGACCAGAAGTGCTCCTGTCATTTGCATACATCTAGATCTGATAATGGTAAATGTGAAAGCTGTACTTTAATACAGAAAACCATTTATGAAAAATCAGTGGACTGTCTGTGGGACATAGCTTTCAACTGTCCTGATTTTAAGAATGCTCCTTATTTTGCCTCATATTTCTGTATGTTGATGCAAAACTTATTCTATTAACTTTATAAGTGAAACCGAATAGCATTTAAGAATTGCTCAGAGTTTGGGCCTTTGTTGCTGACGTCTGAGCAAAGAAGTTAAGAACTATACTGTGCTGACAAGGAGGAGAAAAATGTATACGATAAAATAAAGTAAAATGGCAATAGAACTCAGAGATGGAGGATTCTGTTGTAAACAAAAGGGGCCTCTCTACAGGGACAGAAAAAGAAAGCATACAAAAATGCATTAAGATAATATGACATGTAATGAGGCAGCTGCTGACAGTTTATGTTGCAGAAGACGTTGACACAGTAAGCATGCTTGTATTCAGAGGTAAAAGGAGATGCATTGAAGCACAAAAGAACATTTAGGTACTGCAAAGAAATACCGCTGTAGGTTAAGTGACTAACAGCTATGCCTCTGCCACTAATACTAGTGGGAATTCCACAAGGGTTGGAGTTGTTTTTCCTGAGTTAATATAACTAAGTAAAATAAAACAGATGATAGAATTCAGTACAGGCATCTTGTGCAACTTCACTTTAAAGTTAACCATCACAAACAATCCAACTTACAGGATGGGATACGAGTTATAGTCACCTGCTACTTGATGCTGAAAGAACAAACTGTTTTTTTTTTTGCAGTGACAAGAAACTGACAGCTGACAGAATGAAACTCCTTTGCAATTTATAAATTGGCTGGGGAAATAACATATGCACACACAACATCAGACAATCAGTGAGGTGACCATCGAAATGGAGAAGCTTTGATTTCCTCACCTGATATCCTAGCTCAACCCATTTCTGAATTTACCTTCATGCCCACAGGTACATGTGCTGTTGCTCATTGCACTTGATAAAGTTCTGTGCTGGGCTTGAAAGGTGCACAAAGGATCCAAGCCACTCAGTTCAACAACCATCCACTTTGAAATAACAGTTTGAAAAAAGGGGGGGTTATCCATTTGGATGCAGAGTCCTTCCAGACATATGAAGAGTGGAAGGTAATAAGCAACACTGAAGAAGGCTTCCTCTGACCTAGAATGCCTTCTGCAGTGGGTTGTCATCAGAAGGACATGAAAGAAAAAGAAAGCATCCTAGAAGCCCAAAGCCTGAAGAACATAAAAGGCAAACAAATGCTTTCAGAAAGTGAGAAATGACAACAAAGTGGTTGTGGCACAGAGAGATTTTGGAAACAAGCACTGAAATCAAGCACCCAACTGATGGCGTGGTCTGTGACAGCATCATTTACTAGCAGGTGGTTTGTCGCTTGAAGACAAAGCACGAGGCAGTTAATGTACTTAAGGGTTAGCATGATAAACAGCTCTTCTGCCTTCCTGCCTTCCTGAATTCATGCATTCTCTTCAGGTAAAAACCTGACCTAACGGGGCACATGCAAAGAATGAGGGCATCTCTCACGCCTATGGAACCTTTCCCCTGGAAAGCAAACAGGGAAAAGAATGGGCAGGTTTACAGAGAGTTTTACTACCCCTCTTGGAAGAAAGCACGCAAAAGTCAGAAGTGAAAACTGATTTTAGCGAGATTCCAGACAATGGCAGTTTGGAGGTCCTGCAAATAGAAGTGCTGGCTTACAATAAAAATTGCTTTCTAACAGACAAATTTCAAAGATGCAACACTAGTTAAGTTCCAATGAAGATGACCTTGCTTGTGAACCACTATGATAAAATCCCAAGAAAGTGAACAGTTCTTCACAGGATAGCAAAGATTCACAAGTACTTTAAAGAATTCTTTATCTCACCAAAGTTGGGCCACAACTTACCCTTGATGAGGCTGAATGTATAAAGATACCCAGAAGCATGAACCTGATGACAGAGTAACTGACAGTCATGACATGCAGGTACATAAGACAGGTCAGGACAACACGCAAGCTAAAAAAAATTATAAAAGATGCCTCTCCATCCAGATAAACAAATTACTCATCTCAGCAGAATACATCTGATCAGTGAAAAGCTTCCTTACAGCTTTGAAACCGCAATGGGCTCCACAGCAACCAATGGGAACTTCAGGACAGTTTTTCTACATTACCAATGTTCTCAACTGAGTAAACAAAGGTGGGTTATGGTCTTCCTGCTTTGATTAGGCACTGAATGAGACAGTACAGGAGAAGATGCACACAAATCTTTCCTGGTATGGGACAGAAAACACAGTCATTAACTGCTGCCTGCGCAGTCAACCAAAGCACTGTCAAGAAAAGGTAAAAGGCAAGGTGGTGGTTTCAAGTAGAAAAGGGTTTCATGTAATTAAAGAAAATAAACCACGAAGAAACTTCACAGTGTGGAGGGTGTGATGTCCACTTCCTGAATTATGTTAAGCACCTAATTCATTAATAAAAATCAAACTGTAAAATATGTGACAAAATAATAAAAAAAAAAAAAAATAGGTATTCCACAGCTGAGTTAAAAATGGAATATCCTTTATTGAAACACACAAACCAAATATAACTAAAAATATAACATAACTAAAGAAAATGCATACAAAACAGAACCTAAAGCAAAAGAAAAATGTCTAAAATAGGAAATATAATTAAAAAAAAACTCAGGCATAAAAGATATAGGGCCAAAAGAGGACTGTAAACTAAAACAAAGTAAACTTCTAGTACTGCAAATGCAGTACTAATGTATAAGAATTAACCATAACAGTAGATGTTCTAATAGATCACTGTGTTAGTTGTTTGTCTTTTCGGCTTTTCCCGGTTAGGGTCGCCACAGCGGAACTCCGGTCCGCTAATGAATGGCAGTAGATTTTGTATGATGCCGAGTTGACAGCCCGATGCCCAACCTTCAGCGAAGGCATGCCTATTCACGCATGCCTTTCGGAGGCCACTCGACCGCGGGGAGGACATGCAGACTCCACACAGAAGGCACTCCAGCCGTGAATCGAACAGTAGAACCTCTTGCTGTGAGGCAACAATGCTACCGCTGTACCACTGCGGCTATACTATAGATCACTGTGTTAGTAGTACTGCTTAATGGTACTTCTGCATAGAAGGCCCAATGTCTGGTCATACTTCCACCCAACAGTAAACTTCCCTTTCTGGACAGATGGGCACCCTTCCCTGGGGGATGCCAGCACATTCTCATGATAAAACAAAAATCCACCTGAGCCATCTTAGTTCTTTCTTTTCCAAACTCCTGCTGGAGAAGCCCTGCTCAAATTCCAAGTATAGATTTATTTATGACATGACCCTAGCTCACACACCACAGCTGGAGAAAGACAAGGCAGGACAAGGGCCTGGAGAAAGTACAGCTGAGTTACGAACTTCCATAATTCTATCAAGCAAGAACCTGACTCCCTCCAGCTTTTCAATTGTAATAGTTTGCATGGGTTTCTTTCCTGAGTGACCCCCCACCTGGGATTCACTGCATAAAGCAATTTCTACCTTCTCCACTGAAGCTGGCTATCTTAACTAAGTAAACCTCTGGGAAGAAAGAACCTAACTCCCTCCAGCTTTTCAATCATAATAGTCTGCAGGGGTTTCTTTCCTGAGTGACCCCCCCACCTGGGATTCACTGCACAAAGCAATTACTATGAAGCTGGCTATCTTAACTAAGTAAAACCTCTGGGAAGCAAGGACCTAACTCCCTCCAGCTTTTCAACTGTAATAGTTTGCACGGGTTTCTTTTCTGAGTGACCCCCCCGCCTGGGATTCACTGCATAAAGCAATTTATACCTTCTCCACTGAAGCTGGCTATCTTAACTAAGTAAAACCTTTGGGAAACAAGAACCTGACTCCCTCCAGCTTTTCAATTGTAATAGGTGAACTACAATTTAGATTTTGTAAACTGTTGAGGCTTAATGGTGTATGCACAACAGCAGTGAAGGGATCTAGCCAACTGCCACTAGATTGGGCTATACTACTTTGAATCAGCCTTACACTTACACAGTGTTCCAGTCCCAAGCATTTACTTTTTAATTTGGTAAAGTAATTTCGCTCCCTCCTTATTGACTACATTTGCTAGTTTCCCCCTAGGATCCAATTAAAATTAGCCTGAAAATTTGTGTAAAATTAAAAAAGAATAAAACAAACTAAAGTACAGCCAAAAACATTGCTTACATACAATCATACAAACCAAACCAAAAGCCCAAGGTAACTCTCAGAGTCAGTGTTAGCCCCACTCCTCTCCCCTCCCTGCCCCCAAATCTCATCCGCCCCCACTAGTTCTAAATTTAAACCAGACTTTGCCACTCCCCTCCTGCTAAGTACCAATCAGCACCTCACACATCATTGAACAACCCTGCCCCTTAACCCATTTCCTTCTCTCTCATTCTTCCACACCCTGTTAGCACAGTCAGCCATCAAATTTGGCCCTCCCCCTATCATAATGCAAACAAGCAAAAAAAACACAAATTACCCAAATGCCTATATTGTTTCTATTTTACCATCTCACCGCCTAAGAACAAACACTTGACCATGGTATTCACTACCCAAATGGTCAGGACCTACGACTTCACACAACACCAAACACTTTACCTTCCCCAGCACACTGAATATACCACCCTCTATAAAATACCAACCCTGTACAGCCACAAAACATCATCCTAAAGGCAAAGACTATATAAAGCTTATAAACAAACTCATAAAGCTCAGAATATCCTGTCACTATAACCTTATAACACATGGAGACATTCATCCCAACCCTGGCCCACCCACACCCAATAACCTCCACTCCCCTACCACAACCCCCACAGGCAAGCTACCCATAAATACTCCCACTAGTTCCCTCCTAGCATTTCACCTAAATATTAAAAGTATTAACAATAAGATTCCCAACCTACACGCCTTCCTAGCAACCCACTCCCCAGACATTGTGTCTTACGGAAACCTGGCTAAAACCCAGTACTACTGACAATGAGATACTACCTCCAGGATACAATATTCACCAGTTAGACCATGCTACAAGGAAAGGAGGTGGGATAGCAGTCCTTTACAAAATACTCTAACCGTTAATAGAGACACCATTCAACCTCCCCAATTCAATAACGCGGAACTCCTCATAACCAAGCCACAGATTAACCAAAACAAACACTTGAACATCGTCTGTACATACATTCCACCAGGCAACAACCTAAATACCCTATATCATCTCCTTTACTGGTTATCCACTACCTATCCCCAAGAAACCATAGTTCTTGGTGATTTTAACACTGACTGGCACCCCTGCCCCTCTGAACCCCCCCCACTCATATAAACTTATCAACAGACCATAACCTCTCCCACTAGGATAAACAAACCAACCAACAAAGAAAGTATCCTAGACTGGATCCTAGTTAAGAACCAACCCCAAATGTACACACAGCTGGTACTCTCCTTGATGACCTCAGTGACCATTGTCTAACCTATACCATAAAACATAAGGCAGGAAACCCTCACCAGCCCAAATATAAAACATTTAGAAACAGGAAAAACTCTGATGCTACTATATTCCAAAATGAATTAAAAGCAGTTGACTGGTCTAAACTATGCTCCAGCACGTACAATAAAAACTAGATCAAATACAGTACCATGGCTCACAAAAGATACCAAAGCTAAAATCAAAACTAGAAACAGAGCCTGGGCCAGCTGGAGAACAACTAAAGCCCCACTTTCCCATCTAAAATATCGTCAACTCAGGAATGATACAAAAAAATCTATTTTACTGGATAAAAAAAGCTTCTACCAAAATCTCCTACAAAAACACCACAACAACCCTCAAAAGTTCTGGGCAGGCTTAAATCAACTACTTTGTCCAGGTCACTCCACCACCCCAATCGTGACTAACTACACCCATAGTTCACCAGAGACCATAGCTAGCGCCTTTAATAACTTTTTCACTGAAACAATCCAATCCCTAGCAAATCAAGTAACCCCCTCTAACTTAAACCACATGCCTAATCTACCTAATAAATCACCCGGAATTTAGCTTCCAACCAATATCCACTAGTTTTATCAAAACACTTCTAAAAAAACTAAAACCTACCACCCTCGCTACTGACCTCCTCCCTGCAGAGTACCTACAAATAGCTGCAGATGCCATTGCATATCATATATATCCTCATCAACAGAACCTTATCTGAAAATGCTATCCTCTCCCTCTGGAAAATATCTCACGTCATCCCACTCCATAAAGGTGGTAGCTCCGCAGACATATCCAACTATAGACCCATTGCCATTCTTTACCCACTAGCCAAAATAATGGAGAAATGTGTACACAAGCAACTAATGCAATACCTTTCACAGAATAACTTACTATCCGACTCCCAGCATGGTTTCAGGCCATACCACAGCACCACCTCAGCCCTCCTTTCCTTTACTACGGCCATAAACCAAAACAGGAAGGACAATAGGCTAACCTCTGCTCTCTTTCTTGACCTATCAAAAGCCTTTGACAAGGTCAACCATGAACTTCTCATTCTTTCACTAAAATCTATTTCCCTCAACAAGCCTGCTATAGTACAGTTTTGTACCTACCATAAATGTAGATGTTCGAGTGTTCACCCTGCTGCAGTCATCACACTTGGGTTATCCTGACATCAGACGGTCCCGCAGTCGGCCTGAGTTCCAAAGTCTTGGTCCGGCGTCGGTTGCTGTCGCTTCTTCCCTGACATCAGTGCGCCAGGGGTATATAAGAGGCATCCAACGCCATTTTCTTCAGTTTTTCTTGCCCCAGATGTCAGGTGCCCCCAATAGGTAGGCAATATATATATATATATATATATATATATATATATATATATATATATATATATATATATATATATATATATATATATATATACAGCTATATAAAAAAGTACATATAAAAATAAAACAATACCTTCAGGCACAAGCAAATACACCACAGAGGTTGTATAGGATAGAGTGGTATAGATAAATCCAGCTAGTTCAGAGGGGATGGAGGGAGGGTAACCCGGACTGCAGCAGGGTGAACACTCGAACATCTACATTTATGGTAGGTACAAAACTGTACTATGTTCATCGTGTTACCCTGCTGCAGTCATCACACTTGGGTTGAATCCCAAAGCTAAGGATGGGTGTTGGAGTTAAACAGGGTTAGAAGAAGCTAGTAGACCCTGCAAAACTGCAGTGGCAAAACCAGCTCTGGTCTTAGAATATAGAGGTAAGTGATAGTGTTTGGTGAAGGTGTGCACTAACTCCAAGTTGCAGCTTCCAAAATATCCTTGGTTGGCACCCCCCTGTGAAAGGCTGCTGATGTAGCTATAGCCCTGGTGGAGTGGGACCTAATGTTAGCAGGTACCGATTTCCCATGATGCGTGTAGCGGAAACGTATACAATGCCCTATCCATTTAGAAATGGTCTATTTTGAGATAGCTTTTCCTTGTGATCCTGCAGCATAGGCTACAAAGAGCTGGTCAGATTTTCTGAAAGCCTTAGTTTTATCCAAGTAGTAACGTAATTGCCTGTGAATGTCCAAAGAGTGCAGGAGCCTTTCTCCTTTGTTCTGGGGATTTGGGAAAAAGGTGGGCAAATGAATGGTTTGGTTTAGGGCCACACTGGATACCACCTTTGGCATAAAGGAAGGGTTAGTTCGTAGAGAGACTCTGTCTTGATGAAAAATGAGGAAAGGCTCTGCTGCCTTTAGCGCCTGTAGCTCTGAGACTCTTCTAGCTGAGGTTATTGCTAGTAGCAGGGCAGTTTTCCATGAAATAAATTTTAAATCAAGCTGAAAAAGCTGGTTCAAAGGGAGGCAGTGTAAGCTTTTCCAGAACAAAGCTGAGATCCCAGGTGTTGGTGCTCTCCTGGACGGTCTTATGTTCTTAGCCCCTCTGAGGTACTGTCTTAGGAGTGGATGTGAAAATAGAGGAGGATCCGTGTTGTAATGAGCTGAAATTGCTGAGGCGTGGATCTTAATAGATGAAAAGGAAAGTCCTTTGTGCAACATCTCAGTTAAATATTGTAGAATCTGAGGAATGTCTGGATCAAGGGGATTTTGGCCTTTAGCCTGGTTCCAGGCGCAAAATCTTTTCCATTTGTCTGAATAGGTTTTCCTGGTGCTGGGCCTCCTGGCCTCCAGAATGACATCCATAACAGCTTTGGATAGAGGTGTTTGCTGGTTGTTTAGGTAATTTGCCACGCAGCCAGGTTTAAAGTCTTGAGCTGGCTGTGTAGAATCTGATTGTCTCGCTGTGTGAGCAGGTGAGGAATTTGTGGTAAAATCCATGGTGGGCCGTGGGCCATGTTCCTTAGAATTGGATACCAGTGCTGGCGTGGCCAGTCTGGCGCAATGAGTATCATATTTGTGGTCTTTCTAATCTGACTTTCAGCAGTATCTTTGCTAGAAGAGGCAGTGGAGGAAAGGCATACACTGTTAATGTTTTCCAACTGAATGAGAGGGCGTCCACTTTCCAAGCTTGTGGATGGAATGTCCTTGTGCAAAATTTTTGAAGTTGGTAGTTTTGGGGGTTGGCAAACAGATCTATGTCTGGGTATCCCCATTTTTGAGTTATCATTGCAAATACCTGTGGATCTAATTTCCATTCGTGGGGATCCATGATGTTTCTGCTTAGGTCGTCTGCCAATGTGTTTTTCTTTCCTGGCAGGAATTGTGCTTGTAGTTGAACCTGGTAAGACAGTGCTGTGTTCCACAAGGTCATTGCTTGCCTGCACAGAGGGTAGGAATGTGTGCCCCCTTGCTTGTTTATGTACCACATTACTGTGATATTGTCTGTCTGTATTATTAGTTGCCCTGGGTGTAAGTGGTCCTTGAAAGCTGTTAGGGCATTCTGTACTGCTAGCATTTCTTTTTGATCGAAATGCAGATGCCTTTGATCTGTAGTCCATTTGCCCTGAATGCACTGTCCTGCCATGTGTGCTCCCCAGGCATAGTCTGATGCATCTGTTGTCACAGTTTGCCTGGCTGTGGGTAAGGCGAAAGGCTGACCCTTGTTGAGGTGACATGCCTGTGCCCACCACAGAAACTCCTGTTGAAGGCAGGGAATGAGTGGTATCATTGTTTCCAAGCTGTGGCTGTGCTGAGTCCATATGCTTTTCAGGTACCATTGTAATTTCCTCATATGCAGTTTTGCATATGGTATTAGTAGTATGCAAGATGCCATGAATCCCAAGGCCTGCAGATTTTTTCTTGCAGGGAGTTGGGTCTTTGTTGCCATTATTTTGAAGTATTGATTCAGCTGTTGTTGCTTGTCTGGCATGAGATAAGCCATCTGGGCCGTTGTATTCAAGCTGGCACCCAGGAATATTATGTTTTGTGAGGGCACTAGTTTTGATTTCTTTTCGTTTACTGTGTACCCTAGGCAACTTAGAAGGTGTTTGACAAATGCCAGATGCTTTAAAAGAATGTCCTTGCTTTCTGCTTGAATAAGGCAGTCGTCCAGGTATGGGTATATTTGAATTCCTCTTTGTCTGCAGTATGCAATTACTGGTACCAGGCATTTTGTGAAGACCCTGGGTGCAGTAGATAAGCCAAAGGGCAGTGCAGAGAATTGATAATGGGTTGAACCTGCAGTGAAGCGGAGGTAACTTCTGCAAATTTGTCTGATAGGGACATGCAGGTATGCCTCCTTGAGGTCCAGCGTTACTAGCCAAGCATTCTTGCCCAGCATGGGAAGAAGCTGCTGTAGTGTTAGCATCTTGAATTTTGGTACTTGTAGATAGGTGTTCAGAATTGAAAGATCCAGAATGGGTCTCCATGCTTTGTCTTTTCTTGGGACTAGAAAGAGTCTTGAGTAAAATCCTTGTCCTTGCTCCTGTATAGGTACCTGTTAAATGGCTCTCATGTCCATGAGAGCTGTAATTTGTTTTTGTGCCTCTGCCGATTGATTTGGTGGCAGGTTTGGCATTCCTTTTATCCTTGGCAAAGTATGAAAGTGGAATCTGTATCCTTGTGAGACAATGTTTAGGACCCATTTGTCTTTTGTGGTGATGTGCCAGTTGTCTGCAAAGAGTGCTAATTTTCCTCCCAAGGGAGCTGCCAAGAGAGATTTGCTTGGTAGTTTGAGGATTGAGTCATTGTGTTTGTCTTCTGCTAGCTTGGGGTCTGTCTTCTCCTCCTTTCTGGGTAGCAGTACCCCATTGGCGAGGTTTGTAAGGGCCTTGTGACTGACCTCTGCCCCTTGGGTATCTGTATTTGCCCCTCTGTGATCTGTCAGAAGCTGGAAAGGACCAGTTTTTTGTTGGCCAATTTCTGCTGAAACAAGGGGGTTGTACCTGTAAAAAATCCTTGACCGTCTGCATAGACTTTGCCTTATCCTCCATTTTCTTTAAAACCTCTTCTGCTTTGACACCAAATAATACATCCTGCTGTAAAGGTGCATCCAATAATTTTGCTTTAACATGATCAGGTAGGGTTTGTTCTTTTAACCAAGCATGTCTACGTATGACAGACCCAGTAACAGCTGCTCTACAGGAAGCTTCCAATGAATCAAATCTGCATTGTAAAGTATGTTTGCCCACCCGTTCAGCTGCATGCAACAGATCCTGCATTTCCTTGAATTCAGACTATTCAGAATGTGTGCTCATTTTTTGTTTTAATTGAGACATTAGAAATTGCTGATATTTCAGCATGTGAAAGTGACAATTTAATGATCTCATAGCCAGAGTAGCTGAGGTGTATATCTTCTTTCCCCATCTATCTAGGGCTCTGGAATCCCTTTCAGATGGCACAGGATTTTTAGTCATAGAAGCTTTAGCCCCTTTGGGACCCTGGGAAATTGTTTCTGGGTCAGCCATAGGGCTTTTGCAAAGGAATTTGTGTGAGTCAGGTACTATGTAGTACCTGTCTGGTTTGGCTGGAGCAGGAGGTTGAGAGTCTGGATTTAGACTAGACTCCAAATAAACATCATCCACAATGTCTAAACTGGAGGGATAGCAAATGGTCTGTGCTGGGGTAGTAAAAGGAACTCTCAGAGCCTTTTCTTAGAATCAGAGTAGTCCTGGCCTTCCCAGTGGAAATGTTCCCTCATGGTATGTAACGTTTCCCCAAAAGAGTAGTCTTCAGGGGGAGATGCTGAGTGAATAGATTCTTCAGCATCAGAGTCTTCATAAGGGGGAAAAGTGTAATCCTGTTCCTCAGAAGAATCTGAGGTAATTTAAACCTGGTCAGAGGAAGCAAAATCCTCCTCTTGTCTTGGTCTTTTATCTGGAGGGGGATGGGAACCCCTAATTAGGGTAATCAAATCTTCAGCCATCTTGAGCATCTGTTTCTTAGGCATGGGGCCTTGAACTGTAGACTGATGTACAGCCTTTTTTGGTTTTAATGGAGTTTTAAGCTTAGCAAAAGATTTAATGGTGAGTGTAGTCGGTCTGAAGACACCTTCTGCAACCGTGGGTGTTTCTACTGCACTGGGATCTCCTTCTGCTTCGGTGTTGGAAGGGCCTAATGAAGATGGCTGCGATGGCCTAGTACACTCCGCTTGAGAATCCGCAGCTGTCTGGGGTTCCAATTCTGTGGTCGTCAGGGGCTGCGTAGGCGCCTCACTGAAAACCAGAGAACCGGCGACAGGCCCAGCAGAGGCCTCGGAGTCTGGCTTGTTCCTAGGCTGCCTGTCCTTATCCTTGTGTTTTTTATGCATGCCGGTCGTCGGCTGCTCCGACGGCATGATATAATTAAATTTCCTACCAAAGTAATGTCGTGCGAAATCAAAACGGTGTTTGATAGTTCGTTTATTAAACCTAGCACAAAACCGACTACCTGTGACGTCGTGGTCTGGGCCTAGGCAAGGAATACAATAAGAATGGAAGTCCTTATGAAGTATTTGCTTCCCACAAGAAATGCAATTGTTAACTTTTTCTGACATCTGACTGAGGCAAGAAAAGGTTTCCCCAACGGGGTACTTAGCTTTATTGAAGACTTTGGACTGAAATTCGATTAGAAAATCTCAGGTGTCGGCCGACCGGCACTTGCGAACTGCTTCTGCTTCGGGCACCGCGCGGCAAGAAAGACTGGAGAAAATGGCGACGGATGCCTCTTATATACCCCTGACGCACTGATGTCAGGGAAGAAGTGACAACAACTGACGCCGGACCAAGACTTTGGAACTCAGACCGACTGTGGGACCGCCTGACGGCAGGATAACCCAAGTGTGATGACTACAGCAGGGTAGCATGATGAACATCCAGCGGTTCCAGTCCTACCTGACTGGTAGACAGCAGGCGGTACAATTGCAGGGCAAACTCTCCAGCCAGTTACCTCTTACACCTGGTGTCCCTCAAGGGTCCATACCAGGTCCACTACTCTTCTCTATTTTTATCAACAACCTCCACACTGTTATCCCTAAAGCCACCTGCATTCAATACGCAGATGATTCCACTCTCCCCATTCGACTTGTAAATCTTAACCCAAAATACATTTAACATTATCGAGAACTGGCTCACGAACAAATGCCTACTTCTGAACCCCAAAAAAACTAAACTTCTATTCTTCTCTCCCACTGGTAGATCCACCACACTTTCATTCTCTGTCACATCTAACAATGGTACCACTATTTCCCCAGATAATCACACCAAACTGCTAGGAGTTATCATAGACAATAATCTCAAATTTGACCTGCAGGTCAACAAAACCATACAGACCATCAATAAGAAGCTTGGATCACTGTATAGAAACAAGACATTTTTACCTCACTGGCTAGGACTGCAATTGCCCAATCACACCTACTCTCTACTCTTTTATATGCCTCGCCTGTACTCTCAAACCTCAACAAATCAGAACTAGGTAAGCTGTCCCATACCTACAATCATATTACCAGATTTGCCACTGGCTCCACCTATAGAACCCACCACTGCCAGAACCTGAAACAACTAGAGTGGCTAGAACTGCCCTGCTTAATTCAATTCAATCAACTCTTAATAGCACACAAAATTTTGTACCACCCTGAGGATACCCCCTCACTTAAAAATATTATTAAGCCATATAGCAACCTAAGATCCCTATGGTCAGCCGATAAACTACTGGTCCAAATCCACAAAGCTAATAACTCTGCTGGTGAATCCCTGTTTGCCAACTTCATTGGCAAAACCTGGAATTCATTGCCAAACTATATAACCCTACAATCCTCCAAAAGTCTCTTAAAAAAAAAACCTCAAACGGTATCTCAAAGTGAATTGGCTATGCCCATGTACCAACCCTGATTAAGTTATAAACTAAAAGCATATTCTGCAATTATCATAACTTGTAACTACATCACCAAGCTCTGCTTCCAGTCTGATGTCTCTTACTTTTAATTGTCTGTCCATGAGAATTGTGAGTCCCTACTAGGGAACACTACTAACCCATTGTATATAATCACTTTGTTTTTATAATTGTTTGCTAACTTCTGTGTAATCTATGTAAGCTTGTCTATGTGGAGCTTTTCTCCCTGGGCCTCCGCTGAAAATGGACATGTATCCAGTCAGACTATCCAGGTAAACAAATGTAAAATAATAAATAATAATAATAAATATCAAGCATATTCACTATTGCTTTAATGACTCTTGGGAACTTGCTGCCACAGGAGAACAGACACCTGCCCCAACTTTTAGAATTTTTTTTTCATTTCTCACCTCACGTAAAAGCTAGTACGTATGTAATTTTTGTACTGCTGACATCTAACTTCCAAGTCATATGCCATAGAATAATCAATGCAGTATCAACTGCTGAAAACTAGTTTAATGATAACCAACCAAAAAAGCTAAATACAATGAAAATACAATAAAATGTACTAAGCACTTTCACCCGTACGTATTCTGGGCATCATCAGAGTACTAAAGAACTTATACACTAACTTCCATATATATAACAACTTGCTGATTGGTAAATTAGTGAATTGATGTTAATGGTTACATCACAACACCTAATTAACAACTCTTTACAATGAATCTCTTAAAAACAGACATAAGGATTGCTAAAATATCATTATAACAATACCAAATAATAAACAACTAGTATATTGTACTGAAAAAACACTGTGTATAGTACTGTATTTTTAAATAAAATCGTAAAAAGTAATTTTATGTGTTTCGGCCATGTTGATTGTGCAGAAGTGACATTAAATGATACAGAGTTTGAACATGAGACTGATACAGACCTCAATGGAGGCCTTTGCTCTATTATTGTAGATGGAGGTTTCAATTTATACAATTTCACTGATACCACTTTTAGTCCTAGTCATGTTACTCTTTTCAAAAAAGGTTTTACTTATGTTCCATCTTTTAAAATTGACATAGGAAGGATTTTAATTAATTTAAATTTATACACTAGATTGCTGAATCTTAACATATTTTTGCCAACAATAAAGGTATCCAGATAGATAGTAGTAGTTTTACACTAAAAAGGAGTAGTACATTTATACCGCCACAGAATCCCATGATTTATTTATTCGAAAGGTTATGTGAGACTCAGATAAGAAGAGTATTGAAGAGAGAAAAAAGTATATCTGAGAACCTAACTTCAGCTGAAAAATTTTGTCTTAAGGAGCTGACTACGACAGATAAATACAGGGTTATGAAACCCAACAAGGGAGGTGGAGTTGTTGTTATGTCTAAAACTGATTATTTGAACAAAATAACTTCAGCTGAAAAATTTTGTCTTAAGGAGCTGACTACGACAGATAAATACAGGGTTATGAAACCCAACAAGGGAGGTGGAGTTGTTATTATGTCTAAAACTGATTATTTGAACAAAATGACTGTTATGTTGAGCAATAACAAAACTTATGAAAAAGTGTCTAAACATGAGATGTATAGGGCATACACTAAAGTGGACTGGCAGCTATACGAATTTTTGATGGATGGAGTTATTAGTAAAGAAGAACACAACTATTTAATAGTCGAGTATCCCATTACTCCATCCATCTTTGGTATTCCCAAGATACACAAGGATACCAACAATCCACCATTTAGGCCTATAGTATCTGCTAAAGGGTCCAAAACTGAGGCTATTGCCTCATTTATAGATGTACATTGTAAAGAGATGTTAAATCATCTACCACATATATTGAAGGACTCCTGGCATTGCTTAGACAAAGCAAGAGAACATCTTGTTAATGTTATCCTTGACATGATTATGGTCACCATTGATATTGTAAATTTGTTTACTGTGATACCACACAAACTAGGTTTAGAAATGTTTGAGGCCAGTTTATTGAGGTTTAGTGGAATGCACAGTGGAAAATGCAAACTTTTAGTGGAATTGATAGAAATAGTACTTGAAAATAACTACATTTACATCAATGGTGAATACTTCAGACAAAGTACAGGGGTGGCCATGGGAGCCAGATGTGCTCCTATTTACGCCAACGTAGTTAGCCCTTTGGGAAACACAACATGTTTTTAAATCTAGTTATTGGTCAAACATTGCTTTATATCTGAGATACCTGGATGATATCCTTATTTTCTGGAAAGGCAATAGAGAACAATTATTAGAATTTGAAAATTTTCTCACAACATCAACTTTTTTAAATTTTACTAGTAAAATTCATGGGAATAATTGTGAATACTTGGATATACTATTTTACAATAATAATGGCGTGATAGAATCAAACATATTTAGAAAGAAAACTTATTCTAATTCATTTTTGCATTTTGACAGTTGCTATCCTTACTACCAGAAAAGGAATTTAGTCAAAGGACAGATGGTTGGGCTCTCACGAATTATAAGTGATGAGACAATCTTTTGCTTGGAGATTGAAAAACTTTCTAATATGTTCCTAGACAGGGGGTATCCCAATGAACTTATAAGTAACGTTAGAAATGAGATTTATGTAAAAAGAAACCATCTATACAAACCTATAATCAAGTTTGGAATTGATAACGCTACAAGAGCAATGACAAGATTAGAAAGGACACTTTTATAATACCTTATAATGAAACATCATTTAAGATAGTTAATATTTTGCGAGAGACCTGGACTGGTGTCTTTATGAACACGGCTGAATTAACAGACATCATAGGTAGGTTGCCCTAAGGTTATTTACAGCAGAGGTATGAATTTGAAAGAGCTTTTTGAGAAATGTACTAACAATGATATGTACAAAATGTCTAGGATGAGCAAATGTGGTGCATGTAGGACCTGTAAGTACATTAATGATGGACCATACGCTGCTATACATAATTATGGGAAAACAATCAGATGTCCTGGGTACTGCAACTGTAACACCAAAATGGTTGTATATCTGGCCACTTGTTCGTCTTGTTCAGCATTCTATGTAGGAAAACCTATTAGAAAGTTAAGAGAACGTATAGTTGAACATATTAGAGATATAAAAAAGGAAAAAAGTACTAGTTCCCTATAAACACACAGTCAAAAATGTCAAAACTTCAGGAGATTTTTATTTTTTGTGATAGACAGAATTACATTAAATATCAATAAAGGAGGTGATGACAAGACTATATTAGAGGCAAAAGAATGCCTATGGCAACTGAGATTAAATGCCTGCACTACATCAGGTATCAACAAACACATATCTATAGCCAGTATACTAAAATATAAGTCACATTTCATTTGATTCGGGCTATAACAATCTTAGTTAAAACAGCCCATCAATTCATATACAAGTTTTTATTAATTTTTTATGAATTTTCATATTGTATTATTATATTTATATTACTATTGTATATTATATATTACCTACACATTTTATACAACATCTTTTTAGTAATTAATTTATAATTTATATTTAATAGTTGAATTTCAAAAGTTATTTTTTCACTAGTAATCCTTAATTTATTCATCAATTTATTTATTTATTTATTTACTTATTTACTTCAGCACAGCACAAGTATTTTTCGACAATTATTCTCATGCATTTTAATAAAAAAGTTTTATATATGAAGTATTTATAAGTCTTGGTATAAGTCTTGGTATATTGAATGTATGATTTTTAATTATTTATATTTACACACTTTTTTTATGATATTATTTAAAAATACAGTACTATACACAGTGTTTTTTCAGTACAATATACTAGTTGTTTATTATTTGGTATTGTTATAATGATATTTTAGCAATCCTTATGTCTGTTTTTAAGAGATTCATTGTAAAGAGTTGTTAATTAGGCATTGTGATGTAACCATTAACATCAATTCACTAATTTACCAATCAGCAAGTTGTTATATATATGGAAGTTAGTGTATGAATTCTTTAGTACTCTGTTGATGCCCAGAATACGTACGGGTGAAAGCACTTAGTACTTTTTATTGTATTTTCATTGTATTTAGCTTTTTTTGGTTGGTTATCATTAAACTAGTTTTCAGCAGTTGATACTGTGTTGCCTGTTTCAGTTTTCCTGGTTTTCCACTTTGGATTATAGAATAATCAATGTCTGTGCTTCATATCAAGGCAAATCTGTATAACATCCAATATAACTTCAGAATATATTATTCTACTTAACTTTGTAATGTAAATGTGCCATTGAGGTCCAGAAAAGGTTCACTGGACCCCTGTACTTACCTGGTCAGCAAATGTATAAATAAGCCTGGATGGGATGCCTTCCAGGAGATGTTAGTGGTACAAGAGTAGCATCAGCCCACAAACCATCCCAGTTCTTTCCTGCTTTGGCAGACTAAATTTTGATTATGATTACCTGGTGCCACAGGACTGACCTTCCTGGTGACAGTGATATCTAGGGAAGTGGTGCAATCAGAAGACCTTCAAGCTGACTCTCCAGGTCGAATGTCAACTCTGAAGCAGAAAAGCACCAGGTCAAGGGAACAAAAAGAAAAAAACAAAATGCAACTTGTGTACCAACCCCACCCACGGATGCCCAGGGTTTGTGAAAGGATGCAATGGAGGGAGGGAACTGGTACTGCAACATTTAATATATATGAACTGCAGCAATTATGTTAAGTTCCTAGCACACTGTTCTGTATTATTCATATAATTCTGTTTTATAGTAATGGTTCTTGGGCAGATTCCCAGAGCTTAAAGACCACAAGGGGGCTGACTCTTGGGAGGACATGGTTGCAGATGTCCCTGTAGAATGGTTATGAGAAGCTCTTCCATGGCCCTGGATGCAGCACCCACACTGTACTGTTTGGGGAAAAAAGTGTGGACAGATACCCAAGTAGTTGCTTCCAGGACAGTGTGCACTGACTTCCCTAAGGAAGAACTAGCAGCTCCAGTTAAACTAGTGGAATAGGACCCTAACATGCCTAGGGACACTTCTCCTTTCAGCTGCTCCCATTAGGGGTCACCCCAGTGGATCCTTGGTCTGCAGAATGAGTAACAATAGAGTTTTACGATGTTGAATTGTCAACACGGAGCCCAACCTTCCTCAGAAGGCACACACACATGCACACACTCACACCTCAGGCCAATTTAGAGTGTCCAGTCCACCCGGAGCATGTCTTGGGGTGGGAGGAAAACAGAGCACCCAGAGGAAACCCACACAAACAAAGGGAGGATGTGCAGACTCCGCACAGAAGGTACCCCAGCTGAGAATCAAACCATACCCAGGGACAATCATGTCATGAAAAGAATAACAGAAGTAGATGCAGTTGGCCAGCCATTTGAATATGATATGCTTGCAAACTGATACATTAATTAATTTATTTTTTCTATGTAGGTGTACTCTGTCGAGGTTTAAAAGCATTAATCACTGCTAGCATTTCTTTGATGTGTATCTGCTTTGGTTTGTTCAAAAAAATACAGGCTATCTGATGCCCTCAAAAAATAATGCAATGCAATATAATCTAAAAGCTGAAAAGAAATTACTCGATGAAGTGCTTACCTATATCAGCTCTGGCCCATGCTGAAAAGCACTGCACTGTCGATGCCAAGCAAAATGTCTGTCATGGTACTCATACTTCCGCAAGAAACAAGGTACAGCTGTGTAAGTCCTATATACCTATAACAACAGATGTTAGAATTTCTTCACTGCTCTGTAGCTTAAGGGTAGTGTCCTATCAATGACACAGACTTGGCTAGCTTGCCAAAGCTATAACTCCCCTCATTCTCACTCACTCTGGCTGCTACTGATGGGCTGCAAACTTTTTGGAGAGTAGTAAATCTGCAACCAGAGTGAGGTAAATCTTCAGGATTTCACTGCCTTAAGGAAGGAAGATTCATTCTGAGCAAACAAACAGCAATCAATAATTACCACAAAAATCATCCAAACAACAGTAACAACCTTAACAAAGGAGGCTGTACCCTATCTTAACTACCTATGAACAGGATGGTGGGTGGGTGGCAGCTACTACAGCAGTGAAGAAATTCGAAGATCTACTGGCATAGCTACGTAGGACTTACACAACTGTACTATGTATGTCATTCTCACTGCTGCAGTAGTCTATGGATCAGATTCCCAAAGCTCAACCTACTTGGGAAAAGAAAGGATAAAGTTCTAAAAGTCCCTGGAGAATGATCCAAACAAAACCTGTCCTGGACCTTGAGAATGAATCAAGTTTGTAGTGCTTTGTGAAAGCAGGAACCGAGGACCAAGTTGATGCCTTGAGAATACTTCTATAGTCCACTCCGTTCCAGTATGGCATAGAAGAGAACATGGTCCTGGAAGAATGTACTTTAACTTTGCCTAGAATAGTTAAAGGACAACCATCTGGATGTGGTCTGTTTAAATACAGGTTGGCCTTCCTTAGTCCCAGCAAAGGAAACAAATTGCTCTCTAGCCTTCATGTTGAGGCAGTATTTCAGCTGGGCACATCCAATGTATGTAGGATCTGTTCTCCCTAATTTTTAGCTCTGGGAAGAAAACTGGAAGATTGAGGTCTTGATTCAAGATAAAGTTAGAAACAACTTTAGGCTCAAATGAAGTATTAGTGAGTAATACAACCCCTATCCTTGTGGCAAACCAGATAGGGTTCAGCCACCATGCAACATATATGCTCATCTTGCACATGTCAGAGCAACAAGTAAAACCGTTTTGCAAATAATGAACTGCAAGTCAGCCTGACTGGCCAGTTTTTCTACAACAAAACTGAGATCCCAAAGAGGAGGAATTTAGAGCAACACTCCTTTCATAAACTGTTTCATCATAGACATAGAAGAAAGAGGAGGATCCACAGGCAGACAGAAGCAAATTACAAGCCATCTTTAAGTAGCTCATACAAATATGTGAGAACCAGTAGTGCTATACTGTGATTGGCAAGGCACCAATTAGAACATTTCTCCCACTTGCCATAATAAGGACTTTCTAGTAGCAGGTTTTCCTACTTCCTTTAGTACTTGCTGTGCATTAAATGTATTAAAATAGAATCATCCAGGCTGTCAGTTGTAGATGACTGACTTCAAGGTGCATCAACGTGCCCTTGTGCCGTGTGAGTAGTTCTAGTCTGACAGGAAGCTTGTGGAAATTTCCCTTGCCCAATTCCATAAGATGGGAGAACACAATTTTACTGGGGCCAGAAGGGTATCACCACAATGATTTTCAGAAATTCTTTCAGAATCTTTAGAATTACCTTGGAAATCACTGGAAAGAGAGGAAAAACATACAGGAACATTTTTTCCAACCAAGGGAACAACACAGCATCTGTTCTCCATGGCTGGTTGTAAGGATGTCTTGAACAGAATTTTTCTAGATGTCTTGCATGTACTTGAGGTGTCCCTCACATCTGTGTGAAGTCCTGGAACATGCCTGTATTGAGTTTTCACTATCAGAGTTTATCCAGGATCTGCTGAGTCTGTCACAATGTTTTGTGGGGATGTAATGTAGAAGTCCTAAAGAATCAGAGGATGCTGAACAGCCAACTCCCAAGCCATCACTGCCAACCAGCAAAGAGGGTATGACCTTACATTTGTTGAGATGCTACATTAATATGATGCTTTTTGTAATCACCTGTAAAGGGACTGCAAACCATAGATGGTGTAAGATGCTTCAAAGCATGAATCATTGCTAGTATTTCCTTGATGTTTATGTGCTTTGGTCTGTCTGAAGAGTCCCACAGACCTTGCACTTTTACTCCCATGGAAACTGTACCCTCAGCACAATTTGAAGAGTTTGTCTGGACAGACAAAACTGGCGTTAGAAGAGAGAAAGGGAGCCTTGAACTGAGAGCCATTTGATCTCTCCACTACTTCAATTCTTGCCTTACAAATACCAGTATGGGAATCTGAAAGTCGAAAGGTTGCAGGTGCTGGATCCTATATTTTTTTTAGGTAATATTTGGCTTTTTCTCATATGTAACTTGGCAAGTGGTATCATGGGGATCATGGAAGCCACGAGGACTAGATTCCCAAAAAATTATTTTGTGGGAGCCTGAAGCTGTTGAGAAAAGCTCAGAAAGATCTGTTGATAAGTTATAACCTTTTCTTTTGGAATGAAGGCTTTCTGCTTGAGTGTATCTATCAGATACCCCAAAAAAAGGCAATGTTGTGAGATGTGAGGCAAGACGTTTGTAGGCTCAAATGAATTCCAAGATGTGAAAGCAGGTAAGAAACCTTTGTAAATGACTCCAAATATCCAGGAGAAGACTGCAAAAAATAAGCAAGCTGTCTAAATAAGGAATAAATTTGGATGCCCTGCAATCAGCAGTGAGCCACCACTGGTGTAGACACTTTGTAAACACTCAAGGTGCAGTGGAGACCCCAAGAGGTAATGTAGAGTAATGAAAATGAGATCCAGATACAGCAAACCTTAGAAATTCATGAAATTGTGAGCAGTGGGTAAGTGACAGCAAGCATCTTTGAGACAGTACAGTTGTGTAAAATCTTAACTTAACAGCAGATGTTCTTCTCTTCACTGTTGCAGTATTCCTTATGCAAGGAAGCTCCTGCCAAGGATAACCCAACACCCGGCCAGTATACCAAAGCCTTTAGAGTTTACAGATGTCATACATCATATGTATGCTCCTTATGCACGGCGCAGGGCATAAAGGTGACATACAGATGCAAACACCTCAGGAGGAACATGTGCATCCAGAAGTAGGAAAAAGAAAATAATTCCTGGCCAGGAAGGCAAGAAGAAAAGGGCAGAGCAGAAGGGATATGAGGGTGGGAGGAAGTACTGCAACAGTGAATGAAGTACATCTACTGTTATGGTAAAAGTTTGCACCACTGTACTATGTACGTCCATATTACTACCGCAGTATTCCTTATGTAAGTGTACAAAAGCTCAAGAGGAAATCTGGGAAGAGGAAGGCACTGAAGAGCCCTCTATAAACCCATACAGGATAGCCCTTGCAAGGCCTGTTCTTATTCTGGAAATAACATCAAACTTGTAATGCTTAGTGAAGGTATGAACAGAAGTCCAAGTAGCAGCCTCAAGGATGGAACTGGTATCCAGTCCTTTGGAAAAGGCACCAGAAGAAGCAACAGCTCTTGTAGAATGAGCCTTTATAGATGATGAAAGAAATTTACCACAAAAAGAACAAGAAGAAATGGCCTTAGAAATCCAGGAACAGACTTTTTGTTTAGAAATGCCAAACCCAAAGACCTGGGATGAAAATAGATGAAAAATTGCTCAGATTTGCAAAGCGCCCTAGCATTATCCAAATAATATCTGAGCTGTCTTTGCAAATCAAAGGTGTGAAGAACCTTCTCACCAGCAGACAGCAGAGAAGGAAAATTAATAGACTGACTGACAGACAATCACTGACCACCCTGGGCATAAAAGAAGGATTAGTATGAAGAGACACCCTGTTCCTGTGAAAAACTAAAAAGGGACGAGCAGCCATGAGGGCCTGGAGCTCAATACTCTTTCAGCTGAAGTAAGGGCCAAAAGAAGAACAGTTTCCCAAGTACAATGTTGCAAGGAAGTTGAAGCAGCAGGCTGAAAAGAAGCTTGAGTCAATTTTTCAAGAACAAAACTGGGCTCCCAGGAAGGCGGAATTGACTTCCTAGGAGGCCTGATATGAAGAACATCTAAGAAATTGTTTGACCTCAAACCTTGGGACTAGAAGTGCAGTTAAGGGCAGAGAAGCAGAAATTGCTGACAGGTGAGCTTTAACTGAAGAATATGCCAACCCAGCACAGAGCAGATCACACAAATATGGCAGAACCAGAGGAATCCACACTGAAAAAGGATCCTGGTTATGAGAGAGGCACCAGAAAAAAAATCTTTTCCATTTGGACAAATGGGATTTCCTGGTAATATGTTTCCTGGCCTCGAAGCATGTCCTCAGAAAATAACTGCCTAAAAGGGATCAAAACCCTATTACCCACAGTGTCAGTTGAAGAGTGGGCAAGTGAGGATGGATAAGAGCCCCCTTGTCTTGTGTGAGAAGGTCCACCCAGTGAGGTAACTTTCAGTGATTGCCCATCTCCAGGTAAAAAAGGAGGGGAAACCAATGCTGTCTGGGCAAAAAGGGAGTCACCAGCAAGACTTTGGGGTAGTCTTGCCTGATCTTCTGCATGACCCCTGGAAGCAAAGGAAGGTGCGGGAAAGCGTACAGAAGCATCTCCTTCGAAGGAAAACATGGGCATCCACTTTCCAAGTTAGAGGACTTGGGACTCTGGAACAGAAGAGATGAAGTTGTCTGCTCAGAGGGGAGGCAATAAGATCTACTTGAGGAATACCCCACAGATGGACAATGTCTAGAAACAAATCTCTGTGAAGCATCCATTTGTGAGCCTGTGTGCTGGATCTGCTCATAAAGTCTGCCACTATAGTCTGCTCTGAAGGAATGTTGACAGCCTGAAGAGTCACTTGATACTGAACAGCTACATACCAGACGTGAAGAGCAAGCCTACAAAGAAGGTAGGACCATGTTGCCCCTTGCTTGTTGACATACCACATCACTGTGGTATTATCTGTGAAAACTTTGAGGGGCCCAGGAAGGAGGAGGGTATAAATTGTCTGAAGGGCTAGGAGGAGAGCTCTCATCTCCTTGATGCTGACATGGTCTGACCTCTGATGAAGAGGCCAGAGACCGTGGACCTTGAGAGAAACAAAGGAAGCTCCCCACCCCCATCTAAGACATCCAAAAAGAACTCTTCAGATAGGACTGGAGGTTGGAAAGGAAGCCCTGGATTGAAAGAAAGCTGAGGAATCCACCAATGAAGCTTGAGCTTGAGACAGGGAAGTAAGGAAACTAGGAAATCCAGGGAATGGTAGTGTTGAATCCACACTGATTTGATGTACCACTGAAGTTTTCTCATATGCAGCCTGGTCAGAGGCAGCGTAAGAATGGTGGAGACCATAAACCTAAGGACCTTGAGAAAATTCCTACCTGTGACTGAAGTCAAAGGAAGAAGAGATCGGAAAAAAGTAATCAGAGAGAGAGAGAGCCTTGGGGGAAGGCAGGGATGCCAGCATGGGAATGGTCTGGATCCTGCAACTGAGAAGAACATGATCCTGAGAAGGCAGTAGGACTGTTTTTTGAAAGTTTATGGTGAACTCCAAACTTTTCAACAGAAAAACAGTAAACTGGAGGTCCTGAAGCAGGACCTCGGGGGACGAAACCTGAATGAGCAGGTCATCCAAGTATGGAAATATCCGAATACCTCTCAACCTGCAAAAGGCAATGATAGGAGCAAGGCATTTATTAAATACCACAGTACAGGGACTAAATGGCAAAGCAAAGAACTGAAAACTGAAGGAAGAAAAAGAGAAATGCAAACATTTCCAGAAAAGGGGATGGATAGGGATGTGAAGGTAGGCATCCTTGAGATCCAGAGAAAACAGAAATGCCTGGGGAACAAAGATTGAAAGGGCAACATCCATCAAGAGGGAACCTTTAGAAAGGTGTTGAGCTGAGAAAGATCCACAATTGGTCTCCAGGTGCCTTCCTTCCTGGGGACCAGAAGCATTCTGCAATAAAATCCCTTCCCTTTCTGGGCAGGCGGCACAACCTGAATATTGCCATGGGCCAAAACAGCATGAAACACCTCTGGGAAAAAAGGAAGCTATTCCTGAGGAGACTGAGGGATGCCCAGAAAGGGAGGAACAGACTTCCCCACCATGAAATAACCCTGGCGGATGATGGACAGGAAACAAGAGTCTGCATTACATGCAGTTGAAGGGACTGAATTTTGTCCAGGGAGACAGAATTCAAAGAAGGCTTTGCACTTATGCCCAAGGTCGAGGCTAGATGAAAGAGTCAATCCCTGGTTTGCAGAAGTCGATGCTTGGTGGGGGCAGTGAGAAACCAATCATCCAAATAAGAAAACACACAGAATTCAGAAAGTCTCAGGTGAACTGTAACTACTGCCATCATTGGTAAATTCCTTGGGGCTGTGGTGAGTCCAAAGGGGAATACTCTGAACTGAAAGTGATTGGCTCCCGACCGGCAAGGAAGGCACCTTTTGGAGTGTCTGTCCATCTTACTGTGGTAGTATGCATCCTGAAGGTCTACTGAGCACATCCAGTCGTCCTTCTACAGGAAGGGCAGAATGGACTGTATAGTGACCATTCGGAGTTTCACTTTGGCAACCGACTTATTTAGGGAAGTAAGATCCAGAATTGGTACGAAGTCCTCCGGCTGCTTTGGTACCAAAAAGAATCCTGAATAAATGCCTGATATGAACTGGTCTTGGGGGATGGGCTGGATGACTCTTTTTCCCAGCAGCTTTGTGATTTCCAGGACTGCCTCCTCCCTTTGATTGGGTGGCACATTGGGGAGGTTTTAAGTGGCTTTGGGGATTTGAAGAATGAGATGATGTAAGCTCTGGATATAATCTCTAACACCCAACAATCAGCAATGATGGATTCCCAGGCTGTTGGGTGTACAAAAATATGTCCCCCAACTGCCTAGAGCAGTTGGGCAATCCCTCAGGACTGCTGAAAGGGCCTATCTGAGAACATATCTCTAGACCACTGATTTCCAGGACCCCCCCCCACCGCGGCGGCAGTGTCTGCCAATGAAATCATTTCCCCCTCTGCCTCTGGAGGAAACGTCTCCCTGCAAGTCCTATAAAGCACCCCGAGACTTTCAAAACCATAGTTTCTTACCGCCATTCTGATTCCTGGAATAGGACTTTTGTGGGGTAGACAAGCGTATTCCAATGGCAGACAGAGTGTTTTCATCTTTGTTGCACTACGAGAGCGTATCTTTGACTGTGGGACCAAAAAGAGAAGACCTGTCGAAAAGCTCATAGAGTGCATTGATAAAAGATGCTTTGAAGGGTTCTGAGAATTTGCATAGCCACATCCAGGCATAATGCCTAATGGAAACACCCGACCCGGCCCCCTAGAGGTACCTTCTGCCATGTCCAAAAGTAGCCTCATGGATATGTTGGAGATAGAACAGAGGGTGGCCATTGTGCAGAAGATCTTCTTGTCCTCTTCATACATGGAACCTGGAATGGACTCGGAGATTTCCTTAACAAAGTCTCTCTGAAGTCTGATCTGAACTGCTGGATGGCGAGGGCAAGGGACAACTCAGAAAACCTGGTAGCTGACACCAACCCCCCGGACCCAATGTCGAAGCTACTGCTCCAAGAGTCAGTTGGTCCTGAAGACAATGGGGCCGAAATACTTAAGGTGATGGTTGGCTTCAAAGAACAGGGACCCATCAGTGCCATCTTGAAACTCAGGATCCATGGCTCTGAAACCAAAGGATGGATTGGAGAAGGAGAAATAGGCATAAAAGCAGGTTGAGCACCCATGGCTCCAGCTGGAACAGGGGCTGGCAAAACTCCCAACTGAATCTGCACCTCCAAAAACATCCTCATCAACCTGCCCACCTCAAACTCTGAAATGCTCCAGGAGGACCTGGCAGAAGAGGTGACACCAAAAAGGGAGGCTTAGGCATCGGACTTGTTTGCTCCAGGGAAAAATGTGGAGATCAGAGCCGAGGGGAAGATGATGAAGTAGAAGGGTGGCTTTAGGCTGGTGGCTCTCCCGCAGGAACATCAGTTCTGTCAGGAGACCGCGTCCTTTTATCTTTTTCCTTGCCCATAACAACCTTCTTGGAGGGGGCTTGAGCCCCAAAAGATGACTCTGCCAAAGGGGGGGTGGAAGAAGGGAGAAGACTCCTGAGGATTAATTTATTCCTCCTGTCTATAAGCATGCGCTGATTAAAGCCCACGCATATAGAGCAGGAAGAATCTAAGTGAGCAGCACCCAGACAAATCGCCACACAGTGTGGACATCACAGGGTGAAATTTTATGCCCGCACTTGGTGCATTTTTTAAAACCTACTGGCTTAGGTTCAGCCATGGCAGGATCCAATAGCTCTAAACAAAAAGAGAGTACAGAGAAGAGGGAAGAAGAGAACAAAAACAGCCCTACTTCTACTAACGAGAGAGGAACCAGACTATTATACTAATTAAAACTTTTTTTTATTTTTATTTATTTATTTCTTTTATGTATAGATTATACTAGCAAGAGGCAGGAGACAGGAAAAATGAGAACAAAGAAAAGTATGCACTCACACTACCAAAACTTCACAAAAAATTCCCTGGAGGAAGCTAAGGAATGGAGCCCCATGGCTGTTCAGATAAGCGGTAAACAAGATGTGAGGAGTGGAGGGAGAGTGGAGCATTATGGGCAGGAAAGGAGGAGCTCAGTTTTTGGCTCCAAGGCTGGAGTATACGGGCAGATCCAAGACCCACAGGTTGAAGACCAAGTGAAGACAACAATTTCAGATCTACAATTAATGGAGTGGGGAGACACTTGAGAGGTAGAACCCAACAAAAAAAAAGAGCTACAACCTTCCCTTCCGAATCAGGGAGGTCAGAAACAACCTGAGAAAGAGGGGCTAAAACATTGTCATATGAGTCTGGTAATTGATAGCCCTAAAAGCCAGGATGGCAGCAGTATAAAACTTTTTGTTCAATCGTTCCATAGCTCTACTATCCTTGTCTGAAGAAAGCAGCTTAGTAGAGGGCAACAGCTTTGGGGGTATATCGGAAGAGACAGACACCAGAGAAGAATCAGCAGAAGGACATTTACAAGAACTTTACAATCATAAGACACCTTGTAAAATCTATCAGGATTCCTAGGGGCTGGAGGCTTAGAACCATGGGCTACAGAAGTTGCTGAAAAGGAATCCAGGAGGGCAGATAGAACTGGAGGAGCAGCAAAGGGCTTAGAAGACTCCATTTGGAGTAGTTCATAATTATTCTTCTGAATATCAGAAACCTGAAAACAATCCCACTTGAAAAATGCCATCATAAATTAAATAATGTCCCCAAAGAAGAGTTCTTATAAAAGAGAATCTGGACTGACAGAATCCTCTTCTTCAGACTCATAGTCCAAAGGAGTAGGGATCTGAGAAGGGTATGCCAAGAACTCTACCGCAGAATCCTGATCATCATAAGAAGACTCTTGCTCCATAGGTGTCTTAGAGGGGCAAGCACAGACTCGTTGTGAAGACAATAAAGCACTTAAAGATTTAAATAACTCCTGCTTAAAATTCTGCGATTCATGTTGGGGATCCTTAACTGCAGGGGAAATATGCTTGTTTTTTTATTTCTTCTTTTGTAAGAAGTTAGCATAAAAAAACCCTAGGAGGATCAGACCCTTGCCAACACACTACCAGCATAGAAGGCATCTCCTCCTGAATGACAATCTGTGGAATCCCTCTCAGCCCCTCAGATATAATCAGCCGAGGTTCCTCCTCAATGTCTGGAGCAGATGTCTAAAAAGCCTCAGAGGATATACAAGAAGTTGGATCCATGCCAGTGTCCAACAGGGCTGCAGAAGAGTAATCTGAAGCAACAACCAGATGATCCTCCAGGCTTTCACCAGCCTCGAGAGAGATGTCCAGGTGAGGCTTGACAGCAGCCAAATCAGACGCGAGTTGTTTGGCCTTTTTCTTGTCTGGTGGGTGACCCTCAGGATGAGAAGGCTCCTCCATAACACCTTGTGCCAGCAACTTTAGATGTTGGTTTACTAAGTAAATAGACAAATACATAGGGTCTTAGGGACAAATTCTTGGCAAATGGAACACTGTGTATGGTCGTAGGAAACACCCAAACAGAACAGACACTGTTCGTGATGATCCTTATAGGGAATCTACCTCCTACACTGATATTTTCCCTTTCAGGATGACAAGTAAGCCCACAACACTGAAATAAAAGAGAAGATAAGAAAGAACCCCAACTCAAAGCTTATCTGAAAATGACTTGGTAATCACCACAGTAGAAGAGCATTCAGACCAATGTTCAGTGATGGCATTTGGACAGCAGGCAAAGTTCAGAGGTGTGTGCATCTGTACATCAACTGTGTGACAGCAATGCCTGTAAACTCTAAAGGCTTTGGTATACTGGCTGGATGTTAGGCTATCCTTGTCAGGAGATCCTTTATGTAAGGAAAACTACCACAGTGGGAAGGAAATCCAGTGTTACCCTAAAACAATGGTCTGGAAGCAGTACATGCACTGACTGTAGGGTCAGCATCTAGAATTTAGAAACTTTCACATAAAGACTGAGAAAGTGAAATCTAACCTAAGTCTACATGCATGCTCCTTCTTTGGTACCAAAAATATCTTGGAATAAAAACCTTTGCCCATGTGACTTTCAAGTATTGGTTCTATGAACCCTTCTTCTAATATATGTTGCAGCATTGGTGGAAACAAGTTTGTCTGGTTTGGTGGATGTGAGGGAATTCCCTTGAAAGGAGGAGGAGAATCCACTTACTGCCAACTGAATTTTTCCCGAATCACCTTCGACACCCATCTATCTAAAACTTTCTGACTTCAGGCTCTGGGGTTGGGGTCAAGCCATTTGACAGTGTTAGGGAAACTGAGCAGGAAAGGTGGTAAGGTGATCAGATTCCCGATATAGTCATTAATTTGCTGGTGCTTGACACTCTTTGTTTAAGTTACTTCTTTTATTTGTTTAGGAAGAGTTCTCCTCCTGCCATTTTCTTTTGGGGGCCTGTTTGTCATTAGGCTGGGATTTCTGTTTGTTCTGCCCTCTACAGGATTCAGAAGCAGCCACGTTAGGATAGTACCTACCTGAAATCCCTGGAGACTCCATGGATCCATCAATTTATGTCTGACGTCGCACAGTTTCAGAATCTGTGTAGTCACAGGTCCAAATACCAGACACAGCTAAGTGGACAATTAAGAAATTCAGACTTCAAATAATCAGAAAAAAAATCATATTATGCAACCAAACAAATCTTCTCACCACCACAGAATAGGCAGAAGCTCTAGACATAGTTACAGCACAACTGTAAACAATTCTCACAGCATGTTTAGAAACATCTGATTCAAATATGACCTGCCTACTGTAGAGGATAAAGCAGCAAATCTTTCAAAACTATAAGCACATTTCAACACAAAATTCCTCAAACAGCCCTGATAATTCAAGATCCTACAGGCTAATATAGTAGAAGCAGTCTCTTACTTTTTGTCTAACCACTTACCCTTCTTTATCAGAGGATACTGGACTGGGGTTCCAGCATATAGATTGTGAGACAATTGCCAGCAAGCTACAACACCTAAAGCAGAAGACCGCAGCACCGCTAGACTGTAGAGCGGTGCAGCCGAAAGGGAGCTATATAGCAGGAGTCCACACAGATGTTAAACCCGACACATAGAGATGACCCCTAACAGAACTAAGCAGGCTGTTTCCTGTCAGTGGAAATTGTCTCGCTACATATGCGATCGGCAACACAAGTACAAGAAAAAGGTGCACAAAAACAAAACAAAAAAACCCCAACATAGCTGCTCTATGTGATCGGCAGCTTAAGTAGCTTAACCAGGTGCAAGTATACAACAAAAGAAGCCAGCATACCTGCTAAGTACATGCACAGAAATCCCTACATACAACCCTTGCACAAGAGTGGGAAGTTGCAAGCTGGGAACGGCCAAAGAAGCTGCATCTGTAGCTGCTAGATACACCAGCACACTGTATGCGGCACAAGCACAGTCACAGCGGCACAGAAATAACGTGCCCTGTTAGAGCCTTCCTAGTGCATACATCCCCACTTCATAGAACAAGCCATCTATACAAAGCCATAATTAAAAGCGAGAGTAAGGCCCAAAAAGAGGGACAAAGTGCAAACTCAGCTGTTATAGACCTAGACAGTAGATAGAATAACAGGTTTCACATTAGCATGATTGCTCAGAAGGGTATGAAGTCTGAAACTCAGTTGTCTACCATTATGTCTAACCTCAGTATTACCTATCCATCTAAGTCTCCATCTATTGCAGTAGTTATTGATGTATGGTATGCACACTACTTATTGATATACCTATAACAGTCATCCACAAGTAAGCCACAGGTAAAGGAAAGCCAAAACCACAACACAGACAATAACAGGCAGTCCTGAGTAAGACATATTTCCGTAATACCAACTGCATGATGAACATAGTGTCATCATTGCTGCACTACCCCTTATGCATGACATGCCCATACACCCATAGCAAGTGTGAACAGGACAGCCCTGGCAAGTAATGACTACCTAACTAATGGTACAGAAGCAACCACTGTAGAAGGGAACACTGGCATGTTGGGGAGGGAAAGCGCATATCAAACACATAAGAATATACATCCACCTCACTGTCATCAACTGATTGTATATATCCGAAGCAACGTGTGTTATGTGGGGGTAGCCTAACTGATCCTTTGGTTGTTGCAGATGGGATGCACATATATGCAGAGGCATGTAGGCAAAAAAAGGGTGCTACACATGGGAACATCCATAAGTAACATCTGTCTCTGAAACTGAGGCTGTGCACCACACCCTGGTTGGTCAGCTTCAATAGATGGGAGTTAAAGGGGACCTGTGCAGTACAAGTAGACTCAGTGGTGTAAAAGCGAGCTGGATAGACACCTTCTGGACTACAGTCAGTTGTCAATTCCACAGTTGACTTAAATGAATATAGAGAATCCCCAGAAGCAAAGGTACTAAGAGCAGGGTTGTGTGTATACTGCTACAAAGGCTATTGTGACAGACAGCTGCTATTCAGAAAGGCACAGCAAACAAAGTGGCGTACTGCAGCATAACCACAGTCTGATAGTGGGTTATACCTAAGTAGTGTTAATGTACTCTGCCCTGCTACACTGGATGCGATGGATGCTGAGAGGCAACCACAAGTAGTATTGCCATGATGGAGTCCATATATAAGTATAGTTCAGTTCAGCTTCTTGGCAACATATATTGGACAGTGCCTACCCAGCAAGGCAAACCAGTGCTGGTAGTGGAGGGATACCTGTACCACTTAGAGCGGGACGTCCTCTCCAAACGGTACTGGGCATGTGTGGAGCAGAGATTAAAGGCCTGCAGAGGCCATGCTATCACTGTCCACCAGGATGAGAGTGAAGTACTGCATAAATCACTGCCACACCAGCATGGACCAGATGCAACCACTGCCCAGGTGGCTGGGCTGAGAGCAGAACTATGGCAGAGGGCAGTAAACAGCAATGACATGCCTAGTCTGGTAATGCAGAGTGTCCTTGGCACAGCGGATGACAATGTACTATAGGAGATGCCTTGCCATGCCACCCTGCATCGTAGCATCACCAGGGTATGGCAGAGGGCATGGGCATCTACATCCACATCTCCGGCAACACTTGCAGATATGGATGTCAGCCAGTACCCACTCCATAGTGGTAGCTTTATCTTACGCAGACAGTCAGATATGGATGGGAAGGATTCCTTGGTTCTGCTAACTACAGCACAAAATATGGCGGATTTGTGCAGGTCAGACATCATACTTGGGGATGGCACCTTCCCAACACATGCTGATATTTGCTGTCAGCTGTATACTTTACATGGATCAATTGGCACCCCCACCTCAGCACGAACTGTCCCCCTGGTGTATTGTCTAATGATACAGAAATCAGAGTCTGCAAACAACAATATGTGGGACATACTGAAGGGTATGGCTGCAGATCAGGGATGCACCCTAACACTACAGTACATTATGACAGATTTTGAGAAGATAGCAATCCATGCCAGCCGAAAGGCATTCCCTAAGAGTATTCTGAAGGGGTGCCTGTTCCATTTTGCACAGATCATTTGGCGCCAGATCCAGCATCACCACCTTGTGACCTTTTATGGTACAGACACCTCGTTCTCAATTGTCATCCGCAAGCTGATTGCACTGGCATTCCTTCCAGTGGATGAAGTTGTCCCTGCATTTCTGGACATTGTGGCTACCTTACCTGACTGTGCCAAGCCTGTAAGTATTTTTCTGGACCATCATTATGTGTGTGGCCGACGTAGGAAATATGCATCCCGCTGTTCAGCACAACAATGTCTGCCATCTTTCTACCCTCTGCGGTTTTGGAATGTGTCTGATATGTCAGACTTGGACTTCCCATGGACCAATAAACTGGTGGAGGCATGGCATCGCTGATAAAGTATTACTTGGATGCCCTACCGTACATCTTTCTGACCTTCTGTCTGTTCTTCAACAGGAACAGAACCTGACGGACAACCGAAGGGAGTCACTTTTGAGGGGGATGCCTGTGACACCACGTAGGAAGGCTATTGTTGTAATGGAGTGTCACCTAAAACACATCTTGCAACATAACTATGACTGCAGTGATGTGCAGGATTTCCTAAGTGCTGTATCACATTTCTACAAGTTGTGAATATATTTGGTTCTAGTACAAACCAAGCACTACACACATCACTTTATCTGTTGTGTTAATAATGGCTCTGCCCACAGTACACTGACTTCACAGTACCACTTTCATGCCCCCTTGCCATCAAGTGCCAACCACTTGTACTATTGATGATGGCACATGTTGGCTTCTGGGAGGGTGCAGGGTGTAACACTATGGGGGCTTGTGTCTGCCACATATGGTTAGGGTGCAGGAGGATGTTCTATCCCCATAGGGAATTGTCCACAGGCATTTGTCCATGCAGCCATAATGCCAAACTGCCATGTGTCCACATCCAGCTGTCTCACAGGGAGGTATCACTCTGCCTAGGCACCTGAATCCACTGGACTGGAAGAAGCCAAAGATTTCTTGTTAGCTGTTGCTGCTTTAGAATACATTGGCCTTCTAATATATCATAAACTCTGCCCATTTCTGGGGGAGCCCTTGTTTGCTCCCAAGTAAAAACATCCCTTGGTCTAGCAATAGTCTTAGCAAAGGAAAATAAAATGTCTAGGATTAACTTTAGGATTATTAGTGTCAAGAGTTCTGGGAATGGGTTCCTAAAGAGAATCACCCCTCTCTCTCAGAATCCTCATTTTCTGCAAACACACACTGTTTTCTGGCAACAACTGTACTAGAACTGTGAAAAGGCAAACAGTGCCAGAACTTGACCGAGTGCAAAGGACTCTTAAGCAAAAGATAATAGCATTTGACATATGTGGAAACAACCTGATCATCTGCCCTGCAATTAATTTTTTTGGTTTCTTTTTCTAACAAGTATCCTTACTGGGACAATGGTCGGGGGACAGCCTACTGTCCCTAGCAAGAGGTCTCCTTCTTTGGACAGCTTCTGTACCTAAAGTGTTTGGTTGTCCTAAACCTGTAAACAGTTATGGAACTCCCCTGAGGCTATGTCTAATGTCTAATCCTTGGTCCATACTGGCCATTACAGCTATATCAGAGGGAGTCGAGGCAATTTGGCCACACCAGAGTCAATAACCACAGGCCAAGGCAATAACTGTACTGTTTTTTTTCTTTTTAGGTACAAGTAGAATGGAAGAAGCAGGAATGGTAAAATTATCCATATATATATATATATATATATATATATATATATATATATACATATATATATATATATATATATATATATATATATATATATATATATATATATATATACATATATATATATATATATATATATATGTAGCCAGAAAATAAACCTGATTATCAATACATTAAGTTTAGTAACACTGGGAGAAGGTGAAGTATTCACCAGTAAGCACTAAGCATGCTTCCCTTTCCCAGCACTAGCAAACACAAGCAGTACAGTGAAAATTGTGTCACCAGACCTTAAAGTTTTAGTCAGAAATAACAGAATATTACCTCATAAATGATAAAACATTCTAATGCTGTTAAAATTAATAACAGGTGGGAAAAAACATGTTTTGAGTGTAAACATACAACCTATACATTTAATATTTTTATAAAATCATATTTTTCCACACAAAACTGAAAAAAAAATCAGCCAAAAAACAAAGCAGGAACACATCCAGTCCCTGCAAGAAGACAGTATTCTTCGGGTGAAATATCATAAACAGCTGTTATTTTAATGTAAAGCTAGATCAGAAATAGTACCAAAACATTCAATAAAAAATATTTATGAGAGGAAGGGCCCCCCCCAAATGGGGTCTTATCTGTTAGGCAAGAAGCTTTTGACAGATTGCTGTTCTTCTGGAGCCAGAGAGAGGCTGTCCTTGAGACAGCAGGAAATACTATAGCAATAATCCACGCCTGGGTGTGGGTAATGCCTACTGCCCTTCACAGCTGTTCTAATGGGTTTAAAGATCTCCATGTTAAAGGAGTTTACTAAATATTTACCTCATTCTCATTGCTGACATACTTAATTCCAAAAGGGTGCAGCATACCCAGAGTCAGTGAGTGAGAGGGAGGGGAGTTAGAGCGTTTTATTTATTTATTTATTTATTTATATTTGTTGACCGGGAGTGTCTGACTGGATGTAGGTCCATTTTCAGCAGAGGCCCGGGGAGAAAAGCTCCACAGTAAAATAAACAGACAGTAGTTACATTGGATTACATAGTGCTTAACAATTTACATAGCAATTACTTACAACGTATTTACAGATGAAGAACATAGTACATCAGTAGACAACTAGAATCTTTATCTGTGAAGTACATAACAGACATTAACAAATGTTACAATAAGAAGTTCCTGCTGTATAATAAGTACTAGGCTTATGAGCATCTGAGCTTG